>NC_133172.1:45391924-45700518 GCF_040802235.1 Manis javanica
ATATACAGACAAACAAGAGTCTCCCCCGCCAGTATTCTGTGGGTTGCCCCAGAGGACGAAAAACAGAGTAGAAAGATTAGATTCAAACAGAGCTACACTCAAATCCCAGGCCCTCCTAGAAAAGCTGTGTGAGCTAAAATTAAGTTAATGCACCTCTCTGAGGCTCAGTCTCCACATCTATAAAATGGGGACATTAAATCACAGACTCATGGTGAGTATTAAAAGAGATGAATATGTGTAATTCTTGCTCTGCAGCTCATAGTAATCACAAGTAAGTAGTTCTTAGGCAGTTCACACTGGCTCTTAGGTATTAGTATATCTGAGTGTACACAGAAAAAATCACCCAGATGTTGCATCTTTGGGGGCCATCCAGAAGTCTGTGTTCCTTACGAACACTGACTTCATCTAAGTTACCCACACTGCAGACCAGAAGAATCATTCATGCAGCTGGCACACACACACTGTTTGGTGGTAGGAAGAGGTTCTCAGGTGTGTTTTCCTGGGCACTGAGAGATTTTAGGAAAGAATGGGAGGATGACAGAGAAAAGAGTCATATAAGCATGCAAATTGCATTGCAGATCATCCCAGTCTTTTTGCAACTTCCTGGTGCTCTGTTCTTTGGTAGAGAGGGTACACCTTCATCCCATTTGGCTGTTCCCGCTAAAGTAATCAAGGAACTCACTTTCCCCATAATAATAATAAGGAAGAACCGATGATCATACCAGCAGCCCTGCTCATCTGCTGCTCTTGCTGGGAGCCGACTCAAATGAGTGCTTTACGGTCTCAGCTCACGACATTCCTCTATGGGGAGTACTCTTTTTTTTATCCATATTTTATAGGAAAGAAAACTGAGTCTCATAGTTTCCTCACATTGGGGTCACACAGCTGGTTTGGGAGAACACTGGGGCCAAACTCAGTTCTGCCTTATATATGTGATATTGGACACTCGGCCAAGCTGTGGGTTACAGATAATACATTTTAAAGGTCCTCCAAAGAAGATATAAGTAAGTAGCCAATAAGAACATAACAAGATGTTCAATGTCACAAGTCATTAGGGAAATGCAAATCCAGACTACAGTGAGATACCACCTCACACCCATTAGGATGGTTACTAGCATAAAAGAAAAAGAAAAGAACTAATGTTGGCAAAGATAGGGAACAATCAGAACCCTTGTGCTCTGTTAATGGGAATGTAAAATGGTACAGCTACTGTGGAAAATAACATGGGGTTTCTCAAAAAATTAAACATGGAATTAGTATATAATCCAGTAATTCCACTTCTGGGAATATACTCAGAATAATTGAAAGCAAGGTCTGGAAGAGATATTTGTACATCCACTTTTGTAGGAGCATTTATCACAGAGCAACACAAGTGTCCATCAGTGGATACATGGATAAATAAAATGTGACATATACATACAATGGAATATTATTCAGCCTTAAAAAAGAAGGAAATGGTGACATATGTACAACATGGATGAGCCTTGAGGAAATGATGCTCACAGGCACAGGGAGGCTCAGCCTGAGAATATCCACAATGTTAGAGTCTTCCCTCCATGTATCCCTTTTTTTTTCTTCAATTCTTAAAAATTGAACTAAGGTATGGGCCCCACTGACTTGGAGAGCCGGAGATTATCCCTGAGCCTGAGCTGAGGGCACAGAGGAAGCTTCCAGTAAATACTGGTTAAGTAAATGAATATCAGTAAATGGACAAACAACTGATGATAGTTAAGGAACAGTTCTCAGAATGTCCCAGTACCATTGCAGGTGGCTTCAGGGAACAAAATCTGCATCCCCTTTGCAAAGGGAGGTCAAGAGGAGGCTGGGAGCATTGGATACTGAGTCCCAGGCGACCACAGAGAGCTGAGTCAGACAAAGCAAAGGCAAAAAACGGAACCTCCTTCCCCGAGGGCATTTTGGTGGCACCAACAGGTTGGGCCTGCAGAATGATAGGAAGGTGGCGGGTAGAGGAGCACCTGGGAGATGCCTTGCAGGAAGAAGGAGCTAGTACCCCGAGTCCTTGCTTTGTGGCGGGCCCTGTGCCCAGCACGCTGGCGGTGCTGCACTGTTGATTTGTCCCACCATCATGAGGCAGGGTCTATGTATTTACAAGTGAGGCCCCCCATATACAGAGGAAGATGTTCCCCTGCCCCGTAGTGTGTGGCTAGGGAGATGGGAACCCAGGCTGACATCAGTGGTGGGCACCCTAAGACTGCAGATTTCTTCTCAGGGCAAGGGTACCTTTGCCCTCCTTGGTCCAAGCCTATTGAACTTGTTTTTATACCTGAGGGATTTTGGAAGGGAATGAGACAATCCCCAGCCACACTCTGTTGGCTGGTAAGACGGGAGGCGGGTGTGAGGGCCAGAGGCCCTCTGGAGTGCATTTCTGGCCGGAGGGTCGGGACGAAGGTGGTGCAGTGGAGGCTAAAGCTGTCATTGCTGGCAATCTAAGAGGAGAAAAGTTCTCTTTATCAGGTCCGGTGCTGCCAGCGCCGCCTCCTGGAACCTCTGCTGCAGGAGTCGCCCTGGGGGCAGGGCAGTGCAGATAAAGGCCTTGTCCTCTGATCTTCTCTGTTATTTCTGAATCCGCCACCGCTTTCGATCTCTCTGGCCAGGCTGGGGAGTCCAGCTCCAGTGTAACAACTGATGAAGGTTACTCTCATCTTCTCTTCCTGGCTTTGCCCTCTGTGCTAGCCCTCCTGCATTTTTAAGATACTAAAATATTGGATGTCACAGCATTTTCTTTAAATAATAAATTTACGGCAGCAAAATTGGAACAGCCTTCGAAGCACATTTTTGGAGATGAGACTTGGCTTGATATATTACAACATTTAAAACAGGAATCCCACACACAGAGGACTCATCTGGACCTGAAATGATTAGATACATATGAAAAAATGCAGTAATGGGAAAGGCAGGCCCTTCTCTGACCTTTGCTTCCCTCAGTCAATACTAATCTTGTTCTTTTTTAATGACACCCACAGCTCTTGGCTAATGAAAATTTTCCCACTTTGAGCTTCTGTCAGGAGAATGCATCAGAATTATGCACATGTCCACTTCTGGATACATAAAGGGGCGTGTTAGCAAAGCCAAAAGACGGGTGAGCCTTCACAACAACACATGCTTCTTTTCCAAAAACTGATGTTAGCTAGTACCAATTTGTGTTCATCTCAAGGGCAGTATAAATGATGGCAAGGTGGCATAAAGAATATGATTCTTTGTCCCTGATTTAATAATATGGGGCAACTTCAGAGGCATATTTCTAAATTGCCCTTCTAATTTATTTTAGTACATTAGTCAAACATGGGAATGGAGGAAATAAAATTACCGCATTTTTTGGAGATCATACAGTTTGCTAGTTGACGCTTCAAAATCAAGGTGGCCCTTTTGAGCAAATGATGGTCTCTTAATTTCCTGCTGTTGCATTTTAAGTCACCTTTGAAATTTTATAATAACCTATAATTGATTGGTTTAGTGATTGCATCTTAATTGAAAAATGTGTCTAAAGCTATTTTAATTAGCCATTATAGAGGCATTTAGCCGCCAAGCTGCTACAGACACAAGGAAAATAAATACATGATTTTCCAGCTCTGTCTGTTGGCAAGGTTCTGTTTCAGAGCACAGAGTTGTGACTATGGTTCAAGGAGTAGTTATAGAAAGACTGAAACCAGCACCTCTTAACTGACTTATATTTCAGTCCAGGAAAATGCCTTGGTTTTCCCCCTAGTCATCATACCCCACTGAATTTCCTTCGTTCATTCACCCAGCTGCTGTTTCAAAAATAAGGTCTTCTAAACAAGGCTTATTTTAGAGTTCGAATCATGAGTTCTTTACAAAGTATTAAAGGAGTATGCTTCACAAGGGATTTTTTACAAAATAATTTATTTGGGGGAGCTGAAAACCTATACAAATAGTGCTACAAAGTAGACTTTAGAAACCTGATATCTTTCTATATGATCATGGCAGTATACACATGTATAAGAAAATCACTCAACTCTACGTTAAAATGTGTGTATTTACTATTTGTAAATTATACCTCTTAATTAAAAATAAACAAGTATTAGAAAAAAAAGTCCAGTTTACCTAGATTCCTGGTCCACTTGACTATTTTTAGGGGATGGCTACTGATTAAGAGTTATTACTTACTGGTGAGAAAATAGCTAAATGTCTTTCAAACTTTAAAACGTGCCGCTAAAGGTTTTTAAAACATGCCACTTCATGTTTAAAAAGATTATAACCATATAGTATATTCTATATTCATAACATGCATTTAAAAATGAACCAAATAAAATAAAATGACTCAAATTTTTTGGAAAAATTGAAAAACCCTTCCAAATGGAAAGCCTTGCAAAGCCAAATGACATGAAATTGTACAACTTCAAGTCAACGGAGAACAAAAAATAAAGAAAGAAAAGGGAGGGGTTGGGGGTATAAAGCTGAACCTGTTTGTAACATACTTAACCAGCCAATTACACTGTTAGCCCACAATGACAATTTTCTCTGTGAATACCGCTTAGCTGTTCCTTGTTCATGGCGCTAATTTTCTTCCAATTTGCCACTGTTTCATAAAGTTTTGTCAATCATAAGCATTTTTTAGAAGATTGAAATGGCAAGTTAATGGTTTACTCTGAAAGAGACAAACACCGGGAGAAAAAACATCTGCAGCACTTAAACACTGATGGAGAATGTCAGTGTAATGAAGGAGCAAGCAGGCAATTAAAGGGAAGGAAATGCTCACGAAATGAAATTCTAATGTGGGAAGTTTTCTAATTTGTAAATCCATTGAGAATTGTTGAAACATGTTCCTTTTGATCAATAAAATTCCTGGTGGCCATTTGCATTCCCTCTGAATGTCCTCAAACTGGCATCTGCAAGCTTAGCAAAGCTGAGCACAAATGAAGTCAAGGCAGACCCTGAATACCAGTGTGCGTGTGTGTGGGTGTGTGCGCGCGCGCGCGCTGTTCCTGTAAATGGTGCAAGAGCGCTCAAGAGCAAAAATGATGTGGGTCTGAAAGATTGAACAGATAAAAGAAAGTAAAAAGTACCTTGGAAGAACTCTAACTCAGACTTTTCCTGCCCCACACTTTTTTTTCCCTTTGAAATCCGGAGAAGGATGGAGTAGGTATGAAAGCTGAACACCAACATTTAAGTCTCTGCATTAGGAAGTTTGACATATCTGAAGCAGACTTGAGGAGAAGGGTGTGTCTGCCACAAAGCACTTGCCCGAAAAGGCTTTGCCTGCTCTTAGCGCTTTCTGTTTATTCTGAATCCCTTAATTTACGAAGTCTATTCCTGACAGCATTAAATAAAAGACCTCCTTTGATGCAGGCTGCACATTTTGTATGAAATGATTTCTCTTGACTTAACCCACACAGTACTTCCAAACCTTTCTCATTCTCCCCGTCATTTGATGGTGTGTGTGTGTGTCTGTGTATGTCTATGTGTGTATGTGTGTGTGTGTGTGTGTGTGTGTGTGAGAGAGAGAGAGAGAGAGAGAGAGAGAGAGAGATCTTACAATTTTCTTCTTAATTTTGCTATATTCTGCTATGATCTCTTGCTTCACTTCTGGAGTAAGATTCAAATCCCACTCCATCCCACTGCCTTTAGCTGCCCTGGATGAGAAGCTCACCCTTGTTTTGCTGCAGTTTTTGCGCATGGCACTGTCCTTGTTTGTTAACCAGGGAATAAACTTGCACAAGGACTGGTTGAAATGAAGTGCAATCACATTCTCTTTGGAAGTGAGGGGGAGATGGGTGGACAGTGGGTGAGGAAGACAGGCTTAGCAGACCTCTAGGAAAGAAATCAGTAGGCAAGACAGCTGTAAGCACTGAAAGCTGTTGACTGGATAGGGTGTGGCTCCAGGGACCTCTCACCACAAACTGGAAGCAAGTGGAGAATGTAGCACCCCTTGCCCGGGAATGCTGGGACATTTTGCTCTGTTGTCCATATCGCCAGAGTTACAATAAGGCTTATTCTTTGTTAGGTGTGGGGAGCAGATGGGAACTCAAGACTATGGGTAATTTCTGTTGCTTATTTGTTTTAAGAAGAAACTTCAAAAGTACAAGATTATTGGCTGAGCAAAAGTTTCCTGCAAACTACTGCAGATTAGTGAATGAAAAACTCTTATCTAGCATTATAGCTTGTAAAACTGAGGACAGATTCATCTAAGTGATGAGGCTTCTCTCACGTGTTACGTTATATATGCACACATCCATTCTTAACACAAACAAACCCTTTTTCCTTTGAGAAAACATCTTATGCTAGTCCCTGTGTTAGATACTGAGACAAAGTGATAGAAATACATGACCACTGCCCTCAGGGAGTTTATGGGTCAGAGGAGGAGACAGTCATTAGAAACCAGTATAAGGGAAGTGTGAGTTTTGTTTTGGCCAGGCTAGGGAAAAGAGTTTGTTTTGGTTTTCAAATGTAAGTAATGTAATTATCTTTTTCTGATTATGGAAGCCATGCGTGTTCATTCGTAAACATGACATCACACCTCACATGCTGCTCTCTAACCCACTTGTATCACTCAGCAATATGCAGAGTACATTTTTCAACATCAAAATAGACTTCATCGTCATTTTTTAAATAGCTACATGATATTTCATTGCATGAATGAACCATTTCCCCTGATCTTCAGTCCTTCATCTCTTGAAATTATAATACCCCTGTTTATATCAGACTTTAAATATGGTTCTTTGTGATTTTATTGTATGCTTTGGAAGCACATTAGACAAAATGTGCGAAAGCATTTTGTAAGCTATGAACACAATATAAACTATCTGTTTCTTTTCTATTTCAAAAATAGACAGGTACTTTCACTTCCCATATGATCAAATCCTGACTCTACCAATCAAAAGGGATTTTGTTTTGTTCCATTTTTAATCTTTCTGAAACACAATCTCCTCATTTTCAAAGTAGGGATACTGTATCTCAGAGTTCTCCCAAGGAATAACGGTGCCAACTCAGGTAAAATACTTAGTCCTGCACCTGGGTAGGTAAACTGCCAATACACAGTAGATATTTTCATTGCTGCTACTGCTCTAGTCTGGGATCTCATCTCAATTATAATTTCTCCCTCCCTGGACTCTCCTTTTTATCCTTTCAGTCTTTCTTCATGTAGAGATGCTTGAAATGCCCATAAACACTTTGTGTGCATGAATTCAAATAGCCTTTCAACAACCTGTGGGTGGGTACTAGCGGTCTTACATGTAAGAAGGCTAAGAGGTGCTGGGCAAATTGTCTCAGATCATTGTGCCTATAACGAATTCTCTATGGTGGTGTGCAAAGTAGAGGAAGGGAAGAGTCACAACTGATACTGAATAGGTAGGCAAGAGCCATGTAACATAAAACATCCTTCACAATATAATATGGAAATGAGTTCAAAGAGCTCAGCTCCAGTTTAAGAGCAGATAATGGGATCCAAGTGGATGTTATCCAAGAGCGGCTGTTATGTAGGACAAGTGGAGTATGGAATGGCCATATTACCAATCTTGAACTGCCCTGACAACAGTAATAATATTGCTTAGTATTTATTGAACATATTACATGCCAGTCACTGTCAAAGTTGGAATAGAGTCAAAATTGAATACCAGGATTGACCAGGATTGCAAGGTTCACCACGTTTCTGAATTGTCTCTATATGAATAGGACCACATCAGTGATTTTGGAACAGAAATGTCCAATGTGTCTTTTTTATTAGAAATTCCAACAGGAGAAAAGAAGAAACCAAACTCTTGATCCTCTTTTTATCCACATTTGAATTCACAGACTTTTTCCAAAAGAGAAAAAAAGTATCTTCCAAAAAGTATCATTTGATCCAGCATTCTCAGGAAAGACAAAAGCTAATATAACAGTTATTTATATCTGAGTAGTTTGATGTATAGTAAGGGAAAGACCATATATTATTACAGATGACAGTTAGTATGCAGAGGAAAATTCCTTTGCCATGTGATAACTTCTGCTTTTATAATACATTAAAACCCAGTGAGAAGTCTCTAAGGAGTGTGGTTTGATAGGTTGAGGAAAGCCCAGAATAAATAGCCATTTGGATATGAGATCACACACCAAAGAGTTGTTTTCACTGAGGCTGAAATATCTAACCACCAGCCCATCAGACAGCAGGAGAGAGTAGACCCTTCATAATGCATG
Organism: Manis javanica; assembly: GCF_040802235.1. Lineage (NCBI taxonomy): Eukaryota > Metazoa > Chordata > Mammalia > Pholidota > Manidae > Manis > Manis javanica. Next base: position 45,400,076 of record NC_133172.1, read on the forward strand.
TGTGTGAAGGTGGTCTCAAGGGGACCCCCAAGATAATGCTGTTGATGTAGTTTCCGAGAAGTGTGATACTACCTTATCCTGGAGAGGGCCTGAGTTACAGAAACCCAGTTTTCCCACTTAACCCATACTCATTATCATCAAGAAATGCCTTCATGTTTGATTGTGTTTAAATGACTGGTTAGAACTGAGATGAAAATTTTATAAATCATTCTGATTTGTTTTATGATGTACCTAAGTTGGCAGAAAAGCATTTCCATTAGTCTGAAATTGCTTCCTTAAAAGAAGATTCTAAAAAAATCCAAAGGATCATTTTATCTTGTGTGGAAGGGTGGAACTAGTAATCCTCACCCAGTATTATCTATGCGTGACACTAGAGATAATCATTGCTGAGAAGATCCAAAGAGAAAAGTTTCATATATAAATTCATCATTCAGCAATTTGAACACATTCTTTTGTAGCAACTATGCTAAGAGCTGGGCATGCAAAGATGATTAAAACCTGTTCGTGGTCCCCAAAAGTGGAAAGACCCATAAATCAACTGTTCCAATGCAATGTGATTAGTTCCATTGTGTGTCTGTGTGTGCATATATTTGATAAGAATTAAAAAGTTAATCTTAAAATGCAAAAGATAAAAAAGAGATATGATCACAGACTATGGAGTCACTGAGGTCCTGGCTACAATGAACCAAACTTCAGACATCAAGACAAAGATGTTCAATGGAAGTAGTTTAGGACAGATAAAAGGAAGGTATATGTGACAAAGCAGCTAGCAATTTGTGAGAAGATTCTTTGCTCTAAAATATGATGCTTCCTGAAAATAGAAAAACCCTTATAAAAATAGCAGCTATGTCTTGAGTTGTGAAGATACCAGGAAACATGCAAAAGACCCACACCTACCTAATGTGTAGCATAAAACTAATACCATTTACTTCACCTTCTTGCTCAGTTCCTTAACCTATTAAGCCATGTGACCACACGGCAAAATGAAGCCTCCAAGAGTGGATCTTTATCTAATGAAATCAAAGGTCTTCAGTGCCTCCCAACACTCTGACATTTTAAATATGCAAAAATTAAACTCCAACACTAAGAAACACCTCAACTTTGTAGTTTAGGCCTAATTATGTCGTCAGCTCACTATGTCCACCACTGAGAATCACTGAGCTCCAAAAACTACTCTTCCTGAAAACAGGAGTCCTTTCTACTATTTCTCTGTATGTCAATACATAAGTTTTGTTCCTAAGAAATAGCCCATCTCTCTATCAAATTTATAAAACTGACATTTTTAATTGAAAAAAATGTCATCCGTGGTTTTTATAAGTTATTACCCTAATAATTAATAATGAATCAGGACTTTCTGCCTCAAGAATCTATTGAAATTATTGTAAGATCTGATGATATCTGTCAATATTAATCTGTTGGAGGCAATAGGCATTATTACTTCCATTTTATTAGTGAGATACCAGATTAGAGTTCTAGAGGTCAAAGCAGAATTAAAACTTACTTTAAACCAACTCCAAAGCCTGTGCTCAAGCATGTGTTGTCTCATGTGGTTATAAATCTCAAATGCTTCTTCAATAACTTACCTATTCTCTGGTAAGTTCCTCTGATAGCCTCCTATGTTATGTAAAGTACTCACGACATCTGCACTTGTGTCACACTTTCAGTGGGATGATCCAGTTTAACAGGAAGAAAAAGAGAGAGACAGACAGATAGAAACAGAGACACTGAGACAAAGAGGGGGTAACTAGGGGCACCAAGGGACCTAAGGTGGCCACACTTTCTACCATATGCTGAGAAAGCTGTCATTGCATTAGAAAAGTTCTTGTCACACTTAAGAAGTATCCAATCATTATAAAAAGTAGGCAATTCACCTCTCCACTTAGCACAATGCAGCTATTTAAGTTTGCAGATAACTTTTCTATACCAATTTAGTAACCTTAATCCATTAGGCATCTGAACCCATAGACCCTAGTTTTGGAATTCATTTGAGGAATGGAAGCAAAATAAATGATTGGTTTTGTCCTCTAATGGTGGTAGCCTTTGGTCAAGATTCCATGAAGGCATCTGCCAACATTGTAAGAGATTTGAGTCTAGCATATAGATTATTGATCCTAAAATATTATGGGGAGAAAGCTGAGTAATATCAAGGAGCAGAAGAAACTCCTAGAATCTTAGATTTGGGTATAGAACCTTTAGAAATCACTTGTTTCTATACCAATAACATGGATCCCTCATTGTTATTAAGAGTTATCTAACACTATCTTTAAAAAAATCTCTAGATGTAGGGAATTCCATTACTTGCTAAAACAGTGCATTTGATTTTGTGGCAACAGTGTTAGAAAGTTTTTGCTTCTCTTGAGATGAATTTTGTCTCTCCCTGTTCCATGCTCACTTAGAATGAATGAGGCACCTCTTGCTCATGCGCTCATGGCACATGTTCGATAAGACTCGGTGGGCATCATCCACCCTCCCCTGATGCCCCAGGGGATTCGTTGAAGTGGAGTGGCTGATTTGCAACTATTTCTGAGAGAAGAGATTCATCGAGGAGTTAGGGTGGGAGAAGAAGGTCAGAAAACAAACTGGAGAAGATATACTTCAACAAATCTTAAAGGAAGAGAAAAAGGTCTTTTTCAATTTGGATTGAGAAGTAACTCAGCTACCTAGTATGACTTGTCAATCAGGGAGTCTACATGGAGGTGATTGTCCTTACAGGCGTAGAGGAATAAGGGAGATGGATGTTGCACAGGGAAACCACAGTGCTGATATGGATAGTGTTCCTCCAGCAAGCACATGCACTTAAACTCCTCTCTTCCTGTGCCTTTCTGGTCTTCCACACATGAATGTTTAATTCTCCATTTTGCCATCAATCAGCTCACTGCTCTGTGAAGGGTCTGTGGATAAAAGCTGCCCAGTGCGGTCTGACTAGATCTCCAGATGCATTCTAACAAGCTCATGTCAGGAGAGTGCCCTTGACTGATGATTCCCTGGGACATTCTGACACCCTCGCATAGATGGGAGAGATAAAAGCCTGGCCAAGGCTGTCAGGAAGCCCTGCTTTGGAGGAGAGAGGCCAAGGTCAGAAACATCAGGGAAGTTCACCACAAAGCACAAGGCTGAATTTCCTCTGCATCAGCATGTTGGCCTGCAAAAGCCAGGAGGAGAGCAGAAGATCATTCTTTAGAATTCAAAGATAAACAGGAGATGAGACAGATCATGCTAAAGAGGAGAGCAGAGTCCAGAGGAAGAATCCACAGGAAACTGAGGCAGAATGTGCCTGGGGATTTGTTATGGAATGCATGATTTCATTTAACAGAAGGACTGTTTTATGTCACGAGCCTTTGGTTCTACTCACTTGGGAGGAGGATAATATGTCCAGTGCAGGAACACCTCAAATTACAGGACTTTTTGATAAAATGCAGCTCTAAAGTTTCAAGAGCTGGGAACAATATTGTCCATGTTGTGTGTCCTCACCAAGGAAGGCCCCTTGGACCTCTCACTTAAAGGATGCCATTTAAACCAGGAACAGTGTTATCAACTGACAAACCCAAGGCCCAATTCACCCGCAGAAGCAAAGGAATAAGAACATTGTCTCCCTAATTTTACCTCCTGAATGCCTCCCACCCTAATCAGAACTCACCACTTCTTGCTGCCCCAGCCTAGAGCTCTGTCACTCACAGCTTGGATTACCACAGTGGACCTCTTGGCCTCCCCAGTGCTTGTCCTGTATCCTCAAGCTGACCTCTAAAATCTGTGAGACTCAGAGGTTAGCAAAGTGTGTGTGTTGGAGGGAGGAGAAAGATTAGCATCCAGTGAGCATTCTTCAAATGTGAGCAAGTTTATATATATATATACCTACATATACCTATAATGCACACATACCCGTCGGTGTATATAAGCATGCTGTGTTTACACTTAGAGGTACCCATGTGCCTTGATAGAGAGAGATAGTATCTCACTATCTAGCTGTCTGTCACTCCAAATCACCCTGTGACTTAGATGCTCTTCTGACCCACCAGCTATAAGTCAGAGGTTCCCTCGACTCTCTCCTTAGGTTGGAAAATCTGTTAGCACAGCTCACAGAACTCAGGAATTCATATTTTTAAAGAACTTCCCTAGAAAATTATTTTTTCTGAATCTGACTTCTAAAATTTTTATTTTACTGTTGAGAAAATTTTCACTCCATGGGACATAAAACTGTTGGATTTTCCCTTTACGCCTTTTTAATCACTTCAAAATTTACAAGTATTTTTCCATCAAAACATCTCATAGAATGTTGATTTTACTTTACTTTTTGTGCTTAGATTATATAAACCATCAGGAATGTATACTAGTGTATATAAATGCAAAGGATTTATTGAAATGTTCATTCCTTTAAAGATTAGCTAATTATAAAAACATCATTTATAAAATGATCCCTTTGCCTCCAATTATACACTGATAGGTTGAAGTAATATGGGTAAATGCACATACACGTTTCCCCTTCTATTTCATCGATCTGTTTGTCTGATTTTGTATAAGCACCATGCTGTGTTAATTTTTGCTGCTGTAGAATATATTTTTATATTCAAAAGAGCTAGCATCCCCTAATTCATTAAACTATTATTTGACATGTATATGTCCAAATGTATTTTATAATAATTTTACTTTGTTGCAGGGCATTTCCTCTTGATGTGCTATTTAGGATTGGATGGACTCTATGCATGAACTTCTAAAGGTATGTTAAGCAAATGGCTTTTTTTTGTTGTTAACTCAGTGATGTTTCATAATACAGCTACTCCTTACGGATCAAAGGAAAAGGGGATTGCCTCGTGTCTCTACACAGGACTTACCCCTAATAGTGCTCCCTTAGGACTGAGTTTCTTGCCTGCCAGAGGTCTGAGTCTGAGCATTATGAGGAGGAATCAGATTTCTATTTCTTCTTTTCTGACTGTGACATTCATTCAACAAACAGAGCAATAACAAATCAATGACTGGCCGTGGATCTAGGTTTTACCTTCCAACAAAGCAAGCAGTGCCCCGCTGAGCTAGGATGTATAATCTTGCCTTGTGAACAAGAAAAGGGCCGCGGTGATTATGCAAAGCATTCACGTTGGGGTGTCGGCCTTTTCTCCTTGATCAGTTCAAATATTATTGCGTTTAAATGTCAGCATATCATCACTGTAAGCATGTATATGTATTAAAACTTCTCTTTCCTGGGACATTGCCGCTGGGTATCTTGGAGCATGATATAGATTTAAAAGTTTAATCACAACTCCAGGAACAGTGAAGCTTTGGTTAGACCTGAATTGTTCAAATGAAGAGAAGTAACTTTAATGGTGGGCCTGCCAGAGATGTGGCCCTGAGTTAGGAATGGCACACATGGTGCCACATTCAACTTTCATGAAGTCTCTGTGAGGGAAGGATGTTTCTAAATGCCCATTGTTATAGGTGATGAAATTGCTTCAGACCTGGGAGATGGAAGTGGGCCCATAAAGGACATCTGAACCACTGCCTTGACCACCCCTTGCTCACTGGCACCTTTAATATCGCGATAACATGGCAGAGAAGTCTTTCTGCACACATTATGTCTTGCTGGATTCAAGGTCCCATCCATTCTGGGATGCCTCCTGGGTGTTTTAAAAACAGACAAACAAGATCACCCTCTCTGCCAAACCAGACGCAGTTTCTCTACCATTTCTGACCTTAGGCCCTATTTGAGGCTTCTGCAGCTAGGGAGAGAAGTTCTTATCTCTCTACTCAGATACAACTCCAAGGAGCCACCCATTCCCACCGAGTGACAGAGAATCTGGCACCAGTTCTGGTGTCCTCACATTTAGGAACTCCAAGTTTCCTTTTCAAAGGACCATATATCAGGAGCATCAAGGAAATCTGGTTTTTTACCCCAATCATCAAAAATTCCGACCTTACCAAAACAATCCCTGGACCTCACCCTGAGCCCAGGGGAAGCTGTGTCCTCAACATACATTTCTAAGATCTATGTGTTCCAAGAACATGTCCCCTTTCTTTTTGCTAGACAGTGGAGGGGAGCCAGAATTTTAAATCATTATTCTTTTATTACCTTGCAACCTCTCAAAGCTGATAGCTTTTCAATGTCTTGTTTGATCCAATTTGATCCACGTTTGAGTCCCTTGGAGAATGAATGGGTGACTCGTTCCTTAGCCAGTCTTCCTGAAATCTCATTTCTCTTGGTTTCTCTTCAGAGAGGAGCTAGGGGAGGCCATGCAAGACTATGCCTTCTAACAAGGGTTGGGAATAACAGGATCAAGATAGGGAATCTGATGTCAGGAACGATCAACATCCAATCAGTACAAAATTATTTTCTGACTCCAGCTGCCCATGCACTTCTCTTTGCAGCTGCAACTTCGTTAAATGAGAGAGTGAGTTTCCAACAAGGAAAGGTCAACATTTCCATTCGGGCATTCAAACATCTCCAAGATGGGTCTGAGGCTTTAGTGTTCTATTGATTCAGCCACCCGCATGCTGAGCACAGAACTTTACCCAGAATAGATGTGCTGTGTCAACAAGAGCTCACCAGTGGGGCTATTTATTTTCCGTTTGATTCAGAGGGCTATCAAATATTGAAGTTGAAGGGACTGAGGTAAGTCCATTTTAGTATAAATTTGCAAATGAGACTACTTTCACACCTGATACATTACTGAACTGAAATAATGAAGAAGTCTTTGAAATGACCAAGTTTTCTCCTGTATGCGTTTGGTCTCTTTTTATCAAACACTCACTAAACATAAAAACGCTACAATAGGGATCTCCAGAGGAGATTGACTCTGCCCAAGAGAAACTATTACAATTAAGTGATTTAGAAATATAAAGTGCTGTTGATCAGGAAAGATAGGTCTTTGATTTGGAATATAAGAGACATTGGGGGCATTTGACCATAAAGGGATAATTCATCTGGTAGTACTTTTACCTAAATCATATTAATAATGATAAATCATTTTTTACTTTTGATTAATTTTATACTTTTTGTGTACTTTTATGGCATTTAATTGTATCCTGATAAAATTTTCATTTAAAGGATATTCTTATATTGCACATGTAAGCCTCTTCTCTCAATAATGTAAGCTATATACTAGATGTTGTGCATCAGTTTTTTATGAATCCTGTGTTTTGGACTTTTGTTTTTCCTTTCTCTGAATGAATCACATCCAATCCCTACCACTACACACATTTAAAAGATGTCAGCTTTTTTGGATGTCTTTAAAAAATCTTTGTTCTTGAAAAACTTTGCCTTTGTCTTTCCGTTCCAAGATAACTTGCTTTAATTTTAAACATATTAAATTAGTAGTGAATGTGTCAAATCAACATTAAATAAAATGACTCTATCACTATAATCACCTCGTCCTAATCCAAAGCCTATACTGTATATAAACCTTTGAATAAAATGTCTTCCCTTTACTTTGTAAATGTGATCTGCAGCACCTCTGTATCTCCAGCATCTTGGTTAATTGGTTTCATAGGTTTTAGGTTTTACCTAACTTTTTTTGTTGTTGTTGTTAAAGAAAGATCAATTTCTCTCTCTTTAAGCTCTCTTATTCTTCTTTTCTTTGAACTTTTCTCTATAGATGACCAGATTCTGACTTTCCTGACCCAGAATATAATATCTATGTTTAATATGAATTGTATATGTCCTCTTTTTACATGAAAATTGTATGAACATCCTATGAATATATAAGGTGACTGTGAGAAATTACAAAGATATCTATGTGAAAATCCCATAACAAGAGGAAAAGAAAAACCTGAGCAGAGCATCTATCTCATCTTGTCCCTATTGTATTGCTATCGGACAAGAGTTACTTGGCCCTTAGGTTTGGAAACTGGCCATGCCTAATGTAATCATGAGCTATTCTTGACTGGTCCTCTAGGTGGTGCTTGAGGTGTGCTTGGAGCGGGTCCCGTGGCCTTTTCCACACCTCGTCATCTAGCTGACCTCGGCTCACTCTCTGGCAGTGACCCTGCAGAAGTCACCATTTGCCTGGGCAAAGTGGCATCTTTGCGGTGACCCTGAATGCTCCCACTCTGTGCTCGTCTAGCTTCCTTTCCTCTGGTCCTGGGATCAGGCCCCTCCCTGACATCCACACAGAGGCACTGTCAGCCAGCCATGGACATGGAAGTTGTGCCGAATATTTTATTACTGTAGAAGGTGCAACCTGATTTCCTCCTCACTGGGACCCAGGCTTCACTGACTGCCTCTACAGAAATGGGATTTCCTCATCTTCATTCTTTCCTACTCAAGACAACTTCTTCTCAGGGTGACTGATAGCTGGAATACCTGTTTCCCTTGAGAAACAGTCTCCCACCCCCATCACCAGAATGACCTATGGGGTATGACCTTGCTATGACCCCCAGGAGACCCCGTCATAGTACACAGACATCACCATCTTCCTCTAGGTAAGCTTTGCGCATCCCATACCCCACATGTGGATGACCTCAGACTACACCAGTTATCCTTCGTCTCTCCTCCCTATTGTCTTCAGAAAACCTTACACCAATAGTTTCCTTGTCCAAACCAAAGAGAAAGTGAAGCATGCACAATAAATGAATTCACTGACTTCATCCTGTCCCCCTGTAATCATCTTTCTTCTGCTTTCTTTATGTTCATATTCCCATGGCCTTTGGGCTGCAGATTAGGTACAGCAAACATTGCACACGCACCTGTGATGAACCTGGACTTGCGTTGACACCCCGGGTAGAGCTAACTTTAATAAGAGGAGTCAGAAACGGGGTTCTGAAAGACTGTCCATGAGGAAAGAGTAACCTGTTTGGAGTAACATGGGAGGGTGTCATGGAGGTGGTATCATAGAAGCTGCCTCCTGAATAAAGGGGATTATTCCGAGAACAAGCACCCATTTATTACTCAGGTATATGCCAGGAATATTCTCTATTTGTACATCACTGATATGATTTTATTCTTTTTCATCTTTGGGGTGATACCTAGCAGCTCATTCCATTAATTCTTACCTAGAGACTCTGGTGCGCCCTCTCTGTCTTAATATTTATCTTTCACAAACTCCCATACACTGCATGGAAATGTAAATTGATGCAGAAATCCTGCAAAGCAATTTGGCATTAATGGATCAAGAGTCTTAAAAATGTTCATACAGGATTATTATGAGCCAGCAATTCCACTTCCAGAAATCCATCCAAATGAAATAACCTAAGACATAAGAGAAAATAAATATGCATAAATGTATTTGCAGAAATATGTTCATCACACCATAGTTTCTTATTCTGTTGATATGATAATAAAAAAACCTAAATAGATAATAAAAGAAATTATTAAATGATAACATATTCATATGATGGACTGTTATGCAGCCATTAAAATGGTGCTTATGGAAAATTGGTAACATTAAAAACATATATGATATATTGTTAGGAGAAAGAAGCAAGGTGCAGAAATGTGCATAGAATATGATCATGACCATGTAAAACTTGCCTATGAAGTAGAGTTGGGAAAAGGGAGGAGGCAGAAATGTTGGCAGTCAATTTCTGTGTGGATTGTTTTCACTCTTTTGTTTCTACTTTACCGAATACTCCAGGTACTTTCAAATGGTCAAGCATTGTTTTCTTCAGGTATATTTGCAGAAAATTTTTATTAGTACCTTTTCTTCAAAAAGTTTCTCCTCCTTCTTGCCAGGGTGACATTTGTGCACAGGCACCCAGCCCCCATGTCTCTGTTTGCTTTCCTTCTTTATCGGACTCAGATCCCCATAAATTCCATATATGTTTGAGGCTTCTCAGCCCACACATGCAACATCAGACAGAGGCAGACTCACTCTCTCCCTGGTCAAGGCCATTCCCACACAGCCCACCCACAGCACAGAGAGTCTGGCTACTTTACTAGACAACAAACATACATATTTCTGTAATTTGTCTGGTGTTTCTGACCCCTACATTGTGCTAAAGAGAAAGATGTCAGTTTCTTCAATACTAACTTTGTTCTTGATCCAGCTGTCACTGCTATCTGCCTCTCTCCTCTGGCATGACCTACAGTTTGGTTCCCAAGTACCATTATCAGCTCTTTTTGGAAGGTCACTGCCCCTTGTACTGCAAACCTTCTGCTAGACCAGCAAACTGTTGCTGCAAGATTTCCATAAATTTCTGCAATCTATATTTAGCCCAATGCATTCTTCCCACATAGTATGGCCTTTTTCTCACATCTTATGAGGATATACTTAGCATTGCCCCAGGTGTCCACTGCCTATGACACTCATGTATCTGATCATCCAGCCTGAGATTTAGGCCAGGTAATAAGTGGGATTGGCCAATAGCCTCCTCCACAGTGTGGTCTTCTGCTAAAGCATACACAATCTGATGGTGATCTTTCTGGACACTTTCTCTCTAACTTTCCTCCTTCTGGAAGAACTCCAGCATGAGCACCTCTGCTTGATGTAATTACTCAATAAACAGACACATATTCCATGCCTGCTGCTTGAAGAGAATAGTGCCAAGTCCATGGGAACTTCAGAGAAAGAAACATGGGTGTCCTTGCCCTCAGAGACTGAATAGCCTAGCAAGGGAGATGAGCCAGGATTGGTTAGCCCCTGAACCTCAGACGTAGCAGGTAAGGATGCAGAAGAAGGAAGGAAAGGAACTACCGTTTATTAAGCCCTTTCCACATGCTAAGTATATAAAAGTTGGCTGTGGAGAAAGAAAGCCAAGGATTTCAAAGAACTTGATAAACACTCTCAACTGTATTTATTTTCATAAAGAAAGCAGAAAGACAAATGAAAACTGAGTGTGTGGAGGTAGGGGTGAATTTGAGGCAGAATTTCAAAATCCCAAGCTAAGAGAAAAAAGTTCATATAGATAAAACCAAAGTGATAAGGTCAGCAAATAGTGATCATGTACAGACAAAAGCATCCACTCATTCCTTGACCTGGCCCATTATGTACTTGCTGTGGGAATAAAATAATTTCAGGACTTCTAAAATAGTGAAGGAAGTAGTTCAGTGTACCCATTTCTCAGCAAAATAATAATAATAATAGCATGAACTGGTAGAAACTATAAAAAAACCACACACAATCATTTAAAGTGTCTGCGAATTGTTACAAGGACAGAACTCAAATGAAGAAATATGTATTCACAAAAATTTGTTGAATTTCAGTACAAAAAGCAGGAGTCATAGACATTTAAGCCAGGACCTGCTCCGTTTTCCCATGCTAGTCCCATGCTTCAGAAACTGCCCTGGGCACTCTACTCTGGAAAGATGGCCCCAAAGGGATGATCTCCCATCCCCAGCTCACAGTCTGGGGTTCCTAGTCCACCTGGGAAGAGCAGGCTGCTTGCCCTCAGCCCCATGTCATGGAGGCTTTGTGCTCTATTCCAATCTACAGTGGCCTTTCCCTCCTACCCATTTCTCTCTCCTGGGGAGGAAGCTCTGCTTCAGGCAGAACAAGTCAATGCTTCCCACCCCACCCAACCTCTCAACTTCTCCCCATCACCTCCACCCCAGTGCAGGAGTCCTAGAGGGGGTCTCCCATGCTGGGGGTGGCAAGGTGAGAGGACCACGGGCTTCCACTTCCCCACAGTGCTCATGAGTGGCATGTTTGTGTCACTCTGGGAAAAGTGGGTCCCATCCCTTCCACATTCTGCTCTCTTGCCTAGGGTCTATGTCTAAATGTTTGTGTCCCCTCAATATTCATAAGTTGAAATCCTACTCCCTAAAGATGAGAGTATTAGTAGGTAGGGTTTGGGGAGGTATTCAAGTATCAAAGGTGAAAGCCTCATGAATGGGGTTCAGACCTCACAATAGAAGCTCCAGAGAGATCCCTAGCCCCTTACACCATGAGAGGACACAGTAAGAGGGTGCCAGTTATGAACTGGGAAGACGGTCCTCACACAATCATGCTGGCACCCAAATCTCAGACTTCCAGCCTGCAGAACTGTGAGAAATGAATTTTCTTGTTGATCACCTACCCAGTCTGTTGTGATAGCAGCCTGAAAGGACTTAAGACGATGAGTGTTGTGGTAAACAAAGGAGATCTTGGTGGAGAGCAATTAAGATGAGGCTGGTAGCTCTGGGATAGAAGCAAACTGGCAAAGCCAATAGAAGTTTAAAAGAGAGAACCAAGGGAACAGAATGGAAGTTAGTAGTCAGTGCTGAAAGTCAGGAAGGCTGTGCACATGTACTCGGCTGAATCCACTCGGGAGCACGTAGGAAGCGGGCCAACCTGAAAAGCATTTTCAAAACCACACACAGATCCATCAATGTGGAATAGAAGCTGCTTACGCCCATAACATCTGACCAAATACTAGCTACTTTGATGAAGAGGCAACTCCTAGGTAGCCAAGCTTGAGAATAAAATCATGCCCATCTTTGTCAGTCTGGAAGACCGTCTACATGTCCGCTGTGTGCCTTCTTGGGAGAGATCAGAGAAGAGCCTCCCAAATGCCAGTCCTTGGCTGAATGTGCCACAAAATGCCATGAACTCCTTAATCAATAGCAGCCTCCAAGCCATTCACCCATTCAATGATAAAAAGTAAAAATATAACTGACCCAGAGGGCTTACATACAGCTGTTGACCAATGTCTGGCTTATGCTGACCCAGGGACAAGCCCCAGCAGCCAGTCTAAGGATTCAAAACAAGGGGGAAGGTCTGAGCAGGGCTTTGGAGGCTGCTGGGGGGTTGGTTATCAGTTACAGAAATTGCTACAACGTATCATTTAAAATGTCCAATTTGCAATGAAAAATTACAAGACATGTAAGAAACAATGCATTACTACGTTATCTAAATGAAAAAAAATGTGAGACATACAAGAAATAGTCACGTAAGACCACATATTGTATGAGTTCATTTATATGAAATGTTCAGAATAGAATAATCCACAGTGATGGGAAGTTGATAAGCAGTTGCAGTGGCTGAGGTGGTGCTGGGGGCAATGGGCTGTGACTGCTAATGGGTACAGTGCTTCTTTTGAGGGGGCTGAAAATATTCTAAAATTAGTTTGTGCTAAGGGTTATACAACCTCATTAGTATGTTAAAAACAATTGAGTTGTATACATCAAATACACACACTGCTTGATATGTGAATTATACATCAATACAGTTATAAAAATAGGCTATAATTTGTGCTAGTTGCATCATGAAGTGATCACATAATTCGCTGGGATAAGGATGGGGACCAGTTGTTTTGGGGGAGGGATGATAAGGAAAAATAAACTTAAGCACAGCCCTTAAATGACCTTTTGTTGGCACTAAGATCTTATTCTGGAATTAGGGGGTTGAGATGAAGAGAAGCTAATGCATTCCACATAAATTAATGTTCATCTTAGCAGAAATATTTTTAAATATTAATTTAGTTGAATGTCCACTTGTGTTTAGGTGGTGGGAGAGAGGATGGTTAGAAAGGAAGGACACCAAGGAAGTACAGGGAGATTCCAGAAAAGAGACGATGCCTTGAAATGAGAACCACAAGAGGAGCAGAATTGGAGGATCAGGTAAACACTTCGGGAGGATATTCCAGGCAAAGGGATCTGCATGCCAAAGACACCGCGATGCAATAAAATAGAGCCTCATCTGAGAACTTCTAACAGGTCAGTATTTCTAGGTGCCTGGTCGGGGACGAGGATGGAAGAGGTTGGACTGAAATCATGGAAGATCTCAAAGGTGGGTTTCTAGCTCATCCCATAAGCAGTGGAGAATTATTGACTGATTGTTTTATATTGACTAAATCACAATCGGACTTATGTTCAAGAAAGCTTTCTTGCAATCTGGTGAAGAAAGGATTAATGAGGATAGACCAGAAGTAGGGAGTTGAGGAGGCTGTTACCAAAGTTTCTGCCCGTAAGAAAATGATTGGCAGTTGTATGAAGAAGCAAGAGATATTTCTAAGGTAAAGCAGTATTATGATGACCAATTACATATAGGAGTGAGAAATAGGAGAAAGGCAAGATATCTACTAGGTCTTAGGCAAAAAGTTCATCATAGTTGTGACCCCCGAGCTCCAATGGCTGGTAAAATTTAAAGCAGACTAAGAAAAAGAAATAAAAGCAACTAAAGTTGAGGAACCCAAATTAATTGCAAAATAACTGGGTTTTTTTCCATGCCTATCTTGAATGTAGATCACAGCAACTAAGTTTAAAATATTACTTTCTCTTCCATCTTTTCTCTTTATAAATGTAACTACTCCATCACCTCTCTCTTCAACTCTCCCTGAAATATGTCCCCTCTGTTCCCACCCTGAGACCTTAACTTGTTTTCAGTCTCCCCCTCTCCTTCTTCTTTTGTACCTCAGAAGCCCCAAAGAACAAGCTTGGCCATACAGGCTCAGTTTTGGGGGTGCACTAGGTAAAGAAAGCAGGCAAGCAAGGACTGAATTTGTTCAGTGGGGATAATCAGTTTGATGCTCTGTTCCATCACACGGGTTTCCGGACTTTGGAGTTCAGTTATATCCTCTCTCCTGGAACTCCTCAGTATTGATAAGGCTCTAAACATGCTGCTATGGTCACAGACCAAAGTCTCCAGTGTTACCAGAACAATTTATCTTTCTTAAAAAAGTAGCAACGAACATGTGAGAGCCCAGGCACCAGTTGGAAAACACCTCTTTCTGCCCACATCAGGTATTGTCTTGAGCAAGGACCACTTGGGGCAAGCCTGTTAGTCTGGGGTCTAACTGCACAAACAGATGATAGAAATATACTTTTATCAGGTGTACTAAGAGATGCAGTAACCATTCTGCACCCCCACAAATGCCAGATGGGCCCTAAGAGTGATGAATGGTTATATCAAGAAAATGTTCCTTCTCACACTTGGACTGAAGGAGATCTTCCTAGTCACCAAAGGTTTGGCACTAGTATCTTTAGCTGCCCATGTCCCCTATTCAAGTATTTAAGTGAAATCCTTTCCAGGAGATGTTGGCCTATCTGCTGCTGAGACTAGGAAGCAGATGGAGTGCAGTGTATAGTTCAGTCAGGAATCCAAATCAAAGTCATTGTCTTGTTCTTAATGGGATTAATGGGAATTGAAGAATACATCCTGGCAGCTTGAAAAGCTGCCTGGAGTTGGCAGCAGGCCCACCCTACGTTAAATACACATACTATGCCATGTGGCTAGGTCCCCACCTTCTGGGATTTCCCATTTGGACCAGGAAGCTTGTTGGGAGGATGGCACAGGGTGGAGATGTTCTCGTTTACTGAGGCAAAAAAGGTTGTTAACCTAATACTTTTTTCCCCCATTTATTTTGTTGAAGTATAAGGTATATAAAGTAAAATGCACACTTTTAAGTGCTCAGTTCTGCGAGTATGGACAAATAACAGACAGTCACAAAACCACCACCATAATTAAGACATAGAAAAAAATTACCCTATCCCCCTTTGTGGTCAAGTCCTCCCCAACCCCCACCCTTTGGCAAAACTGGTCTGCTTTACTCTGCCTACTGCTTTGTCTTTGCAAGAAGGTCCTGTAAATAGGAACATGAAGCATGTAGCTTTTTGAAGCTGGCTTCTTCCAATGAGCATAAATGCTTTAGAAATGCATCTGTGTTACACTGTCTTCCCCTGATCCCCCACACACCATGTGTGCCGATCGTCATACCCCTCAATCCCCTTCTCCCTCCCTCCCCATCCGCCCTCCCACAACCCTCCCCTTTGGTACCACTAGTCCCTTCTTGGAGTCTGTGAGTCTGCTGCTGTTTTGTTCCTTCCGTTTTGCTTCATTGTTAGACTCCACAGATGAGGGAAATCATTTGGTACTTGTCCTTCTCCGCCTGGCTTATTACACTGAGCATAATATCCTCCAGCTCCATCCATGTTGTTGCAAATGGTAGGATTTGTTTCTTTCTTATGGCTGAGTAGTTATTACTTGTATCAACAGTTCATTCTTTTTACTGGATGTACCAGTTTATTTATCCATTCCCCAGTTGATGAACATTTGAGGCTGTTGCCAGTTGTTAGTGATTACAAATAAAACCACTGTGAATTTTTACATATAGGGTTTTGTGTGAATGTAGGTTTTTTCTTCACTTGGTTAAATACTGTAGAGTGGGTATGCCTAATGTTATGAGATTGTTTACAGGTTTTCCAGATAGGCTGTCATATCCGGTACATAGCCATCAGTTTATGAGAATTCCAGTTGGTCCATGTTCTCACCAACACTCCTTATTTTTGTTGTTTTGTTTCTTTTGTTACCTGTTCTAAAAGGGGTGTAGTGGTGGATTTTATTGTGGCTTCAATGACTAATGTTGTTAAGCATCTTTTCATGTGTATATTTGACATCCATACATTTTCTTTAGTGACATATCTGTTCAGATCTTTTGTATATTTTTAAAAATATGATTGTATGTTTTCTAATTATTGAATTTTGAAAAGGGTTTCAGTTTTCTGGGTATAAGATTTTTAACAAAATATGTGATTGTATATATGTTCACTCAGTTTATGACTTGCTATTTCATTAAAAACAGAAGTGCTTAATATTGATGAAATTAAATTCACCAAGTTTTTTTTTTTTCCTTTACAGATTGGGCTAAAATATCCCGATCTAATCTAGGGTCACAAGTATTTTTCTTCTTGACATTTCATAGTTTTAGGTCTCAGTATTCAGGTTTGTTGTCCATTTTGAATTAATTTTGCACAAGGTACAAAGGATGGATTTAAGTTCTTTGTACATGAATGTTTATAATCTGATTTACTTAATTAACATTTAATTTCATTGTTGTTTTTCTTCTTTTTCTCCTGTTTTCCTCTTCCTTCCCCCGTTCCTCCTCCTCCTCTTCCTTGTTATTATTATTGTATTAAAATTGCCAATACTTGTCTATTTTGATCTATAAAAACAAAATTTTAACCTAATAGGACCCTTCTTATCAAATTGATGTTTAATAGTTCCTCATATATGTTGTAAATTGATTTTTGTTTTTTTCTTCAATTTCTTATTTGCTTAGAGTTCTGAGGAAATGTTAAGATTTAAAGGCATTCATTTAGAAAGAATATATGATAATTAAATTCATAAGAAGCTATCATTTAGTTGGACAAATTCACTGACTCACTTCTCCCTCTTCTAAATCATTTGACGATGAAGTTATTGAAGAGCTATAGGCCCAGGTCTTATAGAATACCAATTTGAAAGGAGGTTTCAAATATTCCCTTTTTTTACAGTTTATAAAAATGTGTTAATACCTCCAAAAATGCAAGGTTAAATAACCAAATGTGTTTTTCAAGAGAAACAAAAAGGCACAGCATTGAATATTTTGATATTAAAGTTCCATGTATTTCTTTTATTAGCAGAGGAAATAAAAAGCTGGGTTTTCTTAAAATGGGGCTCTGTTGAAATAATCATTGTTATATTGAGACATATAGGTGTTAGGCCCATAAGGCACCCACCCAACCCTAACATTCCTGAGTTTGGTAATAGTATTTAGAACCTGGGGAGAAAAAAGGGCCCTTAGATTTGAGTCTAATCCCCAACAATATGTATTAAGTAATACCCCTATCATTGATTCTAGAACATCTCCTTAAGTACCACCAATAATGAGGAGCTTATTATTCTCCAAAGACAAATTCTGGGGTCTTTCTGTACACTGAGAATTTTTGGTTTTTTCTACCTCCACCCACAAACTCACCTGGAGGAAGCCTAACCCCATTCCCAGGATAATCTTTGGGTTTGTTGTCAGTCCTAAATATATCCAGACAGGTCTATTTTCTAACCTAAGAAGACTTTGACCTTTGGTGCTTATCCTTGTGAAATGTTTTAAAATCCTTTCCCACTTAGACAGACATCAATTTGTTAGCGCTTTTTAACAACTGGGGTTTTCATATCGAAAAACAATTGTACAGTTGTGGTGTGATCAGAACAGACAGAAATCTATTATCTTCCCCTTTATTTTCTTGAACCAATAAAGAATTATACTTGGAAAATAACATGATTATAAAAAGAAGGTATGAATGCCATACCGAAAGCGCTGTGCAGGCTGGCTAGGGTAACGCCTGTAGTGAGCTCTTCGTCAGGACTTCTGTCTGTTCAACATGCCTATCTTGTCCTCCTTACATCCCTTTCCTCCAAGATGTCCATTCCATATGGTATAAGTGGGGTTGCCCCACTTCCCACTCACTGGGTGATCTAGGCTTGTCCAACCCTAACACCATGATGCCTGCCACTGGGACTACTTGAGGGACTGCCATATAATCCAAGCCAGTCCAATCTTTTCTTGGATTTTAATGGGATCATCAAGGAAAAGGTGTTCATTTTGTCCTCTGGCATTATGGACTTGAGCCTCATGTAAACCCAGAGCTATTGCAGGCCATGAAGACTAATTTTAATTTTATGTATCCACTGGGTTAGGCCACAGTACTAGATAGTTGATCAAACATTAGATGTCTCTATGAAGGTACTTTATAGATGAAATTCATAGTTCAATCAGGAAACTTTGAACTGAGTACATTAACCTCCATAATGTGGTGGGCCTCGTCCAATTAGTTGAAGGTCATAATAGAAAAAGGAAACAAACAAAAAAAAATATGTATATATATATATATATATATATATATATATATACACACACACACACACACACACACACACACTCATCCTTTTGGTTCTGTTTCTCTGGACAACTCTGATGAATACAGAGGCCATCCTTTTCTCCAAATGAAGGAAGATTAAAGCACACAGGAACATGCACATATGCAAAAATAGTTTATAAACAAACTATAATCAAGATACACATATAATGCTCTATACTGACTTCACCTACTCCCACTTAACAACATGTCATAAGCATTTACCAAGTCACCATGTTAGTAAACCATTTTTGAATCATTACCTGTAATAGCTACATATTAATCCGTTGAGAGAATGTGCCAGTTATTTCGTTCGTATCACATGGTTGGACATTTAATTTGCTTCTGATACAACTCACCACTTTTGTGACATATTTTTCCATATTTGGGTAATATCCCTGGGTAGATGCTCAGAGCTAGAATGACTACTCTTGTGACAGTCTGGTTCACAGGCACATTGCCAAATTCATTTTCCAAGGAAGTATACCAGTTTACACTTTGCCATCAAAACGTGGAAGCGTTTATTTCTCTGAATGCTTGTCAGTACTAGCATTATAATTTTAACTGTTTTTATTTGTTCTTACCTTGTTTTCATTGAAACATAGTGATTTCAATGTTACCTTCATTTAGTACACATTTACTTGATTGCTGGTTGGTGGTGATATACACGTGATTTGTCTGGGTCGTTGTGAGTCAGTTGCATCTAGTCTCTAGTTTCTTCACAATCTTTACTCTCTTATCTATTAGTATTTTGTTGATGCACAGGAGCCATTTGGATGTTACAGATGTGATCCCTTAGGTGCCTGATTTCATGGACATATTTTCCCTTCTCTCTCCTGCCTTTCTGACTCAGTTGCCTTTGCTCTTGCTGTTTCTATTTCTTGAAATACTCCTACACCAGATGTCTGTGTGATTTGCTGCTCATCCCCTTAGGGATTTACTCAGATACCACCTTCTCCCTGAGGCCTTCGCTGGCCAGACCATATAAAATTTGAGCACCTTCTCCTCCACCTGACAATTCCTTTCTACCTTCCCTAGTTTATTTTTTTTCCTTACCACTCATCACTATACAGCTTATATATGACTTTAATTATAAATTATATATATATATATATATATTATTGGTTTGTCATGATTACTGTCTACCCCGTCCCTCCACCAGAATGATATAGCAGAATATTTTCACTAAATAAATCAGACCCGATTCTCCTTATATTTTCTGTCCTACTCTATTCTATTTAAAAAGGCTGCCAGAGTGTTTTGTGCTTCCAGCTTCAATGATATTTGCCCTGGAGAAAGCAGACATAGCCTGAAGTCAAATAGCTTTTCAAACTATTTCATAAAAGATTAAAACCAGTGAAGAAATAATAACAGCAAGAGGGGAGCCAGTTAACGATCCTCTTCCACTCTCACCTAAGACAAAAGGTGTGCAGTCCATCCCACTGAGCTGACCTACAGGTTACTCTTTGGCACAACCCCAAGGAATTGGACATATGTCAGAGGAATGGGCTACAGGGTAATTAAGGAAGGGAGACCCTAGGCATTAGGTATCTTCTATACCCTAGGAAGTTAAGATTCAAATCTTAACTAAGTATGGCTTGCCAAACTAAGACATCTACTGAGACTACACAGAGATGGAGATTAAAAGTCATTTCCCCATTTCTCAAAAGGTTCCTGGATTCCAACGCATCCCTGAATAGAAAATAGGACATTAAGGGACAATAATTGATGGGGTGCAATTCCTCCAGCTTGGCACAATGGTCATGCCCTATGGAGATTATAAGACTTCAAAGAAAAAAGGAGAGTGTTATTTTCTATAGTACTAAGGTTGTTGTCTGAGATATAAAACCTATACACTTTCCCTGTCAGAGAGTTGCTGGTGGCGGCCCGGCCCACCTCGGGCTGAATGCATGGAACCAAAGCAGCAGTTTGCCTGGAAGTCCTCCCGGTAGGATGTGCTGCCTGATGACAGCTGACCCAAGAGGAGCTTTGTCCTTCCGATGTGACAAGCTTGAATGGGGACCTGAGGGAAAGATTTTAATGTGATAAAGTACAGCAGCAGTTAGTGGTGATTTCCAAGCAACTGCACTTAGGGTCTCCACCCTGCAAGAATGATATCAGGTCTTGATCAATGGAAATGGCAGAGGAGCCTCAGACCTATAGCTGATTGCTGTCCACATCTCTGACTTCATGGGCCCTATGGGTTATGAAATGGCTCACTTAAGATGGCTTTGTCACTGTCAATCACATCCTGAGGGATATGGAAACCCCGTCCATTTCACCTCATCTCCATGTGGAAGGAAACTGCCTTCAGTGGGATAACATCCACTTCGGTTCCATGTGCATATGACGTATGTTTATCTCATACCTTTCAGAAAAGCTCAGAAACTCATTACTCAAGTGTGGTCTATACAAGAAGCGGCAGTGTCACCTAGGAGCTTATTAAAAATACATAATCTCACGCTTCATTCCAGACCTACTGAGTCAGTTTACAGCAAGATCCCCAGTTGATTCACATGCACATTAAAATTTGAGAAGAGCTGGCCTAGATGAGTCACCAGAGGTTTCTCAGCTGTCACCATGCGTGAATTAGAATCCCAGGGGTGAGAAATTGCCCTGATGGGGTGGCTGTGGGTGCAAAATTTAAGAGAGCTCCCAAAACTAATTACCAAGATAAATAAAATGGAATGCAAATCTTTTTTTAGAAATTCAAATTTAATGCAAAAAAATGCACGATGAAGAAAATGTCAACTTTTAAAAGAAAAGCAGTAGTGGTATAATTCATTTTTCCTTTTTCTTCTGGCTCTACTACTGAGAGATGAGGCACAGCTTTAAAAAAAATACAGATGTGTAAATATCATCCTAATTCTGAATCACTTGGTCTGGGATGAGGGCAAGATATTTTCCAGAAGAGCAACAAGAATTAAGCCAGGTGAACATTTTATTTATTTTTTATTATGGAAAATTTCAAACCCAGGTAGAAAGAAGAGCATAATGAGCCCATATGTGTCTATTAGACAGCTTCAGCAATTACTACAGGGACATTCTTGTTTCATCCCTATGCCCTGCCATTGCCCAGTTCATACAAAATAAATCTCAGATAGCATGATATATATATATATATATATATTTCAATAGGTAACACTGGAGGAGAAAACCTCTTTAAAAATCCAATTGCCAAATTATAAAATAATATTATCAAATTATTATCAAATATCCAGGCAGTGTTCAACTTTTTTTGAGTGCTTTATTTTTTTCAAAGCATTTTGTTTGTTTAAACGAAGAGTCAAGAAAGGTTGAACAAGGATCCATTATATTTCGTTTGGTTGATATAGCACCTACAACTTTCTTAAGTTCTAGATTCCTCTCCCATCACTTTTTGTTCCTATTGATTAGTTGGAGGAAGCAAGCCATTCGTCCTATCAAGTTTCCTATCAACTTACATGCCTATGTCAGTTCTTACTTACCATCTGAACATGTCCAGTAGAGGTGAATCCACGTGAAAGTTGAGACTTGGTCTATTTGCCTATTGTTTTCCCTTGGCCCTGATGAGTGTTTGGCTTATAAAAAGTGATTTTATAACTATTTACTAATTTAGCAAACAAATAAGTTGGTGATTCATCTGCACAATATAGTATCATGAAATGATTCAAATAAGAGTTAAAATACCTTTTTTTGATATAGAATACCATTCCTGATAAGTGAAACATTGAGAACGTAAAACTGTATAAACAATATGAACCCAGTATTCTTTTCTTAATTTTCAGTATCTCTATACGTTGGGGTAGAGGGTTAAGGTTATTTTCTTTTAAATCAGCCTTAAAATTTAAACCTGGAAAGAGGGGAGAAGTTGATATGTTGGTGTATTTTTCTAATGTTAATAAGATTAAGGTTTATGGAGCTTTTCTTTCCTTCTTAAAATAGGCAATCACCTTATGCAGTTGGGAGAAAAGTCTCTGTGGGACACTGAAAACCTATTACACTGTCAACACACTTGGGTAAAATTATTGGTAGGATGACCATATAAATTATTATCCATAATGAGTCACTTGGGAGAAAGAAAGGGGGCACTATTGAGAATTACTCTAGAACCGCTAACAAAAACTGGGACAGTCGAGGGAGAACTAGGACATGTTATTGATGATACCCGTAAGAATTGTACCGCCCACACTTGTTCCCAATAAAGAAACAAATAAATGAAAAGTATGGTATGGAACATTTGGGTCTTCAGGACTTCAATCATCTTAATTCATTAAAACTCAATTAAGTTTTTAAAAATTCCCACATAGTGGTTTTGGTTTCTAGAATATATTTTTTATTTGGAGTTTTATCTCTAGTGCTGAGCAGTTGGAAGGGAGTCACTATGAATATTACATGAGTCCACTTTCTAGAACAGATACAGTGTCCCTTTGATCTTTGAGTGTGAGGAGTATGTGCATGTTGTGCACCATTACCGGTAAGAGCAGACATTTAATATTTAGCAGAATGACTAGCAACTATTTTAGTGCCCTTTCCACCAACTAGTCTGGGTTTAATAAGCCATCATAGTGAAAACAAAAATTTGTCCCCTGAACTGGAAACTCACTTCATGGCAAAGCTGTGCACATACTTTGAGGTCATCAGAATGGGATTTTGACACTTTCTTGCACTTAAACATTGGAACCCTAGAGAAAAATGGCCAAAAGAACAAATTGTGCATGCAGCTCACACAAGGCTACATTCCCTTCATCTAGAGTCTCTTCTTTAGCATTGGGGTTGCCTAGTTTCTGCTGCTTTAGCTTTTCAGACACTAGAAAAGCTAAAGTGAAACTCCAAAAGGGGGTGGCAATTGCTGACCAATGACTACACTTGAGTATCTGAAATGCCTGTGTAAAGGGAATGAATGCAGTTCCTCTATATCCTTTCTGATCCTCGTTTGACTGCCAACATCATTGCTTAACAACTAGGACTGAAAGAAGTTGAATGAAAAGTCTCACTCAAGTAAAACAATAAATGAAAAGCCTAGTGGTGATAATGCTTAGTATTATTCACTCATTCATTCAACAACTCTTTACTGGGCCACTGTATACACCAGGC
The DNA here is from genome assembly GCF_040802235.1 of Manis javanica. Classification (NCBI taxonomy): domain Eukaryota; kingdom Metazoa; phylum Chordata; class Mammalia; order Pholidota; family Manidae; genus Manis; species Manis javanica. Next base: position 45,423,663 of record NC_133172.1, read on the forward strand.
ACTGCTCTAGATTCTGCAAGTCAGAGGTGAGCAACGTGAAGACCAACTACTGTTTCTTTAACAAGTGTCATGAGTATTTTTCTCTTCCATAAGGGTGCACATCACTATCTGATTTCTTTCTCTTTTCAATCCTTTCCTTGTTCCCAGTAAATCTAGTTACTCTCTAGAATGAGAGCACTGTTGACAGCGAAGTCTTCAACATTTTCACTATGAATCGAAGAGCCTGGAATGTTGTATATGTTTAGTAAACAACTGTTGGCTCATAAATCCTCATAGAATTTTCCTGACAGTGCGATGGGGGACACAAGCAATAAACAAACACATAGGCATCAATTATAATGTCAGGTAGTGGTCAATGCAGTGAAAGGGGGAAAAAATGAGATAAGGGGCTTGAAAGGCACTCAGTGACAAGGGGTGTTATTTTATATAAGGTGACTGGGGGGCCTTCCTGGGGAGGTAACATTTAATAAAGCAATGGTGAATATGAGGAGAAAGTCATTCCTGTATATGAACAGGAAAAAACACCTGTTGAAATAAGGACTGGCCCAATGGCTGAGTTCCGTTTTCCTAGAACTGGGAAGTCACAAGCGGGGGATCTGTGTTTTCTTTCCTAATCCTTTTTCTGGTCCTGTGATTTTTGAAACAAATTATCTCATCTTCTAGACCCCCAGTTCTCTCATCCATAAGGGCTGGCTGGACCCCATCAATGTTGCCCAAACTGTGGAATACATCACCCCTCTCTCCACACCCTCTGCCCAATCAGCATATTTGAGTGCCAGATGTACTATTGATGTGATATACATGTGTCTTTAAATAGTTTGTTATCTAAACATATATTTTTAAAGTTTTCTGTACCCAATTCCAATGTGGGGGGTGAAGACAGGGAAATTTCCCCACCAACAAGCAATTCTTGGACACCAGCTGGGTGTCCTACTCAATTCTGACCTGGAGATAAGGTCTGATTCTACAGGTTAAAGGCTCAGTTGTACAAGAATGCCCTTCCCTTCACTTTCAGATACCTGTCACAAACCCATGCTGTCACCTGTGCTTCTGACTGACTGGCTATACATTGGAGGTGCCAAAAACCCCCTCCCTGGGGTCACTAAATATGCTAGAGCTTTTCACAGAACTCGAAGAAACATTTTACTTACTAGATTACTGATTTATTACAAAAGGATATAACTCAGGAACAGCCAGATGGAAGAGATACATAAGGCAAGATATGGAGAAAGGGCACAGAGATGTATGTTGTTTCTGAGTACATCACCCTTTCCAAATCTTCATGTGTTCATCTCCCTGGAAGTTTTCTGATCCCTGTCCTGGGTTTTATGGAGTCTCCTTTATATAGGCATGACTGATTGTGTCAACCTCCAATCCCTGTCCCCTCCCTGGAGGTCAGGGGTGGAACTAAAAGCCCCAACCCCCTAATCACATGGTCAGTTCTCCTAGCAACCAGGCTCCCTGGGTGGGATCCAAAAGACCTGTAATTTATATAACAAAAGATACCTTTGTTGATCTCATCATTTAGGAAATTCCAAGGATTTTAGTAGCTTTGCCAGAAAAACTAGACATGTATTTCTTATTATGATTTACACTCAAAATTTTAAAAGGAAACTGATTGTATTAATTGTATGACTAGAAGACTCTTCATGGTATGGAAGGTAAACTACACAGATAAATACATGGAAAGGAAACCATTTTATTAAACTCTAGTTAGACATTTGTTGCTAACAAGTTATTCAAACTTGAGGACTATGTCCTTTTCCAAAAAGGGAGTCCAAAATGGTTAGACATACAACCCCAAACTTGGCCTTAACCCATGTAGAGAAAATGGAAGTTTTATGGCCAGGATTCTCACCTGGCTTGAATGTCACCTGCTGAATACATAGAAGAGGCTGTTTCCATACAGATGAACCGCAGGATGTTTACCAGCAACAGAACCACTGGTCAATCATGGCAGTACTGACCCAGGGAAGGGGTGGAGAGAAAACACACAAATGCATTGATGTAATCAGTCTGGCACGCACCAGTGACCAGAGAGACCAGCTCATGGAGTCCCTCCTGATGCTGGGCTGGGGAAGTAGAGAGCAGAGAGAGAGGTGGGAGTGGAAAAGTGGAGAGCTTAGGGGGCAGAGAAAGGGTGCAGGAAAGAGAAATCAGAGCCCCAGTGCTAGGAAGGGAGACATAGCCAGGTGACTTCCATGAGAATAAATGTGGTGTGTGCCCCTTTTAACCCCCAACTTTCTCTTGTCTTTATTGGGTCTCACCAAATTCATAGTGAACTTGTGTGGAGCGGGGAGCTCCTTCTTTCTAGAGCAATACCCCAGGAGAAAACTCAATAAAAATTGTACCAACACCCCTAATGGGCCAACAATTATTTATTGACCATCTACAACATACGGGGCTCTGGGATGCATAGTGATAAAGATGAAGACAGTGCTCTCCATGGGGCTTACATTATAGAGAATAAACAGATTTACTAAGAACAAAGGAAGTATTGAAAAGAGAAATAAATCAAAGTGATATGTACTCTTGTTAAAGAAAAAATATTCATGATGAAAGGAAAGGAGCGACACATTGCAGCAATTCACCGGAGAGTTCCGCTTTATTAGGGAAAGGTGCTGGGTTATATAGGAAGGGGCATGAATTGATTGAGGTGTCACTTCTACGGGGCTGGTGGCTGTTGGCTAGGTGCTGGGATTGGGAGGGGGGCGAGAGGTGATTGGGCTTCAGGTGGTGCCGGCGGGAACTGAGGACCCCGAAGAGAAGCCGGAAGTTTGCCATCTTACTGGTGGGGACCCTTCATTCCCCCCTTTCTCCTCTATGGGTTTGTGGACGTTGCTTTCTCTCTGGCTGCTTCCTGCTGAACAGGGGCGGAGAAGGGAGTGAGGGCTTGAGGATTGGGAGGAAAGGGTTGATAGGACTCCCCGCAGTAAGGACGAGTACATGTGGACTTCTTCAGGTTTGGAAATCAATGAAGGTTCCCTGTAACCATAGGTTGGCCAAGAGGATATGGGTGTCAGGAGCCAGGCGTCTGCGGCTATTGTTTCCAGGAACAGTTTCCAGTGGAGAGAGGGGTCCATCTCAGCGTGTGGTGAGGAGGTCACGTGAGGGTGAGGGATCTTCTGTGGCCAGAAGCTGGTAGTTCCTGAGTAAAAGCTGATTGAAAGCTTGATTAGAGATTTTTCCGACTTGGGATTTGATGAACTTTATTATACAGGGTAAGAAGAGACATGCGAGAAGAATGATTATTATGGGGCCTGCAATGGGCCAGAGCCAGGTGAGGAGGGGGTTTGTTAGTATTGAAGAGAATGGGTTGGAATTGGAAGCAGAGTGGAGGCTGGAGGCAAGGTCAGTGAGTTTGGTAATGTCAGTTTCTACAATGCTGGATTCGTTGATGTAATAGCAGCACTCTTCCCAGAGGAAGACGCAGGTGCTGCCCTTCTCGGCTGTAAGCAGATCTAGGGCTCGCCGGTTTTGAAGGGTGACTTTAGCTAGCGAAGTGACCTGTCTTTGGAGAGAGGCTAGGGAATAGGCAGTGGATGTCAGGGCTCCCTCAAGTTTGGCGTTGAGATCTCTAACTGCCCATAGAGAGTGACCCAAGGCTTCTCCTGAAAACCCTGTCCCAATGGCTGAGGTGATCAAAGAGCTACTGACCATGATGGGAAGGAAAGCAGCTCTTTTTGTGCGCGAGGGCAAGGGAGGTTGGAGCTCAAGGAATTCTGCCATGCTGTAAAGTGTAAGCTGTGGGATTAGGGTGACGAGAATGCAGGGTGTATCGGAGTTGAGAGGCAGTGAGTTGAAAAGACTGCCATTACACCAAAAGAAGTGTCCTGGTTGCGTAAAAGTCTTAGAGCCAGAGGTAGGGGTGTAGATAGAGAGGCAGTGAAGTGCACTGGAGGGGGGTTGAGTTGGGCCTACACAGTGGTGGATGGTGAGATTATCTGCGTATTCTGGTTCCCATAGGGGTATGTCTGCCAGGGGGCAGAGGGGTTGTCTTTCTGCATGGAAGGAGTAGTTGTAAATATTAAGGGGCACGGCGGCCAGCAGTGGGCGCTGTAGTGATGCGCACAAGAAACAATTGGCTGTGTTAAGGGTGTGGTTGAGAAAGATGGTGGTGTCCTGAATGAGCTGTAATGAAGAGTAGGAGAAATGGGAAGAGGGGCGGGGATAAGAAGATGAAGAGGCGCCGTCAAGAGTTTGGATAATGACTTTTTCAGAATGTCTGATATCTGATGCAACTTGAGAGATCTGGGAATGAGAGGGAACATACTTTTGAGAGATATGAAGGGTACCGTGGGGGTCGAGGACCCCCCCATAGTAAACTGAGGCTGTGACTCTGGCAGCTCATCAAGAGTCCCAGGGATCTGGGATTGATAAGGAGAATGAGCCGTTGGGATATTTCATGAAACGGTTGGAGGAGTAATACTGTGGGTACCAGGAGTTACTCATGTAGTGAATGGCACAAGACCAGTAGGGACATCTCCTGTAGGTGTCTGGTTATTGCCTGCAATAGGCTTGTTTTTGGTCATAGAGGAAGCAGAGGTAGGGAGAATAAGGGTAGCTGCTAGTGAACACTTCGGTGGAGGGAGGAAAGTGGAGGTATAAAGGCTCAGAGCAGCTTTTCAGAGGGCAGTCTGGTGTGGCAATGAGGGCAGTAACTTTTGTTTGATGCTGTGTGTAAGTCTGTCTGACTTTGAATCGCCATACAAAGGAGGCTGGGGTGGTGGGGAAGACAATAGGAATGAGGAAAAAAAGCGAGAGAGCAGTAAAGGAGGAAAAAGTCATGATTCGGGTATGGATGGCAAAGGGGGTGAACGGGATTTTGGAGGAAAGAGGACAGTAAGGTCAGGAGTCTGGAGGGAGGGAGAGTCTGTAAACTTTTGTAGGTTAAGAGATCTTTTAGGTGATGTGCGGACAGAATGGTAAGGGGCACCCTGAATGTCAGTTTATGAGCTTCTTTCTGCAAGAGCTGTCTAGCGGCTAATGCTCGTAGGCAGGGGGCTCATCCCAGAACTGTGGGGTCTAATTGCTTGGAGAGATAAGCTACTGGGGCAAAGGATGGGCCATAATATTGGCCTAGGACTCCTAGAGCTTGACTGGACCTCTCATGAATGTATAATGAGAAGGGCTTCGACAAATCAGGAAGATGGAGAGCTGGGGCTTCCACAAGGGCTTGACGGAGCTTAATGAAGGAGTGTTGGGGTGAGGAGGATAATGCTTTTTAGGGGGGGCTCTTGCTGAGGTCGTATAGGGGTTTTGCCAACAGGGAGCAGGGAGAAGTTAGGGATTTACGGTCTAAAATATCTAGCCAGGCTTAGAAAGGAAAGGATTTCTGTCTTGGTTTTGGGAATGGGCAGGTCAGAGAGGAGCCATTTTCTGTCTAAGGTAATGGACTTTCTTTGTTGAGATAGAAGGAATCTGAGGTAAGTGACAGGAGGGGAAGAGATTTGAGCTTTGACGGGGGATACTCGGTAACTTCTGGACGCTAGAAGGTTAAGTAGGGAGGCAGTGTCAAGTTGAGACTGTTCTCACGAGAGACTGCAGAGTAGAAGATTGTCCATGTATTATAATAAGGTGGACTTGGAGTGATCATGATGAAACTGTTTGAGGTCTTGAGCTAGGACCTGTCTAAAAATATGGGGACTATCTCGGAAGCTTTGTGGCAAAACTGTCCAGGTGAGTTGTTCAGAATGTCTTGTGTATGGGTCCGTCCAGGTGAAGATGAAAAAATCTTGGGAGCAGGGGTCTAGAGGGATAGAAAAATGGGTCCTTGAGATCTAGGACTGAGAAGTGGGATGCTGAGGCTGTATGGATTTGGAACTAAGGGATGGATAGGGACAATGGCTATGTTGATGAGGCGAAGGTCTTGGACAAGGCGGAAAGATCTGTTGGTTTTTTTAACAGCTAATATGGGGGTATTAAATGGGGAGTGAGTGGGTCTGAGGTAATTTATGTTTAAGAGATCTTGAATGATGGGTTGGAGGCCTATGAGGGCTGAAGTGGTTAGGGAGTATTGGGCTTGACAGATATACTGAGAGGGGTCACGTAATTTGATAGAAGCAGGGGGACATAGGGCCACAGAGGGGCTTGTAATGTCCCAAACTTTGGGATTTACAGTGTGTATGAGGGCAGAACCGGAGCTTTCATTGGGTAGAGGGGGGTCGTCGGCTATGAGGGCCATCAGAAAGGGAGTACTGGGGGCTGTGGGAGTGGATATAGTTACGGAAACGTGGAGGAGGGAAAGGATGTCTCGTCCTAGTAAAGGGATGGGACACTGGGGCATAACCAGGAAGGAGTGGGAGAAAGGTATGGGATTGTCTTGGATTGTGCATAAAAGGGTGGGTGGGGGGTTTAATGGGAAAATCTGTTTACCTCCTACTCTGACTATAGGAGTAATGGCTGGCGTGGTAGGGCCCCGGTATTCTCACAAGACTGAGAAGGTGGCTCCTGTATCTAGGAGGAAGGAGATGGGGTGACCGTCTACTGTTAAAGTAACCCTGGGCTCCTGTTTGGTGATGGAAATGGTCGGGCAAGAAGCCCCCGGGCCCCATCAATCTTCTTCTGCCAGCCCCACTACGGCAGGCTTAGGATGGGGGTTGTTCGTCCAGCCTCCCCTTCAGGTGGTTGGGCAATCAGACCCCCAGTGGCCCTTTTTGTGGCATCTGGGGCATGGGGTGGTAGGAGATCTGGGGGAGGGGCACGCCCTTGACCAATGTCCCTCTTTTCTGCACTTGAAACAAGCTCTTGGGGGGGCTTGTTTGTAGAGGGGCGCCCAGGTTGTGGTTTTATCAGCTGGGCCAACATCTGGAAATTGGCCTGATCAGCCTTTTGTTTACGGCATTCTTTCTCCTCCTCCCGCTTATGGAAGACTTTAAAGGCCACTGTTAGGATCTCAGTCTTGTGGGGTAGTGGGGCCCTGTTCTAACTTTTTGAGTTTAACTTTAATGTCGGGGTAGCCTTGAGCTAGGAAGTATGTCATAAGGACATGTCTTCCTTCAGGTGTTTCTGGGTCCAGGCTGGTATACTGTAATAGGGCTTGAGTGAGTCTGTCTAAGAACTCGGAGGGGATTTCATCTCTCTTTTGAATTATGTCTTGGAGCTTTTGAAAATTGACTACTTTACAAGCTGCCCTTTTTCAGACCTGCTATTAAGCAGGAGGCAAAAATATCTCGAGAGCGGAGACTCATGGCGGTGTTATAATTTCAGTGTGGGTCTTGTTTGGGGACAGCAGTGGGGCCAGGGAGATAGGTGGGGTCAGTCCTGTGGGTTTCAGTAGCCTGCATTTGGGCGAAGTCCTAAACTCGTCTATGCTCTTCAGGGAGGAGAGTATTGGCCAGGAGCATGAAAATGTCATGATGTGTGAGGCTGTAAGACTGGAGGGTCTATTGAAACTCCCTGATGTATGTCATGGGATCAGTGGAAAAGGAACTTAGGCGTTTCTCTAGTTAGGCTAAATCTCTTAAGGAGAAAGGGACGTGAACGCGCACGATGCCTTTGGATCCTGCTACCTCCCGGAGGGGGGCGATAATTTTGGGAGGCTCTCGGGACTGAGTCTGAGGGGGACTGAAGGGTTCTGGCTCAGTCTGTGGGGGAGTGACGCGGTCTAGCCGTGCCTAGTTGAGCAGGTCCTGAAGTGCAGAAGGGGGGCAAAGAAAATAAAGATAGAATCGGACCCACATGTTGCCAGCTAGCAGCCCAGCTGCTTGCCTCTGCTGCTTTAGTTGGGCTTGAACTCATGACTCTGAGGTTAAGAGTCCCATGCTCTACTGAGCTACAGCAGGGCTCCAGTTAATTGCTTATGGAGTGCGTTGTTTTCTATTCCTGCCACATCGGCAAGTGGGGGAAGGGCATAGCTAGAAGCAGGGGCGGTGTTTCTACACATCTTCAAGGTCTCCCTATTTTCAGAGTGAGGAGTCTTGGCAAGATATGTTTTTGTGGACAGATAACTTCTAAGGACTGCACCCGTTGTTCTCTAGCTTGTGCTTTCCCATGCTGCGTTCAGACATGGGGGGAGGTGCTTTCCCATTCTCTCTACAAACATGTGAGAAGACAAAGGCGGTCCCTAACAGGGGAGAAACAGGTGATGAGGGCAAAGACAGAGGAGACCCCTGGGACCTAGTTAAAGGGGGGCTGAAAGGCTCAGGCTTAATCTGCAGGGAATGAAGGTGGAGGAGGTGAGATGGGGGAGGAGATGGTTGGGGAGGAAGGGAGAAGGGCTGTTGTAGGAGAAGAAGGGGATGGGAGTAAATGGGAGGCTTCTGCGGGGGCAGCGGCTTGCAGGCTAGGAGAACTTGGGAGGGGGCGGGGAGAGGAGGAGGCGGAAAGCTTCGATATAGGGAATCTCCTTCCATTTTTTCAGGCGCTGGCAGTAGTTAAAAAGATCGCGAGTGATGTTAGGATCAAGAGTTCTCCCTGCGGGCCATTGGTTTTTATTGTCTAGGGGGTATGTCGGCCAATCTTGGGAGCAATATTTACGGAGAAGTTTTGGTTTTATATCAGGCATCAGGGAGAGGGTAGCCAGATGCTTAAGCAGGCATTCAAGAGGTGAACTTTCAGGGAGGGATGAGGAGGCTCCCATGGTAAAGGACAGAGAAGGAGACAAACAGGGGAAGACGAACGGAGATCCTCGGACTGGAAGCAGACCACAAGGAGACAAAGGGCGTCCCCGATGATCCTTGGTGGTCTGCGGAAACTCGTATACGAGTCGGAATTTCTTGGGAAGTGTGGGTCGTCACCCAGACTTCCCTAAGAAGGCAGAGTGCCGGAGTCACGAGGTACCTAGCGCTAGGCGTTTTCGGCAGACATAACAGATTTCGGAGGACGGAACAGAAGGAGGAGGGGGCGGGGAAAGGGAGCGTTCTCATCCGCAAAGGAGTCACCTCGTTTATGGCTGTTGGAGGGGGGGGCCTGAGAGTCTGCTGCAGCCGTGAAGGCCTGAGGGGGGGAGAGTTCCCTCCTCATCTCCAAGCATCAGGGCCTTGCCGGACGATCACGGGCAATGGCACTGCGATAGCTCGGGGAAGAGCGGCCCACGCCGGGGAAATTTTGCTTAAAAAGTTTCAGCACTGATTGAAGGGACGGTGAATGCGTTTATGACTGTCGGAGGAGGGGCCTGAGCGTCTGCTGCAGCCGTAAAGGCTTGAGGCGGGGATTTATGGCTGTCGGAGGAGGGGCCTGAGGGTCCGCCGCAGCCGCGAAGGCCTGAGGCGGGGAGAGTTCCCTCCTCATCTCCGAGCATCAGGGCCTTGCCGGACGATCACGGTCAATGGCACTGCGATAGCTCGGGGAAGAGTGGCCCACTCCGGGGGGAAAACTTACCTAAAGGCCAGAGAGGAGTGGTGAGTGTGAGGAACCAGCGCCGGAAAAAGAGGACGAGGGCAAGCTGCTGCTGGTGTCGGGGGGAAGACGGGGCCCAGTTGGGGTGTCCCGTCTCCCGGGTTTCGGCACCAATGAAAGGAAAGGAGCGACACATTGCAGCAATTCACCGGAGAGTTCCGCTTTATTAGGGAAAGGTGCTGGGTTATATAGGAAGGGGCATGAATTGATTGAGGTGTCACTTCTACGGGGCTGGTGGCTGTTGGCTAGGTGCTGGGATTGGGAGGGGGGCGAGAGGTGATTGGGCTTCAGGTGGTGCCGGCGGGAACTGAGGACCCCGAAGAGAAGCCGGAAGTTTGCCATCTTACTGGTGGGGACCCTTCACATGACACTTACTAAAGACAATAAGGCTCACTTTATTCAAGGGAGGCTACGGCAGCAGGGTTTTCTAGTAGGGGAGAGAGATGGGATTTAACTCCAACTTAAACACAGCCATGTGGGGTTTTACGTCCAAGGATCAGGTGGACTCCAAGGAATGGATGGTAAATTACTAAGGGGAGACATCAGAGATAAGAGGAATATTTGCAACATTGATTCAACAGGTTTCTTGCTGAAGGCAGGCCAGAGTGGTTAAGACTGAAGAGACATCAGATGCCAAGGGTGGGGAATTTTTACTGAAGTGACTCAGTAGGATCCTTGCTCAAACTGTATTCTACAAAAAACAAAGGGAAAGCCAAGTTCAGGCCTAGTGGAACCAAGGACTCAGAGGAAGCTGATTAAAGTTTGGACAAAGGAGATGGGCTTCATTACTCTGCACAAAATGAAGGAAGGGTAATCTAGCAATCAGGGAATGGGAGGCTGCTTTATGTTGTTTGGTCAAAGAACCAGACACCTTAAGGGAAGCAATTCCAGACAGAAAGAGAATTGTGTGAAGAGTATCATTTTAGTAATTTAGAAGGGAATACCTTTTTGCCTTTAAAATGTATTGTTATTCAGGGTCACTTAAAACCACTCCTTCCAACCACCAGAGATGCAGAAATGCACATTCCACACTTGAAAAACAATGGGCCAGGAGTCCTCAGTGCCTAGACTCAGGAGTCACTAAGTCCATGCCGGGAGGAGGCTACAGAAAGATGAGAGGCTATGCTGGGAGAACTCCTAGGACTAAAATCCTTACTCTACAGGATGCAGTATCCATCTCTTAGAGGCGATTTAAAGCCCACCCTAGGGATACAGGGTCAGCATCTTCAAAAGAGAAGCCAAAGATCCCTTAAAATCACTTTTGGATTTAAGGTTGTCTTCTGAATCATTTGCTGATGCTAGAAAAGTAGGGTTTACAGTAGGAAAAAGACCAAATAAGAGTAACAACAACAAAATCATCCATTTATGCAGGAAGTTATATATTTAGTTATTTTTCCTATTCTAGGTCAATCTTTCTAGAATTTTTGGAGACATACCACACAGACTACTTACTCTCCATTGCCTAGATGAGGAAAATGAGACCCACAGAAATTAAGCACACTTTACAAGGCTAGCAAGTCAGATCATCCGATGGCACTTCAGTCATGCTCAGTGCAATGAGGCCCATTTGATCTGAGTGTGTGGGGGTTGAATATCTAGAGAGGAATATCCAGTCACGTGAAATCTAGAATCAAAGCATTATAATGATACTATCAACTATCAATAAATACACGAATGTGGGAAGGGAGGGAGGCGACCCCAACGAACACTCATGTACACATCTACTAGTTCACTTTGCTATGAGGCCTAGAACACAGAATGATGAGTTTCTTTCCCTTTATCCACTCTTCGCTATATTCCTGCCCCTATTCTCTGCTGGGAATCCAAAGTGAAAACAAGAAAAAGCGTGTGCCCCACAGTGGGCCAATGCTGTTTGTAACTCCAGAGGGAAAATATGTTCCTTCCCTGGGGCAAATAACCTTTGAAACCGAAATCAGTCAAAGGGAGAAATAAAGTGGGAGAAACCTGTTTATTGTTTACAAGCAGTCGTCTACTTCTGCTTGCCCTTGTCTCTTGGGCCCCAGCTGCAACCGGACCCCACCAAACCTCTCTAGACCTGGTGTGTGCTTCCTCCCACCCCCTTTGTAATCACCTATTGATACGGAGATGGACTACTCTCCACTCCTTGGAAACACCTATTGATATGCAAATGCACTAAGGCTGGGCGAGAGATTCTGGAAATACTGCACTTTTACCCACATTGTTTGCTAGGTCAGCATCCCAAACTGACCACATTTTTACTGATTCATAAAAGAAAGTAATTTGAAAGTTACATTTGCAAGCACTGCTGTTTCTTTCACATCCCAGTTAGTGTTTGAAAAAAAAAAGAAAGAAGAGGGAGAAATTTACCATAGCATAAAATAATTTCCAATTTCCTGAGTGCTAAATGAAGTAAAAATTGTGGCTAAATTACACTCATCAAAGTCGTTATGAAAAAAAGGTATTCTAATGAAATTACATGTCTTCAAATCTAAATATTTTCAGAGAATTATGTCTGTAAAAAAGGAGCTCCATAGTTTCAACAAATGAGAAACAATATATGAAATTGACATTCTTATATTTGAAATGTCAGTTTGTGCAGTTCTTGACAAGCCCATCCAAATTTTAAATACCAGCGGATACACAGTTTCTATCCGATTAAATATAATTCATAATCCTGTGAATTTTATTATCTCCTAATAAAACATTGAAAAGCTATTTTACCTGTTGCTTTGCCAATATTAATGCTACATAACGTAAGTGAATTCATTGATCGGACTGTCTTATTTTTTTGTTATTGGTTTGTTTTTCTTTTTTTTTTAATGGTAGGAAATTGTCAGTTTCCCACCTAAACTAAACTACCACGTGGTGAGCCATGTTCTATAGTCTCAGAGGGAGAGACTAGAGAGGTGCTTCTATGAGCCTTGAAAGAGGAATAATTAATGACCAAGTTGATTAAAGTGACAAAGAACTATAAAATCATCTCTAAAATATATAAAAATAACTGGAATAAAGAAGGCCCTTTTAAGAAGTTGGAAGCCTCTGATCATACAAAAATGAAAAATCATTGGAAGAGTTTGTCTACAAGAGGAAAGCACAATTTTTTCCCCCCAGGGACCATTGGGACCTGACAGAGGCTCCCAATCCTGACCCTTGATTTTTTTTCCGTTTAACTGCAATTTTAATCCCATGAAGAGGATGAAATGCCAGTATTTTCTGTGAAGCCTAATACAACTATAAAATGCCCAACCAGGCTCTTTTATATTCGATTTTCAACATTTATATTGTAGAAAGATGCAAACCCCAGTAGAAACTATTCATAACGGTGTCCCGTGTATTGCATTGGACTTGGGGGGCAGTCTGGGCATTCAGAGGCCTGACCGGATCCTTTTGTTCAGTTCTGTGGTGACTGGCCAGTCAAAGTAAGAAACCAAACCCAGACAGGCTGGAGCACATCCCTCCCAAGTTGTTTCTGGCCAGGGTGGCTGCTGAATAGCTGATTATGAGCAACATCATCGCTGGCTCTTTAACCAAAGTTTAAAGGAAAAATCCCTCGAGCAAGGGGGGGAGAAATGGGACCTATTCCCACTCAGCTTTGACAATCACTTCCTGTGTATGCCTCAGAGAAATGGGACCTATTCCCACTCAGCTTTGACAATCACTTCCTGTGTATGCCTCAGAGGGGTGCTTAGCCTCTCTGGTCTACCATTTCCTTCCACATGACTTGGAGATTGTAGCATGTTTGCCTTCTCATAGACTTGAGATCAGCGTTTCATATCTAGTACGTGCTCTCCCACACAGTGTGAACTCAAAAAAGCCTCCCTGACAAAGAAAGAATTGGTGAATTAATTAATAATCCATTCTTAGTTTTCAAAGCACTTGATGTACAAGGCTAAGGTTTATGTTTCCTAATTATCCTGATTAGTAAAACTAAAGTCAGCATTACTTTCCAACACCAGAGGGACTTACTTCACCATTAACGAACTACTCCTTTACAGCTAGAAGACAGCACTGAAGCCCAGTTAGAAGAAAACACAGACACTCCTGAGACTTCACCTACCATCTGACCCTTCCTCAGCATGCCCAGCCCTACTTGTGTAGTGAGCTAGCTGCAAACCCCAATTCCTGTTACCTAGTTGACAGTTCCACAAACACGTCCAATTTACAAGTCCAACACAAACTTAATTCAACTTCTTTCCCCCGAACCCACTTTTCCTTTTGGATTCATAGCCCCAGGTCCCAAGATCACAAACCACTCAAGATCTCAGGGGAGGAAGCTTAAAATCACATTGGCATTCTCTAATCATTCATCAAATCCTGAAAAATCTGCTGTATTGTTATGCCAGCCTTCATTCAGGAAGTGTTGACTGTGCACCTATTATGCTTCAGGACACCGTAAAGAATGGGGCTTACGAGAAAACGAGATCCCTGCCCTCTGGGAGCTCACATTCTGGTGGGGAAGTCAGATTCATAGAAGCCAGAAAAGCCAGTAAGCAAAATACGTTTAAAGAGTTGTAATCAGTACAAAGGCTGAATTACTTTTTGGAAAAGGGGGCATGTTTTGTCCACATGAGGAATGACAGATGGCCAGTGTGGCTGGAGCACAGTGCACTGAAAACACAATGGAGTAAGACGAAGTTGTAGAGGTTTGCAGAGCCCTGGTCATGTAAAGCAACAAAGGAAGGATGCCAGAATTTATTCCAAGACTTCAGTAAGCCAGCGAAGAGGTTTCAGTTGCGGAGTCATGTGATCTGAGTTGTGTGTTAATACACCTGGCTTCTTTGTGGAGAAGAGATTGGGAGGCAAAGAATGGCCGGGAGGCTGTTTCAGTCTTCCAGGACTGACACAATGGCCTTGACCAGCAGACGGCTGTGCAGGAGCAGAATATCCTTGTCTCTTTTCCATCCCCAAATTACTGAGTTATTTTGGGCCCTCATTTATACCTCATGTTGACTTTCATAAAAACCCTCCCGGTGTGCCTCTTAGGTTTAGATGCTCCTAATCTGCCCTCCATGCTGCCTGCCATACACATTTGGCTCCTTTTCTGCTCAGAGATGCCAATGCCCTCCCCACCCACCCCCAGATTTGTCCCACAAAGGCTCTCAAAAAGAACAGAAGGATGCCACACAATTGCCCAGGAGCAATTGCAAATACCCCTGACCAGGTCCTACCTGAGTATAGAGTGATACTCTTTGAGCACCATGACTGTGTATTTTTAATACATTTCTCCACGTGATGCAGATAATCTGCTCCCTTACCTTCCCCATCATCCCCAGGAACACTGGCCTATACAGTACAACTTAGCTAAACATAAGATCAGTCCAGAACTGCTGCAATTGGCTTACCCTCCATTCATGGTCAATATCTCACCATCTCTTCTTTTTTTTTTTTTTTTACTTTGTTCCCTCAATCCTGAGGGGGAGGAAATACCCCGTTGCATCATCTGGAGAGGTGGGTGGGCGTGGAGGTAAATTGGCGATAACAAGACAATGGAATGGACATATCGGAATGGGATTGAGAAGACAAAAGCCTTGCAAGGAAGGTAACACCACTCATTCTGCATCCTTAGGTGACACTACAGGGGCCACAAAATAAGGTTTTGATGAATGAATGCATGAATGCTGAATGTAAACAATACCCGCTAGGCAAGGACGAGAACAGAGCAGCGTTCAGCTGAATCAATGCCATACAGCAATGATTACTTTATATCAATGTGAAGAAGGACCATATATAACTTCAGACTGCTTTTAAGGTAATATGTTCCAAATGAAAGAAGACTCCACTAGTCGGGAAAGACATTTTATTTCCAAGCTTCTAAGAGGGTTCTACAAACAATAGAGGCTTTAAGTAAAAAAATAAAATAAAAAGAGAAGATAAAAAGAAAAAAGAAAAACAAGTATTTTTAACTATTGAAAAGTAGACAGCCTTTTTTGTTTTTTAAACTTAAACATAAGAATGTGAAAATGTAGTTGTCAAATCTAATCCAAATACATTCCTAGAAAAAGGATCATCTGTGGTGATGGGGTTACTTACAGCTATATGCTTGTTTAAGTGCTATTCAAATTCCTTTTGAATTATTTCTTCATTTCAAATTCAATTGGAGATCTGTGCAAATCTAGCAAAATATTCTTTGGATTACAAAAACTATGTAAAAAAACGAACAAAACCTGCAATTATGGAAGCATTGAGAATGTGCAATCCTTCAGTGAAATGAAAGATGCCAAAGTGACATTGTCCACAGAATTTATTCCACTGAAGTGTTCAATTTGATTTAAATGCAAAGTAAAATGGAAGTGAGCACTTCATAAAAACATTTCTTTGTATGCATTTTGACTGAGTCATAAAAATAGTATGTAGCAGGATATCAAGAAATGCTTGAAACAAACTTTCACAATAAAGTAAAACAAAAAGGATCTAAACATCGTCTGCCATCCAAGAGAAAGCTTGTGCCCTGTGTCTAGGGGGAAAGGGAAAAGGGAAAGTGCTTGCAGCATGAATTTTTGTTGTCTTCTCCGAGTATTGCTATGTTTTGACCCTAGGCCCAACTGAGCAGCTGAAATGTCCTTCACAGAAGTCCCACTCCCCAGGCAGTAAGTGGGAGCGGAGTGCTGGAGACTGTAGGCATGCTCATGGGTCGAATGGCATTGACCCTAAAATCTGCTGCCATCCCTACCCTCATTCTGGGCTTATGGCCCAAAGCATACTTTATAGCAAAGGTTTGAAAGTGAATTGCTTTTTCTTTTATCAAAATTTGAAATGCTATATTCTTTTAAGAGGAATTAATATTACAGGAGGCAAAATAAGCAGTTTCAACTAGCAGAGTTGTTATGACAGCCTGCCAAGTTCAAACCAGGGAAAAAGAGAGTAACATTGGAGGTCTGATAACTACACATTGGCAAATTTATATTTTTGACTCTTCACTTCGCCAATGCCCAAGTGCTTGGTATGGGGCATAAAATCTACATCTTGGAACATCAGAGTTCTGATCATTTTGTTCCCTCATGGATTTGTCTCTCATAACCATCGAACTACTGATATACAAGATAAATGCATATTATATAACAAGTATTGCAGAATCATAGACTGACCTAGATCTTTAGCATCCTTCTTTTTCAGAAGACGCATGTGAAGCAAAGCCAGGAAGCTAACACGGAGAATGTACAAAAAAGCTTTACATGATGTTACAGAATCTTGTCTGGAAAAACATTTGCAAAACATATTTGATTTTAAATAAACAATGAAAACAGCAGACTACAACAGATCATAAATAGGGTTATTAAAAGATCACAATTATCTTAAATTAGAAATATAAATGGGTCAATAGAAAAACTTAATTTTTTCAATATTAAGAATGAAACCCAGAATTAAAAAAGAATCTTTTTTTTATTTCAAAGGTTGCTTCTTATATTGAAGCTCATATTAAAGCAACAGTACAATGTTCATAAAATATAAGTGTGATGCCATAACAGTTTTTACATGTCAGAATACTGATATTTGTATGTATACTAAAATAAGAACTTTAAAATTGTACAAATAGATACATTAAAAATGACTTAGAAATAGGGCGCCTCTCACTGAAACAAGACAGTTATATCTGGCACATATTAGTTCAAGATGAAAGTAGAAGCAAAAACATTTACAAGAATCAGCAGTAATAAGATTGATGCTCAAGAGACGTAATTGTACATTGTATTGTACATACATTGTATGGGTTTAAGCTGGCTGAATATTATATATTTCAAGTTTAAAAATGCACTACATATAGAGTGTCCATAGTTTAAGGCGAAATTACAGCTCAGAACTGTTGTCCTTTCTAATTTTGTGGAAGCTTCTTTGACAAATAAAAAAAAAATAAAAGAAAGAAAGACTTGGATGTTCATAACACAGAAACAATTTCCCTTCAGAGTTCACCATTGGACAGCTCCTTCACTTAAATATTTCGTATGCCGAGTGGTTTTTCTCTAGCGAAGTCGGTAATCAACTTCAATATTTGCCTTTTTGCGAGAAAAGGTACTTCACAGTATTTACCACTTTGATGTCCTTGCAGTTTTATTAAATGTATCCTCTCTGTAAAACTTTGCTTGTTTTAAATGAGCCTTCCCTTGATTTAAAAAAATACCTGTTTACATTTCTTCTAGATTCTTCAGAAAGCCAGACAAGTTCTTAAGGCCAAATTTGTGTCGTTATTGTTAAGAGTCGTCATCAAAAGTGTCTTTGGAACCGTACAAGTCTGCCAGTTTCTTAAAACGAGGTCCCCAGTTCTGTAGGTAGTCATAGTCCAAGTCTGAGTCTGTGGTGGCAGACTCTAAGGAGCTCAGAGACCCGGCCACCGAGCCCCTGCCTTCGTAACCATAGATTTGAATGGAGTCATAAGGAGGGGCGGTGGGGTCGTTATCCGCCTCCTGTATCCTCGTGTTGATGAAGTCATCCACATCCACGCTATTGGGCGCTGGCCGGAGCCCAGGTCTGGGCATGTACTGATACTCGGGTTTTATGTCTTTTCGAGGGATAAATCCATTGATCCCGTCAGGATTCTGAAGGGTGGCGATGTCAAAGGCCTCCGTGTCTTCCTCCCCACCCCCTTCGTCGTCGTAGGTGATGATGTTCTCGCGGACATCTTCCTCCTCGAAGACGATGAGTGGTTCTTTCTTTTGCCTTCTCAGGGTCACGAACAACACTACGATGACTGCAGGGAAAGAAAAAGGAAGTAAGCCTAGGTGAAGCCTGGCATTCCTGTTTTATTCTTGCCCCCGGGGGAACCCTGCTTACCATAAGGCCTGGTGTACGCATGCTTCAAAACTGGGAACAGTCTACGACAGGAGAGCTTTACTTGGAATCCCAGAAGATGTGTAAAAGTGCCCTCCACCTGGCTCTCCGGGTGCAGAATGCTGCCAGCAAGATATTATATCCACACAAACTGGCGAGTTGGAGCTATTTTTAGCTTTTTATAAATGAATCTGACACTATTTGGAAGTCATCTTCCTAAAACTCAGAAGATTCTAAATATGTTGGCCTGCAGCCTCTTTAAAATGGCTTATGCCAGTTTCTTTTTTACAGGAAGACAGCTGCCTCCCCAGAGTTAATGAAGGAGGATGGTCCCAGACTTCAGGTCCTATTTGCTAGAGGAGGTGATGCCTAGAGGTTCAGGGAGTGGGGGGCCAGCATAGATCCTACTCTTACCTTAGTGAAAATCTTATCATAAGCCTGGCTGGAGTCTCTTCAGACCACTGTGCAGAAGAGGGGAAGTTTATAAAGACCTTCAGGAGACGAATCTATTTACTTGGCTCTAGGAAAATAGCATCAGCTGAAACTCCAGATAAAGCAACCCCATCTTTTCCCTGAGACAGGGGATCCCACTAAGCTTAGGCAATTCAGGTTGAGGGGGCAGAGCAGAAATCTCAGGGACTGCTTGATTCTTTACTGAATGCTCACCTCCCTACAAGAGACTTCTACAATGTTCCATTAGAATGCTCTCTCCCACACACTTAGCAAGACTGAAGAAAATGTCTGTGGCTGAATCGGCATGTGGTCGAGAGCTGCTCTGGGTGCGGGGGTGAGGGCTGGTGTTCGTTGGACTGCACGTGGCTCCACGTGCTCCCCGAGCACAGTCCTGCCTCTGTGCCTCGTTCTTGACAACACCTTTGCACAGGCCACCCCTTGTCACTTTCTGTGCTTGGCTGACACTTGCCTCTCATCATGGAAGTCTCCCTGGCACTCATCCTGACACCGCACAACAGGTGGTGTCACCTGCCCCACATATCCACCCGGCCCTGTTCTTCACTATCACCGTAACACGTACCACATGGTGTACACACCCACCTCCCCACTTGACTAGAACTTGACTAGAGCTCTTTCATACTCTGCTCCCTTTGCTTGGAATATCCATCCATGCCAGAACATTGTACCGTCCAGAAAACTCTTTCGGCATCTGGCAAGTATGTCACCTTCTCCAGGGAGATGTGCCTGACCTTCCCAGGCAATGTTGGGCACGGTGTTCTCTTGCGTCCCTAAACTACCTTTTGTTCACATCCTTATCATGGCACTCACCATGTTCCTCTGTAGTTTATTGTATTTCCCTTGATAAACTATGAACTTAAAAAGCACAGAGATCTTGTGTAATTCTTCTCTTTATCCCTGAAGGTTGAACACAGGGTCCCAGGCCCAGATAATACTCAGGAACCACCTGTTGCACAGAACTCACTGCCTCTTCCCCGTGCAGCCAGCCTCTCTTCTTTATTCCATGGAGAGCCAAACATCAAGGCACACACATAAATGTGGTGTTAGACATCCTTGGATTTCAGTCCTGATGTTTGTCCCTCACTAGCTCTGAGACTCTGGGGCACCTGATCTAATCTTCCTGAGACACAGCAATAGTAAAGGGTATTAGCTCAGCACATTGTTGTTTTTACAGAGTAACCACAAATGGGATACAAGTGCAGAAGAGGGGGCACCTCACTTAGCCTGTGTATGCAGGGAAAGCTTCCCCTGGGCCCCCATCCCCTGAGGCTTACCCCCAGATATCACAGTGACAATCAGAGAAGGGTCGAGATCCAGCTTCAGCCAGGGCAACCTTCCCTAAGCTCCTTCAGTCCACACGCTGTCTTTGGCCTCACGATTATTCTAACTCTTCTTCCTCTTGTAAGACAACCACTGCGCATAAACGAAGTCTCTGCCTAAATTCCTCTTCTGCAGAACCTTGTGTAACGACACTTTGCGAAGCCCTCCCAGTGGCTCCTTCTGTGCGGATCTGTGGTTCTCAGCACTTCACTCACCAAAACCTTCCCCAGACTCTGCTGGATCTATGCGTTCAGTTGCCCACTCTCCCGACCTTACCATAAAATTCAGGAGAGCAGGGATCCCCCCACACCCCCCCCACCACCAAACTGCATCAAATCATCTCTTTCCTCACACACTGTACACGCAGTGTATACATAGTTCTGGGTACCAGTCTGCGCTCTGGAAATATCTTTGTTTCCGGGCTGGGACCTGGCTGTAAGGCCTGGCCCGCAGGTGCCGGGCGGTCCCTTACCGAGGAGAATGACGATGCAGGCCAGGATGGCGATCAGCGCCCCCGTGCTCAGGCCGGCGTTCAGAATGTAGGCCTCCGCGTTGCAGGAGAGCAGCGCCCCGTTCACGTCGCACCCGCAGACCCTGATGGTGAGGGCGTTGGTGCTGCTCATGGGCGGGATGCCACCATCGCTGATCACGATGGGCAGGAGGTACAAATCCTGCTTCTGCCGGCTGAAGCCCCCGCGCCGGGCATACACCCCTGCGGTGTTATCTGTTGGAAGAGGGGAGACCGGGACCGCTCCAGGCAGAGCCTTCACACCTTCGCCCTCAGCGTGGCACATGTGAGGTGCGCTTCTCATCACCGAGGCCAACAACCAGAGTCCTTCCCACCTGCTCTTTAATCTAGGTATCTACAGAGGCCACAGTCACAGGGAATAAGGTCTCTACATTTTGGAACAAAACCCCCAAGCCAGCTCCTTTTTATTGGATAGACAGGAAGGCCTCTGCTGGCAAGCTAACCACACCCTCTTCTGTGTGGCAGTTGCGCCTTCCTCGCACGCCACAAACGGCTGTGGGCTTTGACTACATAGTCTATTTTGTAGAGGGGATAATTCAGTGTAAATGAGCATGCAGAAAAAACAAAACAACCCACTTCTTTTTCATGTTTGCCCTGTCCCTACTTCATGACAAGCCTTTGGCCAGTTTTTTGTTTTTTAAAACATATTTCCAATCCATGTTCAAACCTCGTCCAAACTATGAACCTGGCCATGAGTCCTAAAGGAAAAGAGCAGCTTTAAGGAGGAAATATTTTATAAGCCCAGAAGCAGGTTTATGGTTTCCTTGAAATACAAGCACCATCAGCTACCCAGTTAAACTTGTCACTCCTACTGCTTAAAATAATTTCAAGTTTTCTCTCTTGCCCATACCACACAGCCCACCGCTACCTGTCGGACCGCCAGATTTTTCCCCAGTCTGGACTGTATTGCTACCCAGTCCCATCCCATACCTTCCACGTGTTCCAGTTCAGCCTGGCATGCAAAATTCACTGTGTCCCTCAAGCACACCACACTTTTCCGTGTGCCTGGCCTTTTTGCCCACTGCCCTCCTGCCTACAAAAGCTGAGCCTTCTATGAGGACAAGTAAACTCCTCCAGCCTCCAATTCGAACCCAGAAGTTGTCACTTCACAGAGGCCTTTCTAGGCCTCACTCATCAAACCTCTTTACTGAGGTTTATGGGTGACCCAAGAAAAATGGACACATTTTCAGGATAAACACTGTATATCCTCACAGAAGCCAGGATCCCACTCTTCTGTCACTATTTGTTGATATAGCCACTTTGACGGCTCCTAGACTGTGAACTTCCGGAGAACATGGGATTTTATCTGATTGATCTCAGTCTCTCCAGTGCTAGGCATACAACAGACACTCAATAAATATTTGTTGAACAAATGCTGTGACTGTGTTCTAGAAAAGGTTTAACCAAAATTCCAGAAGTTACCTTTCATGTATTTCTCCATCGTTAGTGAGCTATGCCCCCAAATGCATCCTCAGTATATTTTCTGCATCTCTCTAAAAGCCAAAAATACTTCTTTCCAAGCTGATTTAAGGTAATACATCAAATCATATGATAAGATAGTAAAAGTTCTGAATATGCTCCATCTAATTATAAACACACACACACACACACACACACACACACACACACACACACAGATCCTCGATATGGTCTCCCCCTGTTTGTAAGTTAAGCATCAGTCATTTATGCAATATGAATGTTATGGCCAGAATGAGGGCTCAGTAGCTAGCAGGTTTTAAACAGATTGGCAGTACCATGAATTGGTTCTTGTCTTTGGAAAAAAATATCTTAGAATCTCAAACTTAAATTGTTGTGTTTTAGATTAAAGGAAATGTCATTTAATCTGAGTACTGAGATGTTCTGAGTGTTGCAGAAGGTAAGGTGTGTGTATACACTTGTTTTTGGCAAGCCGTATAATGCCAGATTCTCTGCCCTTCACTGCCAACATTTCAATCAACACGAGGAGAAACAGCCAGCCCTCATTTCCCTATTTCCTGAATTTTCTATGATGGGCACATGTTGCTCTTATCACTGGAAAAATTTATATATACAATGGAAAATAGTGAAAAAATAAAAATAAACTGGTTAAGTAACATGTTAACCAAAAATCCAGTGTCCTGAGTATTCTTTCCTGTTCTAGGTTATGCCATGGTTCTACGCTTAACAACTACAGAAATGGTACGTATCTATAATAAATCATTTCAAAATATGCTATTTTCCTTCTCATAAAATGTTCTGAATTAACATAAGATCCTCACAAATTATAAGTTACAATATCTACCCCATTTTAATGATCTGAAATGTCACTAGCACCATCATGAATACAAATTTAAATTAAATTAAAAAATTTTAAAAAGAAAAGCAAATGAATTAAATTGCTCAGTCAAATATTCCTGTCTGGTATGGATGTCATCCCCAGTAGATCATTTATTATTTTATCAATTGGGTTCCACCCTGCCCCCCATAGCTGTTGGTTTGGAGGGAGTGTGAATTGAATGTTTTGTTTTTGTAAAGCTGTGGAAGCCATAATTTAAAATACATTATTCAAGGTGCTATTCTCGCAAGACTGTCCCTCCAGACCACAGCAGGCTGACTTATGACATGAAGGTAATGGAGAATGAAACGCTAATGGAAAACAGGGTGAATTCAAGATGTTTCATACTTTGAACAGCTAAGCCCTCTTAGACACACTGAAACAATTACATAAAAACTCATCCAAGTATCCAGCTGACTGAACTATGTACAATCTCTGAGTGATCCGTAGAATCTCAAGAACTTGAAAAAAAAAATCTCTTCTAGTCAAATATGTTTCCCATATGGACTTTAACATTAGTTCAAGAGTAGGAAAGAAATGGACTGAGGGTCTCTTCTTGGGCAAACACTAACTAATCGCTTTAGAATGAGTCCTTTGTCCTGTTCATCTTTAAAGTGAGAACACTGGTTGGTGTCAAGCATGCCTTGTGGGGTTGTTAGTGGAACCAAACAGTGTAATAGAAGCCGCTGGTGCTCTGCACTGTGCTTCCAGAGGGCGCAGAGAGCCCTTCTACGAGAAAACAGCACCCAGTGTTGACATTCTCCAGGGCTGGTGAACTGGAGACGGGTGAATATGGTAGACTGGAAATGTGTCGAAGCCTTGCTTGGCACTTAGGCGGTTGATTTGCTTAAATAAATAAGTATTTCCCCTCTGGGTCCAAGTGGCCCCAGAACCAAAGGGAGGATGAGCTTTCTTTCAGGAGGGCCGTTTCAGAAGAGTCAGTGCTGTGGCCTGTGATGGTCTTTCTTGGGGTCCACTCTGACCACTGATCTTTCACTAACAAAAGGAGCCACTATGGGCAGGAGCATGAAAAACAAATCTGGAAAAAATAACAAACAATGCTAACAGAACCCCTATTCTGCAAATCAATTATGCATCCTAAATTTGACCACAGAGTGTCTTTCTCCAAAACTATTTAGATTAGCAGCCACACCCAATCCATATTTCCCCTCACTTTGAACATACACTTTTACTGAGGTTTATGGGTGACTCAAGAAAAATAGACACATTTCCAGGAAAGTGTCAAACAGGCACCATGATTTATAAGATGAGGCAGAAAAGAGGAATGTATCAATTTTTAAATTTCTCATCAAGACAGTTCCAGATCCTTCTCCTTTATAAAGCTTCCAAAGAGCAAACCTCGTTGTCTTTGGGATAAAATAGACCTTGATTTGAATTTTGAATTGTCACATATTAATTGCCTGACTTTAAGTAAATGTCCTGAGTTTCTATATTTTCAACTAGGAAATGAATAATATTTAATGTTAAATTTGATTCCATTCATAAAGGTGCTTAGCACAGTGCCAGACTGTTGGAGATGCTCAGTAAATATTAATTCTTTTCTGGAAGCTGTCGTCTTTGAACAGGAGACTAATGAGGGAGAGAAACTTATTGGCGAAGAGAGAAAAGTGAATTCTTGGAAATGTCACTGCAACTTGGAACGTAACTGCCTACCCAGAAGGGCTCATCATCCAGAGGTAAGAAAACAGTTCATGCTCTTCAGTCCTGCAAAGTATTTCTCATGGTAAAAAATGTGTTCAAGCACTTCAGTGTTTCATCTTGACACCCAATGTTCTCATCCCTGGCCTCAGACATATAACCAGTTCCATTTTTTTGTCTCCACTTGTAAATGGAGTCATTAATTACCAGCATATATCAGGCACAAATGGTAGTGTTTCTATTAATGGAAAATAAATTCAAATATTAAATTTTTATGTCTACAACCTGGACTCCTAATCACAATGTGTTCTTACCTGCACATTGTCATTACACTAACAGAACGTAAGGTTCCTGATAAAGATGCTCTCTGGGGTACCAGTTTGGGAATGCAAATAATGTAAGGGTTATGATGATGTAGCCCAAGGGGAGAGATGCACACAACTGACATTAAAAAGCAAAATTATGATGAGGAAATGGCACCCAACAGAAAGACTGCACTGGGTGCCAACCTTGTATTAGCCAAAAAAAACACACTGGTAACAGAGCAAAAATGGAGTCTGTGGGCATAGCCCCTGCATGTTAAAAACTTGAAAATTAGGAGGCAGTGCAGCAAAGGATTAGTACATTCTGCTCTCACCATGGTATCAGGAGAGAGGCTTGACCCAACGTGTGGGACTCAGTCACCTGAGCAGCTCCTTGAAGTTCTTAAGATGCTCTTCCTTGCCAGTCTTTTCCCTGAGTCCTCCCGTTGCTCATCCAGATCAGAGACACTTTGGTCTGTGAGAGTAGGTCCCGGATGCGTCAGATTGGGGTCCCCTCTTGAGACTGTTGAAGATCTAGAGAATCTAGGCCAAACCTTGCTCTTATTTTCTTCACTTCTGATACAAGTCTATCTATTCTACTCTTTCTGCTCAAACCTCAGAGACAAAGTAGATCTGTGTACCACATAAAAAGCTCCTCTACACTTGAAGACACTTAGTGATGCCATCACTAGCAGATTAATCATTATTTGCTTACTTCCCCCTGAGCCCTCTCCACTCCAGCTAGAAAGGTGGCAATAGCTCTATCAGAATAATGAGAAAAAGAATAAAAGCATGTATGTGAAATATACATACAGTGTGTGTGTCCCAGAAGTCTTAGTGGAATTTTAAGCTTTAATAGTTTCTGAAGTTACACATGCTCTGCATTATAAAAGATGTCACTGGAAAGCTTAACTACTTAGATATTTTTTATGCTCATTTAGATTTGTGACATAGAAAACTGAATTTTAACTCCTGATGCCAGTATTTGCCATCTTTGGCCTGAGGGACTGAAAGACTAGAAATTTAAAATAATATTTTAAGTTTGTAGCATTTACATTTCTGATATTGCTAGCTTAAAGATGAACTTAATAGCTTGTGTATATATAGTTTCTTGTCTTTCTGAACACCATATGAACCATCTACCCACCTGCACCACCAAACCTATGCACATTTCACAGTCTATGTGATTGTTTGAATGTCTGTGCTCTGTATCAGACAGTAACCTCTTCGAAAGCGTGGACCATTCCCATTCATTTTTGCTCAGTTGGCAGTGTTTTGCATGCTAATGGAATGAATAGCTGAAAGGCTACACCTTTCACTACATCACAGGACCAATCTGGCTTTTGCACGTAGTCAGACTTCATTGATTTGTTAGTTTACAACCAATTTCCAGTCTCTACCATCGCCCACTCCTCACTTTTGAACCCAACATGATCAATACTGCCTATATATATATATTGTGGATTTTTTCCTGCTAAATATCTTCATTTGTTTATCTTATTATTCTTTTCTTATTGTTTAGGTTGAGTTAGATTCAACTAAGCAAATATCTATTGAGCTAGGACTCTGTGCAAACCTTATTCCTGGTTGCTTCCACATACCTATCCCAAAGAATTTTTGAAACTATGTGCAGAAAGTATAATTACCCTTAATTTATAGGGAAAAAAAATGGAGAAGCAAGAGTGAAGCAACTGTTCAATAACATGGGAAATACAAACAAAGCTAAGATTCAAACTCCTTTACCTTTCACTGTTTTTTTTTTTTTAGTACACTGCTGACCCTAAAATCCTGATAGCATTGCATGCCAATTGCATTGGTTCTTTTTTATTTTTCTTTAACCAAATCTCCCCAACATGGTTAGTTAATTAATAGATCCAGACATATTCATGTCCCATATAAAAGAGCTCTTCTTAAAAACCTAAGCTTTATGGTAAAGAGACCTACAAAGAATGAAGGGTACTTTTTTACCACCTTCTTTCCCACAGCATTTCCTGAAAACACACATACACCTTCCAAAACAAACCAGCACACAAGAGGCAAAAATAAGCCTCTTCCCCCGTATTTTAGAGTGAAGGAAATGCTACAATGAGGTAAATTCTGTAAGAGTCTAGCCTTAAAACACTAACAAAGAAAATTGAACTAAGACTCTGACGGTTATAATGTCATCCAACTGAAACAAGTTGCTGTATGTGCTCAGGAGAGGATGGTTATGATCTTTTAATTAGCACCTTCAATACTGAGGAATTGGAAATATAGGAAATACAATATATAACATTGTAGGAAGCATTGCCTATGTGCAATTGTGTATGAGACATCTAAGTGTGAGCCATTTGCTGGTATTAGTAGATTTTTCATTGTTATAATTTATCACATCTCTTAGAATCAATTCTCTCCAGTTTAGTTTGAGGATATTTTCTTGGTGATGTGGACGGAGAAGGAAATATACTGCCTAAGTATTTCTTGGGTTAAGACAAGAAAAACTACCAAGGAATTCAGTGGGATATAAACATTGAGCATCATTTAGTGAGTTGAGAAGTCCTAGGAGTTACTTAAATCAGTGACTGGAGGGAACCCTGAAAGAATAATGTGTCTGACCCACCAAGACAACCTATTTCTTTTTTTATTGGGTTGGAATGGGGGTGGGTTCCCACATAAACTGTGCTGTGTTGGACAAACTGCAACAATTAATTTTGGGCAGAAAAGGAACATATTTATACAGCAAAAATAACAGGGCACTATTGGGGATCAACAGAGGTGAGGCTTAGAACCTCACCCCCTGTGTTTTGAGAGAAATCTTCTGCATCTGTGGATGTTTTATTGCCCTTGTCTAGCTTGGAGTAACACTTAGTCTACAGGCACACACCTGATCATCTACATTTGCTCTCTTACAACACTAAACTATGTTTTCTACCTTTATCTTGCATCTACCTACCACTTCAGCATTTTATTAAAAATAATAATAATAAAGAGAGAAATGTGGTATCCACATATAAATCAAGTATAAAAATCAAACGAATATTTATATTTGAACTGATTGTTTATAGTTCATAATGTGTGATCAAAACCGAAAGTTTCTGTGATGACTGCCCTTGTACTGTTCACCATGTAACTTATTCACTATGTAAGAATTTGTTCTCCATGTAAGAACTTGTTTGTTATGCTTCAGAAGATTGGAGACTGATGAAAATTAGGCTTGGGGTGGATTAATGATTGTGCATTGAGCATTGACTCCCTTATACAGAATTTTATTGTTGTTAACAACCATTTGATCAATAAATATGAGATGCCCTCTCAAAAAACAAACAAACAAACAAACAAACAAACAAAAAAGTACAGACTTCCAATTGTAAAATAAATAAGTAACCGGGATGTAATGTATAGCATAAGGAATATAGTCAAAATATTGTAACAACTTTGTATGGTGATAGCTGGTAGCTAGAATTATCATGTATATAAATCTTGAATCACTGTGTTGTACACCTGAAACTAATGTAATACTGTGTGTCAACTACCCTTCAATAAAAAATAAAAAAATAAAAATAAAAAAAAGTAACAGGGCACTAAAAGACATTTGCCATTTGGATCCGCCATCAGAGGCATCTTCCATATTGAAGCAACTTGGGGGGAAAAGAGTTCCACAGAAATCTGTCTGGCTATCTTTAAGTGATAAAAATTAAAAAAGAAAAAGAAAAACCCAAAGTATATATGGGTGCTATTTGGTGCTGCTCATTAAAAAAATGCCCTTAATTTAGAGGAAAAAAGAAAAAAGAAAGACGTTTGCTGATTCGTTTAACAAGGTGAATCTGTCTTGGCCATCCTTCTTTCCTCTCAGCCAAACGTGCTTCTCACACAGACTTTCTTTATTTGCTCTATTTGTTTGTGTTTTGCTTTAACTTGACTCTGAATGTGTCACCTAGCTGAGCTTTTTTTATCTGTCACTTGGCCCATCTTAGACAATACTACACTTGCAAAATAAACACACTTACAGGTCATCTCTCCCTGGATCTAAACCCTAAATGTCCAATATAACTTTGTGGGATAAATAATGTACAGATGGAAGGGTGAGTGATAGGGTCTTGACTTCTTCAGAACATTCCAACATCAGAAGATGGGTTGTCTTTTTCAGCCTGAAGCTTATGTCATAACATGACCATTTTTTCCCCATGGTAATGTCTAATTCCCTGAAACTTCTGAAGCACACTACGTGTGCACTGTTTCATTTTCATTCATGCACGTGGTCAACCCACTTTTCTTAAGTACTGGGATACTGATCTCACTCAGCTCATATTCTGATGGGAGACAGATAAATGAGTGTTCAGAATGCAGAGTGATAAGAAAAAGACTGGGGATGTCTGGCAAAGCTTCACCTAAGAGATTCCATTTATAGTGAGACTTGAAAGAGGAGGAATGGGCAGAAGGAGCACATTCCTGACAGAGCAAAAGCATGGACATAGGAGAGGGTGGCATATCTGGGGAGCTAGAGGTGGTTTGAAATTTCTGGAGCTTAAGGTTTAAAGTAGCAAGAGAAAGGAGACGATAGAGGCAAAGTTTCAGGGGGGGACAGCTAAGATAATGTCTGCCCCCTAAACTAGGAAGTTTCATTTAGACCCATAGAAGAATTTTAAATCCAGAGGAGGACCTCAGGAAGAAAGACACCATCAGGTATGTTTATTAGCAAAAGCTGAGTTAAGTGGGGTGCAGGACGGGAGTCACGGTGGCCTGTTGGGAGGCCACCGTGATAGTCACAGCTCCTCTGTACGTAGGCCATTCGATAGTGGTTGCTATGGAAATGAGCTGTGCTTTCACAATATAACTAACTTTGCTGGATGTGCTTTTGGAAACTTGCTGACATCAGGGACTATGCCTTGTTCACTGCTAAAGCCCCATTCCCAGGACACATCCTGGCACACAGTACCTGAGAACAGACTATTTTTCTACCATTGGGTAAGATGGAAAGAAGAGATCGTGGTAGGGGAACTAGGAAATACCTGGGTTTTGGTGGAAGTCACACTGACACTAAATATGCAGGAAACATCATGGGCAGAGAAAGTCACAAGGAGGAAAGATGCTCCATAATGTCTAAAGGGCAACTCTTTTCAATTTGTTGAGTAAGAATCCTAAGAGTATGTTTGTTGTTATTACAATAAGAACTTATTGCAAGCTCTCAAAATTGTCTTCTATTGTTCAAATGACTAAATGATGTTTTAATAGCTAAATAGCCCCATGATCTGATAGGCCTCCAACTCTAGCTGAGATGGCCCATTGAAAAGCATACAGTCTTGGGATTCTGGGAACCTGGGATGTGCTCCAGTTGTGCCCAGCTTTCGGTAGGTACTTCAGGGCCATTGTCTTTCAAAATAGCAGCTCAATCCATGAATAAGGAGTGATGTAATAATTGACAATTTTTAAAATGAAACAGTAATAAGATTAATTATGTGTTAAGTATTCAGGTATTAACACTAAGACTGTCCCCTGTGTAGAGATAACCAGTGAAGCCAAGCACTTAATCTCTAGCCCGTGCTCTTTCTTCTATACTTCATAAAATGATCATTTTTGGAACAAAAGTTTTGGAAATTAAAAATATGAGGTTTTATATTAGGATACTTCAATTCAATTACTTTAGCATATCATTAGATTAAAGGACAAAATCATACTACATTCTTGTTAGAATCCAAAAATTGCAATAAAATTGAACATCCAGTTTTTCATAAAAAAATAATGGAAGGAATTTCCTAAAACACATACATACACCACAACACAAATCTTAATTTTAATCTAACAACCAACATTATGCTTAATGGTGAAACTAGAACTAATATCCCTATTAAAGTAGCAAGTAAAGCAAGAATGGTCACTATTATTGCTATTATTTAACACATATTCTAAAAGTACAAATCTATGCAATTAGACCAAAAATCCCTTATTCTAAAAGTACAAATCTATGCAATTAGACCAAAAATCCCTTAAACATTAAAAAAAGATGAGACTAATTGTCATTGTTTAGTGTTTATGTAAACTAATGTTTTCCTTTAAAATGCTTCAGATTAAAAGTTTACATAATTTTTAGTTGTTTCCCTAGAACATCCAGGAAAATCAGCTGAGAAGTCATATCACTTTAGAGCAATGTCCAGGAATAAATAAACTAATTAAAAATAACTGCAGTTTATACTAAAGATAGTCACTTAGAAAATATAATTTAAAAATCCACTTCACAATAGCATCCAAATTATAAAGTAGCTAACTGTAAACTTAATAAGAAATGTCTAGAAAAAAAATAAAGAAAATTACTATGTATCCCTGATGGTAATAAAAAGAAAATTGATTCAATAGAAAGTCAGATCATGCTTCTGAATGGGAAGAGTATTTTTAAATTTTTAGCTCTTAAATTAATCCATAAATTTAAAAACAAAAAAAAATTTACAAAGGTACTTATTAGGCACTTGAAAAAATAAATTGTATCTACAGGAACAAAGAAACCAAAATACAAGAAAGAGGAATACAATGAGACAAATGTGGAGAAAGCGTCTGTCAGATTGTTACTTGTATATGTATGTAACCATTAAAGAAAAATATGATATTAGCATTAGAGTAAATAGACTGAAAAGATTTGAAAGTCCAAACATTTTCTGATAGTATGTAATGTAGATGATAATTAAGATGGTGTTACAAAGCAGTTGGAAATGACTGATTATTTTTTAAATGAAATTTAGGAAATGGCCAAAAAATGGGAAACAATATATAAGAAAAAAGAAAAAATATGTGAATATTGATATCAATTTTAGATAAGGAAAGCCTTGCTGAGGATAATATTAAACAGAAAAACTATTAACAAAAAATGCAACATTTACACTTAAGAACACAGCATAATCTGAATTGAGAGGACATTGAAGCATTGAAGCAATCTATGCAATGGGTATGATAGGGTGAAGGTTAATAGCATTAAAAGATGAAGAAACTTTACAAATCAATTGCAAGTCAATGAATACGCAGTTCAAAAATGGGCAAAGAACATGCACAGCCAATTTACAAAAGCAAAAAAAATAGGAATGATCAATATTTGTTTAAAAATTCTGACTTTACTAGTATGAGGGATTGACATTTTAAAATGCAGTTATATTTCACAACTGTCAATGATTTAAAAAGAACAAAATCTAGATTTGACTTGAATGTGAGCAAATGAACCTCACCTATTTCATAGACAATATTGTAAGTATTTCTGGTAGTAAAAATATTTCTGATGGACAGCTTGTCAGTAAGTATCAATAGTTTTTGATCCAATAATTCTACTCTAGGAATTTATCCTAAAAGAGTAGGTATTTGGTAAAAATGTGTAAATACAAAGCACAGTTGACCCTTGAGCAACATGAGTGTGAACTGTAACATTCCACTTATTCATGCATTTAAAAAATATATATATATATATATATATATAATATATATATATATATATATATATAGAAAAAATATTTTGAGACGGGACAATTTGAAAAAAAATTTTCTTTTCTCTAGCTTAATTGAAATAATACAGTATACAATATATATACTATACAGAATATGTGTTAATTGGTTATTTGTTTTCAAAAAGGCTTCTGATCAACAGTAAGGTATTAGTGGTTAAGTTTTAGGGGAGTCAAAAGTTATATGCAGATTTTCAATTGTGCTCGGGAGCTGGTGCCTCTAACCCCCACATTGTTCAAGGCCTAATTGTACCTCTACAATAGTCAACTGATATCAGACACCCTTAAAATGAAGGTTAGGAAGATATTTAGAAGAAAATGTTGTCATACACATTTTGATGCTGAAAGTGTACATCACATATTATTAAGTGGAAAGAAAGTGGACATGTATTTTAATTTTTCCTTTTTGAAGATCAAAATATATACAAAGAAAGAGTCTCGAAGAGTAAAATATAGCAGTGATTATTTCTGGAGAGCACATTATCAAGTTATTTTATTATTTTCAATGATATCTTTGCTTGTGTTTTCTAATTTCACAGAATTATATATGAATGTGTTATTTATACAGTAAAAGAATATGTGATAATGCAGTAGAAGGAAAATATAAAATTCTTTGCAAATATGTTTTACTACAGTAATTATGGCTGTGATTAAAATAGAAATAATATTTGTTCACTGTTCATATTTTCCCTGGAACCTTAGACTAATGAATTGAGTTTCAGATTTTTCCTCTTCTAAAGATTGTTATTGTTATTGTTTGACTGTGGGGCAAATGGGGTAAAGATTTTTAAAAAGAATTAACTAAAGAAGACATGAGCTTATATTTATAATATGGTGTGTTGCATACACCAGAATCTTCCAAACACTCAAATATTTTTGTTCTTTCACTTACTGGCAGTGTGACCTTAAGCGAGTCTCTCAAGCATCTGATATCTCATATGCTTTCCCATTCTAAAAGATGGGGATAAAAGGAAATGTTCAACATGCCTAACTCATAGCACTGTTTGAGAAATTAAATGAAAAAAAAAAATCGTCATGAGAAGGTTTACTAAATTAATGAAAAGCAAAGCAAGATAGATGGGCAGTATTCCCAGTACTGTTTTTTTCCTTGGCCCTTTTCTCACCCACTACATGTGTCTTGTGTTTTCAGAGATGCTGTAAGTCTGATATATTCAAAGGAAATGCATCTCTAATCCTGGCAGATCAGCTTTTCATCTGCCGCAACAGTACCATTCTTGATATCAATAGCTCAAGATGGACTTAACTGTTCAAGAGTCACACAGTATTCTGCGTTTCTGCTGCCTGCTGAATGATCTTTGAAGCTTGGCTATAGAACGAAGTAAGGCAAACAGAAATCAAAGGCGTGTGTGTATTAAGATAGCGTCTCTTCTCATATTTCGAAAGATGCCGAATGTGTATGACGAGTTTAGGCAAACACAGCCCTGATCATTTAGTTGGCATAATGGAAGAAAACACTCAAGGAGAAAGAGACTTGATGATTTTACTCAGCATGATATGAACTATTATCTCATGTTTTCTATGGAAAACAGTCTCAGCCGAGAAATTTGGTAACTCAGTAGGCTATTAATAGGATGTGGAATGTGATTACTACTTTTGGATTACTTCAACATGTAATTACTTTTAGGAGCTAGTAGAAAGAAACTCTATTAAATGATAATTGTAGGAGTGTATTTGCTTTAAGATTTTGTAATAGCTCTAAACATGGGAGTTTCATTAACTGTTTGCCATAGTTAATAAAGTCATTTTTCTTAAAAAGTAGCAATTTCCCTGGGAAAGTGGTAGCTGCACGTAGGAATAATCTCCTAGAGGAAAGAGCAGGGGAGACAGATTGTGCAGTAGGTTGACTTGTCCATAGTAATAAAATCTCCTTGAAAATATAAATGGCATCCTTGAAGTACTGTGACAAAGTGAAATACTTATAACTCCCTGGAGAACAATACAGCTTAGTATAATGTTTTCAGAGGGTTAACAGCAACTAAAGAGTATTGCACATGTGAAAAGAAAGAAGACAAGGCAGGTGATGTTGGAGGCGACATTAGCACAGTAAGAAAGTGCCAGGAGGTGTCCAGCAATAAACAGCGATGCTGCTGGGAATACATCCAGGCGCGAGACCTCAAATGTAAGCTGATGATTATAGGAACACACAGATAAAAGTCTGACCACAAATATTTGAGTAAACAGATAGTAACAGAGGTGGCAGTACAAGAAGCATCTTAGAACAATTTTCTGGACAACCGAGTCGATCACTTCACTATGGATAAAATTAAAAGATGCTGAAATCTTTTGTTATAAATATCTTCATTATCATAAACTGACATTAGTCTAAAAGCTGTAAAACTGTAGCAATCCATCATCCCAGGGTGGGGTCAGAAAATACTTTGGGAATCAAGAAAATTCTAAGGGCAGGAGCAAGGATTCTCGTGAACTCAGATAAATATGTTAGAAAGTATCATGAGGACACTGTTTATGCCATCTTGTTCAATTCAGCTGGATAAGCATTTATTAAATGCCCACTATATGCCAGGGTCTCCCCGCTTTGGAGAAATCTACTTTTAAGGAAGGAAATTCCTATATTATCTTCAGGTACCACCAGAGGTAGGCCTGCAAGATTAAGAACTATTCGTCTATCTCCATGCTCTGCGGAATTCCCTCCAAGGGGCTTACAGTGCTCACACGTGAATATCAACCACAGCTAACAGTAAGAGAAAAGTCCTAGGCAATAAAGAGCACCAAGTAGTGTTTCTATTTCGAACTGATGGGGATCATGGGCACAGTGATTCACAGGGCGCTCTGCAGGGTCCTTTTGAAAAACACATGTCCCTCCGTGTAGCTTCCTTCACATGCAGCCTCTCAAGATCAGGTCCGATGCCAAAAGCGAGGCATTAAGAGAGAAAAGCTCTGTCATAGCATCTGGAAATTTCAGCCCACGATCTCATTTGATACATGCTTGATTAATAAGGGCAATAATTAAATGCTCAAATGAGTTCAAGGACAATAACAAAGCATGTCGGATCATATTCTCCCGATTCCAAGTACCACAGGGAACACCTGTCTATTTTAACAATCAGTCCAGAAGGGGGCAGTGGTTAAGGCTGAAACCTCTAGCCCCTGTCTTCTGGAATTTAAAAACCAGGTCTGAATTCCATGTAGCTGAATGACTTTGAACAAGTTGCTCAATGATCCTATGCCTCAATTTCCTCATCTTTCAAATGGCAATGATAACAGTAACCTTTACCTATAGTTTGTTGAGAGAATTAAGTGGATAGATATGGCAAGGATTTGGCAGGGAGTTTGGAACATAGCTACTCTATTTATGATATTGATGATAACGATGGTGGTGATGGGGCTAAAGGATGGACACTTACTAGATTAATTTAGGGTCCTAGAAACCTGATCTTGGTCACAGAGATCTTGGGGGCTAAGATCCCCATCAGTTCGAAATGGTCACAGTTCTGGCACGTGGCTAATGAAAACATATGTACTCAGGAGGACCACCTTCTAGTCCTAAGTCAAATGATGGCATTTAGTTACCTGTTTGTACTGACCTGCATTGTCACAAGTTAATAGGAACAGACGCAGACCAAAATAGCCTGGCCGGGAGTCAAGAAACTTATTTTCTGATCCTGGCCCTGCTACCAAGTTTGTCAGTAACTGCATCAGTCTGGGCTTGTACTACAGAAACAACTTCTTCAAATAATCTGCAAGTCCAGAATCTCTGTGACTGATGCAATGAATAGTAGAAATTGTACTAAATTTTGCCATGTTTACAGTGGTCAATGT
Organism: Manis javanica; assembly: GCF_040802235.1. Lineage (NCBI taxonomy): Eukaryota > Metazoa > Chordata > Mammalia > Pholidota > Manidae > Manis > Manis javanica. The sequence goes on from NC_133172.1 coordinate 45,459,600, forward strand.
TTTCTTCATGCCCTTCAAGCAATAATTCTGCAACCACCTTTAGGTATCAAGCTCTGTATTCAACCACATTGCATCACTCTTGGTTGGGTGGCCTTGGAAGGGAAGGCCAGCTGAAAATCTACATTGCCTTACAAAGTTGATCTAACCTCTTTTAATGTTTTACTTGATATCAATATTCATAAAGCCAAACTTCCACCCAAGGATTTATCAACTTATTAAAAAAAAGATAAATGAAGTTGTTTGCATATTGACCCTGTAAAGCTTCCCCGTTCCCGTTTGGTTTTCCCACCGCTTCATGAATATCAAAGGCAACAAAGAAATATGTAAAATAAAATTAGACTCCCTATTCATATGCACCAAATGAGCCCACTTCTCAAAAAGGTGGCATTATTATTTCTTATTGGCTCTTCAAACAGAAAGGCATTATTAAGATTAGGGAAAATAGTTGTGCTCTGCAATATATAAAAGCCATTTATTTTCCACTACTTCTCTGAATGCATAGGAACCTTGGTACGAACCTCTGTTGTCTCTGACTGTGAAATTGGGATTGTGAATGATTTCAGGGGGTAGACTGAAGATAAATCTTGGTCCATTGGCTGTGTCATCCTTGTCATCTGCACTAATTGTAACAATTGGCTGAAAGAGAAAGGTGGCCCATAAATAAATCATGCTGACATTGGCATATCATTTATTAAAAAATTCCTGGCTGGCTAAGAAGCCCAGTTTTAATTAGAGAACATGGCTCCAGAGCTGCACGAGGGGTCTGAAGGCTTCTGGGGCAGTGGGTGTATCTCCAGGTGAGGCTCAAAACCAAATTCTCTTTCCAAATGCCTTGCTCATCACCAGGGAAGGAGAAAGCATGTTACCTGGTTAGAGAGTGGCTTGGCCTGGTCACTCTCACAGATGAAACCTTCATAAGGGGCAGCAAACTTGGGAGCATTATCATTGACGTCAAGGACCCTGATGGCCACTGGGACTTTGGCTTCCTGATGCCGGTTGTCTGAAAGGAGAGAATACAGACAGTAAATGCCAGGGTGGAATCCAACTGGTCTAAGGTCACTCTTGCGAAAGAGTGAGCTCCAGCTACTCATCTCAGTGCTGCAGGGAGAGGCACTGCTGGCAAAAACTCATCTGAAGTCTGCTAGGCCCAGTGTGAGGGGCATGTCCTGGAAGTGTCAATACTAGACCAGAAAGAACCACGCTAGTATTCCCTTTCTGCTGGCCCTGATGCTGAGGCTTACTTCCAGATGCTTATAATGGAGCCTACTTCCCCCAGACTATAGTCCATAGCAGCAGTTTTCAAAGGGGGTCCACACTTGTTGGAAATGAAAATTCTCAGGTCTCACCCTAGAGCTACTGAGAAGAAGCTCTGAGGGTGTGATCCAGATATCTTTTATAACAAACTCTCCTTGTTATTCCATTGCAGATCAAGTTTGAGAACCACCGGTCTACAGGTAAACAAGAACCCACAGATCTTGGCTCTCGAGATGCTGCTGCTCTGGGTTTAAATAAAACTGTGTGGCAGGATAAAGTGGGGGAATCCTTCAGCGATGGTTGTAAGTTCAACTTAGTCAAGCGCCATCAGCTCACTTGCCAAGTCTGTACCCAGTTCTGCCAGAGAAAATGAAAACATCTCTATTTGCTTATATGTCTTCCTAGATAGATGACTAAAAATAAATGTTAAAGATTGAAAAATATATTTAAGATGAAAAAATGTATTCTGTCTTAGCTGTCTGTCATTTTCCAGGATATACAGAGTCTGAAAGAATAATATTTGGTCAAGTGGAATCAAAACCCTTAGAGAGTACTTACGGATTTCTGCTGCAAAAACGGATATGTTGAGCCAGGCGGTTTCCTCTCTATCCAAAGGTTTTGTAGTTTTAATAAAGCCGTCCTCTGGATTAATAGTGAAAAACCTGTCGAGGTCAGTATGACGATCGATTGAATACCTAAGCAGAATGCAAATGAGGCAATTAACCGAGACATCCCACCTGAGCCACTTAATATTTGAATATTTTTTTCTCTATGCCATATTTAAGGTAACTTTTTCAATGAATTGCTTTAGCTAGGTTTCTTTTGTAATCAAATTTAGTTTTTAAACTTCATACATGAATCTTTTATAGAAATCATTTTGCCATGTTGGAATTCTTTATTCAGTACAATGAAAGAGTTGGTTAGCATATTTGATTGAGAAGGGTAATAACATGTTGCATATTTCTCCATATTTACTACCATCACCTACCATCTGAATAGTTATGAAATTGCATATATTTAGGAAGTGGGTTTGCCTTGCTCCCAAACTACTTAAAAAGTCACAAATGGATCAAACCTTTGCCAGAGTTTTGCATATGAAATATTAAGTAGTTTCAAGCTTATCTAAATTTATCATCAAGGATCATTTATGGACCTAAAAAGTCAGTTTTTTCCTTATTTAAAAAAAAATTAACTCTGTTTCATGTGAATTTATTTAGTTAATTTATTTGGTTTTAGGGGTTTTCAGGTTGCCTGAATTCCACAGTGACATATGCAAAGCAGGCTTGGCTATTCATTTATAGAGCATTCTTCTCACACTTAATGACTCCGGGCTGTGCCTAACAGCACAGCTGGAAGGTTTTAGCTACTTCTGTCCACTAGAAAATTTACTTTTTTCTAACAAGATAAAATAATTCCCAGAATTTGATTGGCATATATTTATGGCAAGATGAAGTCGGAGATAGAGCAAGAAGAATGGCCTTTATCGAGTACGGGCGGTAAGGTAACAGCTTGCCCAGGATACTCAGAGCTGTGAGCATTGGAATCCTGCTTCAGGGAGGCTGCCGAACTCCAAAGCCCTTTGTCTGTTCACTCCCCGACACTGACCCCAAAATGGAGAAGAGCAAAGATGGTTATGTTACTCAGGTTACATGCTGCGCTTCATAACTGGAGGGTTTCCTGCGTTTAAAGGGCTGAGCTGTGTTTTCACAAAGTTTACAGGATACATACGTCAGAAGGCATTCACCGAAGGTCATAAAACCAAAGAATATTAAATGTAGAAAAGCCCATGGACATCACAGGATTTAATCTCTTCAATTTACACATGATGAGATTTGCAAATGATCTATTATCTAATTTCTGGGGGAGCCAGGATCAGAACCCAGATCTCCCGATTCTAGAGTATGCTCTTTCCAAGAAAGAGGGACGACACGTGGAGCATGCTTCACATTCTAGAGAACATGAGCTCATCGGTGGTATCATCTGACTTCCCAGCTCCTGGTGGGAATGGAATGATGAGTCCCCTTCCCCAGAGAGGAGAATGAAGATAAACCATCACACACCTAATGCGGGTGAGTAGAGACTCAGTACCGAGCCCTCAGCACATAGCCTGCTGTGAGAAGGAGAAGAAGAGAGTATTTTTTTGCTGCCACCGGGCAGTTTAGTAGCTAGTTGACATGACAAAACACACTCTCAGGAAGAAAGATAACTAGCAATTCAAAGCAATATTCTGTAGAGGTAAAGGGTATGGATCTGAGTCTGTGATGTCCTACACACAAGATCATGCTCCAAGACATGGCTGACATTGGAAAAGCCAGTTAAGTGATTTGAATCTTAGCTTACTTATCTTTAAACTGGAGTATCAATAGTTCTTAACTTTTTGGTTATCTCTGATAATTACATGAAATAGTAGATGTTTAAGCTACATAACCTAGTGCATTACACACAATAAGCAGTGCAACAAGTGGTGGCTGTTGTTATTTTTGTTGCTGCGGCTATAACACTGTATTAGAAGATTAGGGAAGCTTTCAAATGTCAGTCTACAGACTATGACCTTCATTCTGTAGCCACTGAGAAACCACTGGAAGTTTCTGATCAAAGGAATATGGTGATCATCATGATTAATAAGGTAGGGTGGGCAAGATGGCCTAAGCAAGTGAGAACAGAACAAAGGGAAGGGCAGACTATATGATGAAGAGAGCATCAGTTGGTCTCAGTTAATATTTGCATATCTGTGGGAGGCTGGGAGAGTCCTGGAGAGTTTCTCACTTGAGTGTTGGAGAGAGGGACACATTGGGAGACACAAAAACAAAGCCAACTTAGTAGGAAGGAGAGGTTGAAATTCCACCAGGGATATGCTACCATGCTAAGAGAGCAAAGAGTAAACCCTATTGTAGGTTTCACAGAGCCAGGTGTGGAGTCAAGTTTTGTTTTAAGTATGTCACAATAAGTATGAGTTCAAAAATATGTTTTGAATGAGTGAGTGAGCCAGGAAAAGAGAAAGCAAGCATATGAAAATGTAGAGCTAACAGCAGAAGAACAGAGCAGAATCAGGGAGAAAGATCAGCCCAGTGACAGAGAATCTAGAGTATTCATGCAAACCAGTCATGGCATGGTGGGTGGTGCAGGGGTGGGCGCATGGGTTTGCTCTATAGATGAGTGCATAGAGAAAGAGAGAGGTCAAAGTCAAAGGGCTGAGTCTTAGGGGGCCCCCAGTGCTGGGACAGTGATCAGAGACTGGTGAAGACCTACAGTGCTATCTGAGGCGTGAAGAGGTTATTTCAAGTAAGCAATGAGGAGAAAATATTTCAGGAAGGGGATGGTAAATAAAAGTGTGTCTAATGCTACAGACTATAAGAAGAAAGATCTGCAAAATTTCCAAGCAGCTAAGAGTTCGGTTGACACTATAAGGCCTTCCCCACATGTCTAAGGGCACAAATTCCCCTAAAGGTGAAAATGAGGCATCAGGAAAGTAGGTAGTATGGAAAGGAGGCTGTGGGGTACATGGAGGTTTTCACACAGAATTTCTGCCTGGCTTTCATAGTGGTCTGAGGATAAGGGCCCATTTGTATATCAATGGGCCATGGCAGAGCCACACGTGGGCAAGGGGTGGGGAGAAAAGAGCCGTTCTCTCCTCCCCTCCATTCCTGGTACTTAATTGGTCTGGTGCCTGCCAGTCCCCAGGGACCCTTCAGTGAGTTCCTCCTGGAACGGGCGGGCAGAGGAAGTGAGCATGTGCCTTGGCAGCAGGGACAGAACAGGGGCCAGCTAGAGGAGCCGATGGGAGACTGAGCTGTGAGCAATACAACCCTTCCTTCCAGCCTGCCCTGCCGTTCAGTTTCATCGGACTTTTAATGAACTTGTCCTGGACGAGGAACCACCTTACTCCTGGAGATACAGAGGCCCATGGAATAAAAAGCTTGGAATGTTCTACAATTTGTTTGGCAAGTCTATGAGACCTGAGTGGGTGAGGGGGTTAGTTCAAGGGCAGTACTGAGCATCTTTGGATAATCACAGACACGGAAATTGTCTGCATGATCAGAACAGCTACCATTGCAAACATGACCCAAATAAACAATTGCAGATGTGGTTCCTTGGAGACAATGAGATGGCAGAGGAAATGAGCTGTTTTTTCATCACCCCTCTTCTAAAAAGGTGCTAATGCATCTCAAGATTTTAGGTTAAAGCTAACTCATCTAAAAGTCACACCTTGAACATTTTTGAGTAGTTTAAAGGTGTTACAATGATCCTTAGTCATTATGTAATGTATCTTCCTGGACAAGAGAACACAGTACTCCAACCTTCTCAGGTAATCTTTTCATTAGCAGCTGCTTGGCTAGAGTACAAAGCTCAGAATGGACTCAAGGTAGATCTACACTAAAATCTGGTCTCCAGTACTGACTGGCCATGTGACCCTAAGAATTCATGTCACCCCTTAGAGCCTCAGTATTTCCATTTCTTGGACCCTAAAACAGCCATAGTGTCAAAGAGTGTTAGAGGGTTAACTTACCTAACAATGCAACATGTCTGGGCTGAGAGGATACTCAATAAAGGGTAATTCTCTTCCTTTCTCCCCAAAGGGAGAAGATTCAAAGATTTAAAGGCATCTAAACAACATTTACATCTGGGACTTCCTTCTGCCCTGTCATCATTTTCTTTGGTATAAATCGAAAAACTCCAACGTCCATGGAAATTTTTTTCATACTCAAATCTGTTTACTTTCCCCCTGGCTTTCTTGAGGTATGATTGGCAAATAAAAATCTGTCTGTATTTAATGTGCATAATGTAGTGTTTTGCTATAAGTATATCTTGTGTGTAATGATTACAATGATATGGCTAATTAACATATTCATCACCTCATATAGTTACCATTTTGTGTGTGTGTGGAAAGAACACTGAAGATTTACTCTTAGAAAATTTCAAGTATACAATATATTATTATTAACTATAGTTACCATGTTGTACATTAGATCTCTAGAACTTATTCATTTTATAACTGAAAGTTATAGCCTCTCACTGACATCTCCCCATTTTTCCCATCCCCTAGTCCCTGGCAACCACTGTCCTACTCTCTATTTCTTTAAGTTTGACTTTTTTAGATTCCACAAAATAAGTGATATCGTGCTATATTTGTCTTTCTGTATCTGGCTTAATTCATTTAGCATAATGTCCTCCAAATTCATCCCTGACATCACAAACGGCAGAATTTCCTTCTTTCTTAAGGCTAAATAATATTCCTTTGTAGATACACAGCATAATTTCTTTATCTATTCATCTGTCAGTGGACACCTAGACAGTTTGCATATGTTGGCTACAGTGAACAATGTTGCAATGAACATGGGGGTAAAGACAGTTCTTCAAGATAAAGCCATTAAGGAAAACAATATAAAGATTCCTCAAAATGCAGATGGTGGCTGGATTTGTTCTGTGGGCTCTAGTTTATCAACCCCTGATCAACACAGACATGTCCTTGGCCCTCTCAGAGTGTGCCCAGGACAACACACCACATGAGGCGTCACTGTGACACAGCGTAGTGAGTGCTATGAGGCGAAGCTGCAGCTGACCCATGGCACCTTGGAAGAATTCCTAGAGGAGATGACACCTAAGTGGAGGTGGGAAAAATGGGTGTCATGTAACAAGATGGAAAGAAAGAGGGAGAGAGCTCCAAGCAGGAGGAGAACATGTAAAGATCAGGAATTAGAGGAGAGCAAGTTCTACTTCAAAGCAGGCATTAGCACTGTGTAGCTGCAACTGCGAGTCTGATGCAAATGGAGAGTAAGACAGGAAGTGGAAGAGAGCAGCAGGGCACCGTGGGAATTGGCGTTTGAAGAAGAGGCTTAAACTAAGTAAGACAGTTGGGATTATTGGGGAGGGGCGGTAAGGAAATGATTCGGTCATTGCTCTTTTTTTTTGGTCGACATTTAACTGCAGTATGATGTGATGTTTGGATGTGAATTTTAAAAAGATCAGCCTGGCTATAGGATGATAGAAAGGTAGATGGGAGACTGAAGGCAGGGAGGCCATGAGGAGGCAGAGGAAGGAATCCAGGCAAGAAAGGGATTCAGGGAGTGACTATGGAAAAACAAGCACTTGCCAGAAGCCAGTCCAGGGCAGGTTTCAGACAGCAGCACGTTTCTGCCCTGCACATGGCTCGAATCTCTGACTGCAGCCTTCTCCTCAGCCTCCCATTTTCTTCATCAGCCTCCCTGGACACTAACTCAGGTTGGGAGAAGTGCGGAGGCAGGGTTCTGAATCGCTCTTAGTCACAAAAATACACTCATAATAATAAAAGCCCCTAACTTTGTGTCGCCCTTTGTTATCTCCTCAAAGTGCTCTGCAGCCATCAGACAGACAGAGCTTGCTTTCCTGGCCTCCTGTCCACAGGCTGTGTTGCTCTGGGCAAATCTCTTTCCTGTGCAGAGGCCCCACTTTCCTCTCAACTGAAGGGATGACTATTCCTATGAAATAAATTAGAACCTACAACTAAAGCACTTAGTAGAATAACTGGAGCATAAGAAGGTGTTCAACAAATTATAATTACCTAATTGTTTCACAATCATGAGTTATACTTCACCACAGTTCCCTGAGACAGACAAGTCCAGCTAAGGGTTACATCACCACCTCTACTCCAGGAAATCTGCTCCAGAGAAAGATTCTGAAATCGAACAAGCCTATCCAAAAAATCAGGGTAAGAGGTGGAGTAGAACTCATGCCCTCAAAATCTTAATCTTGTTTACATGGCATTGAACCTGGTCATCCTAGATCCTTTTTAAAGGAAGGATGTGCTTCCTGCAGGGCTTTCCTAAAACCTCCTGCCTCTAAAATTTACCATCTAGGCTTTTAAAATAAATCTGTCTGTACCTTACTGGGCTGTTGGCAGCATCAGGATCTTTGGCATGCACTCTCCCAACTACCGTGCCAGCGGCTGCATTTTCTTGGACTTCATGAATATAACTTGGGGCCAAGAACATGGGGGGCTCATCAGCATCTTCCACTGCGATCTTGATGGTCACAGTGTCCTTGAAAGGCCCGTTGCTGATGAACTTCGGGTCGATGTGCACATTGGCTGCCTCCACCTTCAAGCTGTACGCTCTTTTGGTTTCAAAATCTACAGGCTGGCAAGAAGAAAGAGAAGATTGACAGCCAGTTCCTTGAAAGGATAATGGAGGAGAAACACTGGCTATATTTTTTTTTTATAGGGCAGAGTGAATAGTTCCTCAAAGACAGAAAATCAGCGTCTATTCAATACCCAATTACCTGAGCCATTTGGTCAGAAATTCAGACAAATCGATTGCTGAAATTTGGAATGTGCTTAATGGGTTAGTTATTCTAGGAGACAACACATACAGAAACACGACATCACCTAAAATGAACCTTTTCTATAGAACAACACTATGGCTGCCCGAATCAGTCACTCAAAATCATGTAAGGAAAGGAACTAAAACACCACGAAAATAAATACTGTTGCCCATTCTGTAAAGTACTTGGTAATAAAAATAAAAATACCCACTGAATTTCAGCCAAAGAATAAAAATAGGACCTGTTGACTTCTCCCCTACCCACACCCCCCCACACCCCCCACCACACATACACATCTGGCTTAATCATACTGATAGTGACATTTTTAAGATATCTGACCATGTAGCATTTCCCTAAGTCTGGGACCCTTCCTAGCAGTGGCCTGTACGATGACTTAAGGTGGTTTATGGGTAATTTCAGTGGATGGATTTGTTGAATGGCATTAACTTACTAATTGACACTATTATTCCTTTTCTAATTCTTCCATTCCCAAACACATCAAGGAGAATATCTCAGTAAGTGCTGATTTTTAACAAACCTGTTATGCTTCTTAATCTCTCTTTTGAGAGACTATGATGCAATTCTCTAGCTGAGAATACAATGACATAGTTTTGTTTTGACTGCATTCATTTTTAGGTTACCTTTTATGTATGGCATGTGATATATGACTATGTGAATAATGCTTCCTTGTTAAAAAAATGCATATATGCTTTTAAAAGTCCATTGAAGAAAAACAATTATAAATGGTATAGATTTTATACAGATATGGAAAAAAAATTGAGAAGTAGCATTCGAATGGTTGCAGATACTGGAAAATTGATAGTAAATATGCCCTAATTCTGAATGAGAGGAGGTACATACAGAGAATCAATCACCAAAGGGTGGAAAGTAAAACTGTAGCAAAGAAACAAGCCCCCATGCTTAGGGAACAGAACTTTCTAATTAGCACTCTGGAAGATGCTCAACTACCAAATGTTTGGAGAGTTGGTCTTTTAAGACCAGCATCTGCCTGCCAGGCTGCTGTTGACTGCTTGGCACACACTTATTTTGAATGGGCCATATAATCATAGGATTTAGTCCTGACCTCATTCTACAAAACCCCAAACTAAGGCTGACTCCAGTTTCTGGAAGGTGAAACACATTCAAAATACCTGACACTTCCCTATCATCTTCTCACCCCGGTCTCCCCAGAGTCAGGGAACACTCCTTTCTCCTGAAGTGAAATCTGTCCTCAGCTGTACCATCATTTAGGAACTCAGCAGCTCCTTTGTCTTTCTCTGGGTTACCGAGCAGCTGAAAGGAATTGTGTGCACAGGCTGAAGGTATAAGATTGCTGCGATTTCTCAAAAATCTTGGCAATTATTAGACAAAATCAAAAACTGGAATATGATAGTTCTGAAACTAGGTAAGAAAAGATTTTCTAACCTCAGATAGTCCACTGATGCTCCCAGAACAGAGTCTTTTGAACTTGGTTTAGGCATATGCCTAGGGGCTCAGAGCCATATTCCCAAAGAAAGGCCCTGTTGAGGTTGAGGCTAGTATATAGTCATGCTGCAACTGGACTCATACTTCTCAGATTCCAAGCAAAACTCCCCAGATTTTTGCAAATGTTTGTCTGGAATGCCTTTGGCTGATCTGGTGAAATATGAGTAAGTCTCCTGGTGGTCAGCCCAAGCCACATTGCCTTGGGAAGGCCTCGTCTACTCCCCATGCAGATCGGTTTGGTCCCATGGCTGCCCTTCTGTGACCCCTCATCTCCCACCTCACCATACTGAGCCTTGTTCATCTCTGCCTCTCCATCACCCAGGAGTGACTCTATCAAGTGATCATATGCGCTAATCATTTTGACTGAATGGGAAGCGGGCTGATGGATGGAAAACATTTACCTACAATTTATCCCCTGACTCTTTTCAAAAAAGATTTAAGGTAGTTTCCCATGTGAGCATTTATATCCATGTGATGAGTAGCTGAAATAAAGCTAAATGAAGCAACACACTACATAAGCCATAAAAAGCTTCATACCCCCTAGTTGACTAATCCCACCTTTGAAAATTCTCCCAGAGGGATTAATTCAACAGAAAGCCAAAACAAACAATATTCAAAAATGCATGATGTTTGTTAGATATAACAGAAGGTTATGTCTAGTCAGGGGAAACATACGCACAGAACACCAAATCCAACTGTGAGATTTTATTAAGGAAATAATGGCCCATCAATAGGATGAGATGTTATGTAGTCATTAAAAATGATTATGTATATTATATAACAGCATGTAAAATGTTTATGCCATGACATTAACAAATCAGATCCCCCTATGATTGCAGCTGTGTTAAATGTTATATAGCCAACATCTATACATGTGGACAAAGAACATAAAGAAATAATCAGACATAAAGACAGTTTATTAAAATAGGATTATTTGAAATGTTTCTAAAGGGGCTTTCACACTGCTTTACAAGGAGTTTATTTGGTTGAAATAAATAGCTCAGAACCTGTGACAGGATCTCTCTGCGATAAATGAGAGTTGCCCTCGGTCAAGGGTACCGCAGTGAACAAATTAGATTTTCCTTTCCAAGTCTACCAAGCTGCCTACAGTATAAGTTCCGCCTTTATTCTTCTTCAGCTAACTACACAGAGATTGTCTGAATATCCTGAGGGCAGGTTCTCTCCCTCTCACGAACCATTATGCCGCTGACACTTACTGTGCCTGACACTGAGTCAGTACTCCAGAAATATTTATTGCTTCCTAAGCTATGCAATAAGTGAATGACTTTATCTCCTAAATATCTCTTAGATTCTCTCCCTTCACCTCTTGTGCCTTCTTTGTTTGTCATTTTCCCCATGAATTCCAACAGCCATTTTCAACTGGTCCCACTGTGTCCCCCTCAAAACCCTCAAGACTGAGCTGACTCAGTTTTCATCAATACCAGTTCCTCATGAGCTGTTTTTATTCTGCCCTTCCTCTCCTTATCTACATGGTAAATTCCTACTCATCCATCACGAGTCAGCTCAAGAAATGCCACCGAAAGAAGTCACTCATGATCCATATTCATAGATTTTATCACACTTTAGTATAATTGGTTCTCCACTGGGGAGGGATTTCATTCTACCCCATCCTGGGGGATAGGTAGGTGATGTCTAGAGCTCTTTCATATCATCACAACCAGTGGGGTGGGGCAGGGTACGTGCTTACCGGTATCTAGTGAGGAGAGGCCAGAGGTGTTCTAAACATTCCATAATGCACAACACAGCTTCCTATGACAAAGCCTGTCTGTCCTGAAATGTTAATAGTGCCAAGGCTGAGAACACCAGCTCTATTGAATTGTCTTTTCACATAGTTCTCCTGTTAAACTGTGATCTCCCTGTGGCCAAGCCGCTGTCTCTTCACTATAGATGCCTGGCCTCTCACAAAGGACGTGCCTCACCAATAATAACAACTCAGTAACTCTTGGTAGAAAAATAGGTGAATGAATGAAAAAAGGAATGAAAATACTGTATTTAAAGGATATTTTTAAGAGACAAAAGTGTTCTGATGATTTCTCCTCTATATCCTTTTAAATTATTAAATCATAGTTAATGGCTTCTATTAAATCATACTTAATGACTTCCACAAGGATCCATCATCTTATGCTATTAAATTCACCTCTTGAAAAATACGCATTTTTTTCCTGTTGGGCATTTGGAACTTAGTGGTACAAGTTTAGTCAAACATTCTGTTACAAATGCAGCAACATCTTATTGTTTTAAACCAAAACTTCGGTGCTTTATAGAAGATTATTCCGTTGCCTGGAATAAACACACTGAATTGGGGAGAAATGTGCAAATTAATTATATGCAGAGAGCTCATTTGCAACATGTGAGTTCCATGGGGTGATTTAAATGTTTCAGGATTTTAGAGACACAATGTATGTTTATACCCTGAATACACTGAAACCAGGTGACAACCTTAGCATAACCAACTATGCAATTACTTAAACAGCAAAGGCTGGAAGGCAGGAATCTCTGATGGCAATGCTCATACGGCAGCCACAAGCAGGAGGGACAGCAATATTAACTGATGAGTGAGTGGACAGCTCTATGCTAAACACAATTCACACAGCTGCTTTTCTAAAGGAGAAGCCAGAGGGCATGAGGGCCCAGCCTCTTCTGGCTGATGATTTGGGTCCCTGGGCTATACCATTGACTGTCACTAATGTTGACTTTTCCCAACTTCCATATTATTTTACCACAGAGTCACCTACCTCCTCCATTCTCTTTTTTTGTCCCATAATATTTCTCCCAAAACCAAGAATGCTTCCGAATGTTGCAAAAAGTTACCTTCCTAGAGCCCATGTCTCCCTTCTCCCTTTACCAAAAGATTCCTCCCTGGAATCTTTCCCCATCTGGTGCCCTTGCCTCCTCTCCAGCTAGTGGCCTCTGTTGATTCTTCAGATTAACTTTGCATCAGTGTTACAGTCCAACCTTCTCCATCACACCAAGGAGCCTAATTCTCATGCCACAAAACCAAGCTGAAAATGAATGCTTGATTAAAACCAAGGTAATCCTGTCATCCAATTCAAAGGTTATGCTCTATGCACTTTGATGATAGAGAGGTGTTGGTTTCTCAAGTGGTAAATCAGGGGGGAAACCATTTTAGAACATACCAGAACTGATTCTCCCCTTGAAAGTGAATCCTGTCTGGCTCTCCTTTATAAACCCTTTCTGGTCCAGCTGTTTCCAAAGCATCTTAGGTAGGGAGATTTTCCAGAATACCCCACGTTTACCCTATGTTTGAATTCCATGTCTGCAAATTGGTAGCCATGGAATTATGAGAGGGTCAAATTATTTAATCTATCTGAGCACTAATTTCCTCATAACTAAAACAAGGTATTATTGCCTATTGGGACAATAGGTAACTATGCTATATGATTTTTGTAAAAAATAAATGAATGCTTGTAAGAGGTCCAGGCTTTGGCCAATATTTGGTATTGAGTAAATGCAAGATTTTTAAAATAAAACAAGGACAGATAATAGACTCCCCTTTGTAGTGAACTGATCCCAAGGAAAAGATTTTTAGTGACCATTTGACTATGGAGAACACCCACTCTTCTTTTTTCTTGGGTTCAATTTTGAGACCAAATCAAGCAGAGAATTGGTTCACGTTTCACAGAGGGCCCAGCAATGCAGTAGGCCTTGGACATTTGAGATAAAGAAGTTCTCAACAGCCTATGCACATAGATGCAGCCTGGAAAAGCTAGAAGGGAGACTCCATGCATGCTCAGGGCTGCTTCTCCCAAACCTAGATTTATCTGGCTATCCATCTTTCCATAGGAAAATTGTGCCAAATCCTCCAAGAACTAACTAGCAGTCTCCGGCAGGCATCATCGGCCTCTTCGCTAGCTCCCAGAAAGAAACACAGCTCTGATACCTCCTCAGAGCTCAGAGCTCAACTGCAACATCAAGTTGGCCCACAGTTGCCCAGATTCTCATTTCTTAACCTTCAACTCCCTGCGGCCTGCAGTGTGACCCTGGCTGAGCAAAGCCACATCCCTGATAAAGCTCGTTCCTCACCCAAACTCACCTTTTTCAGTTTCACCACGCCCTCCTGTGTTTCGTAGTCCGTTGTGATTTCAAACAACTCCATTCCGTCCCCATCAACGATATTGTATGTGACTAAGCCATTTTCTCCGATGTCTGGGTCCTTTGCCTTCACTCGTCCCACCTCCTCCCCGGGGACAGCTGCTTCTGACACAGACATCTGGTACACGCCTGGAAGAAGGAGACACCTGTTCGCATTTCCCCTTTTATTTGGCAGCTGTAAGACTTCAGATCTCACTGAATCCCGATAAATTTCTCAAAGGGCTCGAACTTGAACTTTCTATTGATCGAAAACATGAAATAAGTGAATGGATGGGAGGAAGATCCCACATGGCCTGCTTGTCAAAGAAATGTGCTCCACAAAGATGATGAAATACTACTGGGGTCCAGGGTGATGTGGTGGGGTCATCCACCACATGCAAGAAAGGAAAACAACACTCAGTTACATTTCCCATCAGGAAATGACGGAGGACCATGTATGTCTTTATACATTCAAAAAGACAAGATTTTCTCTCATATCTTCAGGATGGTCTATGAATTAATTGCAAGGCTCATGTGTGGCACTGCGAGGTGCTCAGGAAAAATCTCTTCTCTGTTTAAAACCCTTTTATAGCTCCATATTTATTTTAAAATCAAAAGAAAAAGTTATCCTTCAAGGTTCTTACCCTTCTGTCTCTCTATTTGACTCTTCTCCTATTTTACCTCCTTCATCATGTGATCAAGCTCTGCCTTCTCTGGACAGGTGTCCCCCAGGGTGGCTCTTCTATATACATTTATTTAATATTTATTGGGAACCAAATATGTGCCAGACACTGTCCTAGTCCCTGGAGACTCAGTAGTAAATCGAACTATCAAGTTTCTCCCCCTTAGTGGGGTACATTAAAGAGAACAAAAGGCAACTGTACCCAGACTGTGATGTCATGGCTAGAGAGAAATAAAGTAGGGTTGGGGTGGGCAGTAATGAGATGGTGCATGTGCAGCTCTGTGTGTAAGTATATGGCTGTGCATGAGGGGAATGTGTGTGTGTGTGTTAATGTGCATCTAAGTGTTAAGTGTGTGCTTGTGAGTACAAATATGTGTGTACATGAGTGTGTGAGACGTGCATTTATGTGTGTGTGTGGATGTGTAGGTTGTGCCCAGTAGGTGGAGTGAGAAGAAGGAGGGAGAGAGTTTGCTTAGAATGGGGTGGTCAGAGAAGACACCCCTCACAGGGCATGCAAACTCCTCGAATGGACGGAACTAGCAGCCATATGAATACCTGGGGATAGAAATGACAGACCAAGGGAAGAGCAAATGCCAAAAACCCTGATGCGGGCACACACTGAGGGCATCCGAACTGGCCAGAACACACTGTGACTGGAGCCTTCCATTAAGAGATAAGGGCACGTAGGAATGGAGGCAGGATGGGTCCCCACAGTGTGAAAAAAAAGGGCTTTGGAGGAGACAGAGAAGATTTCAGGTTTTGCTTAAATTCAGTGGGGAGTCACTGGAAGGGTTTTGGTAGGGAAGTGATATTTGAGATGATCTTGCTAACATTTTCATATTTTAAAAACATTCTGTGTGAAGCAATATAGAGAAGCCAGAGCTGGAAACCTTGCCTGGGCCACTTCCAAGCTGAGTGGTCTCGGGCAAGCCATTTAACCACTTCACATTTTAGTTTCCTCCTACGTGGATTTTTATCAGTTCCAGTACTCTGTCTATATGTATATATATGATTTCTCTTTGAATACTTTCATTTGGCTCCATATTCAACTTAATCACACCTCCAAATTCGGGGACCAGTGGGAGGCAGGGTCTCTGTAGACCATTACCAATTTAAACAAAAATTTAGAAAAACCTGCTGTGAGTTGGTTTTCTCCAAATATCATTTGAGTTCATGGCTAGGAAACTAGTCTCTGTGTGAGCAAGGGCTGCCTGTTAATAATCCTGTTTGGCCTCTTGCTTCTAGAACACCAAACAATTTTACAGTGTGGGTAATGGAGCATGCAGCTTTGTGGAGTGCTCTATGAGCCTTAAGCTTATTGGGAATGCTGAACTTTGTGCGTGACCAGGCGAAGCAGTCTTCCTTCATCTCTCCTGGGGCTGTATTTGTCTGCCTTCCTTGTACCCACATTTGCAAAAAGTACCACCTCTCTGGCAATAAGTTCACAGGTAGTTCCAGCTGCTCCCTAATCTAAGGAAGAAGATTCTTTCCTGGTGAATCCCACACATAGCAGCAGCAATGGCATCATTATCATCAAACTACAGCTTGGTCTATACCTCTACATACTCAAATCGATTTGTGTTCAAATTCTGGCTTTGCTACATTCTTTGGGCAACTTCCTGCACCTTTCATGGAATCCAGTTTTATCTGTACAATGTAGGCTTTTGCAGAAAGATGGCAGTTGTAATTATGATGTATTAGGATTATTAAACTGTTTTCTTTTATTTCCCTCAGCAATCCTATACATTTTATAGAAGGATCATTGTCCCCCAGACAATAATAATATTTTTAAAATTTGTTGACAATTTATGCCAGGTATAAGATTTTATATTTGCTCATTTCATTCTAATAACATCTTATTAATTAGGTCCTGTGGATGACAGTATTTTCCCAAAATGGTCAAAACAGTATCTCCCATTCCACATGCATTTTCTTCAGCATGACTTTGACAGTCTCCTATTGAAAGGTGGGGGCCACAGGAACTCCATTTACATTTCGGCAGTCTTAAGACTACAGCGGAAAGATGCTATGTGATTTCTGAAGCCAAGTCACAACAGACCATACAGTTTCTGCTTGATGTCCTTGGGGCTTTCATTTTCAAAGCCTGTCCAAGCCTCTCCAGGGAGAGGTCTACATGGAGAGGACCAAACAGCTCACACCACCTCACCAACGACGTGAGTGAGACATCTTGAAAGTGGATCCTCCAGCCTTAATCAAGGTGTCCCTACTCGATGCTATGGAAACAAGAGACAAGGTGTTTCCTCCAAGTTTTGCCCAAATTGCAGACTCGTGACACATGATTATTATTGTTTAAAGCCACAAAGATTTTGGAAAGTCTGTTACAAAGCAATAGATACCTGATGCAGGCACTGCTATGTCCAGGTTAGAAATGAGCACACTGAGATGGAGAAAGGTTAATGGATTACTAGACTGCATCGCTAGTATCTACTAACTTCATAAAATAGATTTTCTGTTTCCAGTGTCATGGAACTTTTCATGTCTCTTCTTACTCCTACTACCTCTGCTCCACCTTACATTTTTGTTGTTGTTTATGCTGTTGAGTTGTTTTTGTTTTCATTTATGGCAAAAGTGATCATAAGAGCCTCTGTTTTTCCAGATTTTTCTTCTTGGAAGTGGAGAGAGCAGGAATGGGACAGAGGAGACAACTGGCTGTGGCACCGTGGAGAAGTGAAAGCCAAGCCCTGTACTTACTCTGTGGAAACTTGGGCGGGTTGTCATTGACATCAGTCAGTGTGATCGTCACTTTGGTTGTGCCTGAGAGTCCACCCATGTGTCCCCCCATGTCCTTGGCTTGGATCACCACATGGTACTCCTCCTTGGCCTCCCTGTCCATGTTGGGAAGGGCTGTTCTGATGATACCTGGGCAGGCGAGTGGGAAACATCACACATGCTCAGTGATAACAACATGATAACAAGAAATGTTCTGGGCACAGGGAAGCAACGAAGAATACAACACCCCCTGACCTCACAGCAAAGTCACTTCAACATGACAATTATAAAGTAGCCAATACATGGAGCATCACAGAGATGTCTTTTCCAGCACAGGGCCATATTTATTAATATAGCATTTACATTTTATATGTTTATAGGTTGCACTGTAAATGCAAGTAATAACCTCACTATTCTCAGGCCTAACACTTAATATGTGAGGGCCCATTGCATGGATATCAATGACTAAACACATGCTTTTGCACTGTCAGCAGAACTTTCTCCATGTATTACATTAAAATGTTAATCCCAAATTTTAAAAGATTGAGGCAGGTGGGTTAAAAATACATGCAGTGCTATACAAACATGACTGTCTACTCTTGCCTATCAAGGACAACAATGGTAAATTAATGATTGAATTCTACAAGGTCCCTGGACAGTAGCACATGATTTGCATGGAAACCGTGCTCACTTAAATCTCTTGGGAATGTGTGTATGCTTTTTCTCCCTGTAGGTGTGGTAATATTTATACTGGAAATACAGAGCACTGTGGAAGCCTTAAATCCTGGTCCCTCTCTTACCCCTTAATGTTTCTATGGTTCTCAGCAAAACCCGGAACTCACTGAACCTCATTTTCCTTATGATCTGTCAAATAATTTGGTAGGGTCTTAACCAAGATTTTCTAAGACAAAGAAGATTGCAAATGGGGTAGCTCTACTATTTTCTAACATCTTAAAAATCTAGGTGAAATCACACATTTATCAGCAGTTAATCTGGAAAGGCTAAATATAAATGACTTTGATGAAATCATAGCAAGTAGCCCCATAGATTGTGTTCTGAAGCAAAGTAGCTACAAATAAAGGATTGCAAAGGTAACTGGAAGTTACATATGGTAAATGGGCAACATAGCTGATTGGCAGACTGTGTATCTATGTTCACATATATATTTGGTAAAACTTAATAATAACAGTAAGTGCAGATTATTTGTAAATATCTTTCAAATATATGGGGCACATTGTGGAAAAAAGGGTTTGGAAATAATGTTATATTTCACAGCAGTTTCACAGGACTTCAGTGTTTACTCTCATAAAATGATCCTAGAAAAATATTTGGCATAAATGAAGTGGAACATTTTGGTTTGGGTTGTTACATTTGGCACACTTTTGGTTTGCTATTTGTTTTCTGTAAGAAATTTGCAATCTTCTTTATGGATGCTGATGCCCACTGGGAATCTATGAGCACAGTGGAAGAGATTGGGAGTGCGCTACCTCCTAAAGTTACTGGGATGTTAACAACCGCTCCCACCACCCTGCACAGTGGTTTTCAAAGCAAGCATTGAGAGCAGCCAGTTTTTAGATCAGTGCTCAAGTTTACTGGTTTCTCAATTCGGACCCACAGTTGAATGTTAAGATAAAAATTGTAAGATAAAACTTGCATTTTAAGGTGATAGTTATTATTGTGACATGGTGACATACAGGCAGAAGCAGTAATAAATATGGTTCCCTGGATGCTAACGATATGCTGGGCACATGTATGTGTGTCTAGTCCTCACAATAATCCTGTAAGGTAGCCCTATTTATATTCAAGAAAACTGAGACTCCAACAGGTTTGGTGAGCAGGCTAGGACTCCCTATTCACAGTGTGCCACAAATTACACTGACATCCCACGGTACCTGTCTGTGCTTCCACCGAAAAGTAAGGTTGTCCTTCCAGGATACTGTACACTAACTTGGCGCTGTTTCCATAGGTGGGGTCATCTGCATCTGACGCTGTCACCTGGATTACTGATGTTCCTTTAAAGTGAAATAAATTCATTAGCAACACCTTCTCAGCTTTTCAAATTATATTCTAGTTTATAACATTTCATCTTATAATTAAAAACTGAGGAAAGCTCCACGATCATTCAACATATTCTCATTTTCTGGGTTTGAGATGCAAAATAATTCTCCTCCCTCTCTCCTGCAATGCCTCCCTCTTTCTTTCCTTCCTTCTTTTTAAAAATTCCCATAGCTTGTAAGTGAACTTTCTACATTCATAGTACATCCTGCTTAGTTGGTGAAATGATATGAACGTTATTGCAAAAATATTCTAAGACTTATGCAATTGAAATGTTCAGTAAATCAAATAATTAAATAAAAATCTTCCCAAAGAGTATAATAAAGGATAATTAATGATGAATTGCTTTTCAGGAAAGGACAGAGTACAGTCCTCCATCTGTAGCAGAGCAATAAATATATCATTTTATTGTTGCTTTGCATGTAATAAAATGGCTGCTAATACTACATTTTAATTAATTTATGGCTATAAATATTGTAGAGAATGTTGTTCCCTAATGGCATAAAAATTGCATCTTCCCACCTCTAACGGGTCTGGGAATCATTTAACAGAAACCACCATTGACATATTGTGAGACCTAAGGTGAGAATTCACGGATCAGAACTAAAAGAAGCCAGGGAATTGGAGGAAGATGGGATTCTACCTTTCCGAGAAAATCCTCTGTTCCCTGGTGGTCACAAATACCCAAGGGCAAGGAGTGTTGGGCGCCGAATGGGGGAGAGATGCTGGCGGAAGTAAACTGGCAATTTTTGGATTCCTCTTTGCCTGGCGCTGTTTGGGGCATATTCTGTGTATTCTGCCAGTGTCCCTCTGCTTGGCATATTTTACATTCATTGTATTTGTGGGAAACAGGTTGTGAGAGGTATAAAGTTTTGCAAATCTGTTTTGCAAAGTGGGTTATTGCCAGAGCCAGGTGTCCAACCCCCACCCAGCAAACAATCAAACCTAAGTTCTTCCCACGACATTTTCAGCAGAGGGGCAAGGTCCTGGGTGGGAGGCAAAGGAGCCCGTTTACACAGCCTCTGAAAACCTTTCTTTACATGGTTGTCCATGATTTTCACCTGGTATAAAAAGAAATCTGACTTTTTTCCTAATTACTTCTCTGTAATTTACTGTTTCACGCAAACCACTTTTCCTGAGCTCTGCCCGTAAAACCAGGCACCATGTTAGGAAGTAGAGATTTATAAAGGAGAATGAGCTCCATTCTCTGTCCATCATTGTACAGCTAGTAAATTATTGTTTTTGATGCTTAATGTGCTTCTAGAATTCCACTAAGTCCCTTACAATGCTTTGTATTTTACACTTACGTTACATTACATAACCTTCAGCATAGTTTACATTATCCTAATTGTGGGGGCCCAGCCTACGGCGGAGGCTGAGCCCCACTCTAGCTGGACAACGCCCTAAAGATGGTGCCTGCTTCCTGCTCACCACCCTTTCCCCTCTTCCCTGTTGGGGATTGGCCCAGCAGACTTCCGTACCGTGCACAGCTCGTGCTGCCCGCTTAGAGTGGTGCGTGACACCTATCCGCTTAAAGGTCACGCATGATACTGTCCCGGATTGGTTGGGTGACTGAATATAAGGGAGCCCGCCGGGAGGGAGGAGGAGCTTCCCGACAACTGCTGTAACCGCTGCGAGAGATTAGACAATAAAGCCTAGAGAAGAATCAAGACCTTGGGCGTGTTGCCTAGGCCCCTGAAGGGTCGCGACACTAATTTTATAGATGACAAAATGAAAACTGAACAGTTGTAATCAGCTGTCCAGGTTCACCTGGCTTGTCAACGACATAGCTGGGCTTCCAACCCAGTGCTTTCGGACAGCAGGCTTTATGCTCACAAGCCATGATGGCAAGTTGTGCTGTGATCCCTAAGCATCGGGGAGCCCCAAAGGTGGGGACTGAAAATTCCCCTGGAGTACCCTTTGTGATGACTGGCCTTTTCCCCTGGCTCAGATGCTGACACTACTGTCCTCTGTGCAGTGATTCATGTGATGTCTGCTGTTTCTCACTTAAATCCCCAGGCAAATGCCAAGGCACTAACAGACTGATCAGGACAAAGGCAAAAGAAGGCAAGAAACAGCTCGGACTGGCCTTCCTAAAGTACGGGTAGAGTTTGACTTTACCTGGAGGAAGAGAAGGAGACTATGTTTTTAGCATCACAGGTTCTAGGCACAAAGTGGAAGGGGCTTAAGGCTCTAGGGTCACTTCTGCATTTAACTTTCTTGAGCAGGTTGATTTCAATTCTTGGTGCTTGGTTTTCTCATCTGTAAAATGGGCAGTCTGTCCCTGATGATCCTTAAATTCATTCGAGCTCTAAATCCCTGATTCATGAAACCGGACTCACTGTCTGAGCAGAAAAGCACCGGCCACTGTCTGAAAGACAACTCTTGAGGTATATATTTCAAAAGATGCCAACAGATGCATTTTATAAAACCAAACCAAAGTTATTTACAGGAGAAGGTGTCTAGTTGAGGAAATCCTTCAGAGAATTATTAACAGGACAATGTGTCTTTATGCATGATGACATTCCTACTTCTGAATTATTCTAATAGATGGTGACATTGTGTCATAGTTAAATGTATATTATGGATTCACTTAATAGTTCAGAGAACCTTGGATAAATTAGTTAAACTGTTTCTACCTTGGATTTCCCATCTGCAAGATACGTCAAATAGGACCTCATTGCAAAGATGAATCATTGCAAAAATAAAATGCAATAGTACATGTAAATCAATTAGCATGACACCTACATGCAATGAACATTGCCACTGCTATTACTTATCGAATGTCATCAGGCACTAGTGACTGAGTGTATATTACCTCTAATCCTGCAAGACTAGAAATTGTTATTCCCATTTCACAGAGGAGAGAATTAAGGCTCAACAATCAGACATACTGGCTCCCAGTCACACAGCTAACAAGCTTCAGAGCTGGGATAACCTGGATTCAATCACGGACTTGCCATACCTCCATACCTCCATACCTTCCTCATGTTTTGTAAGTTTAGATTTTAAAACCCCAGGTCCATTTTAATATTTGAAACAATTTTTTTTTGTTATTTTGCCAGAAAAAATACAGCATAAGGTCTATATCTTGACTGGAGAGAACAGGCACCAGCCCACCCACCAGGCACCACAGAGACACCAGGCTGTAGACAAAGCATGTCTCTCCTACGGTACATACCCACGTTGGACCTCTCGGGCACATTGGCATGATAGGTCTCGTGCAGGAACTCAGGAGGGTTGTCGTTAATGTCCTGGACCTTGACAATGAACTCTGACGGCGGCTCCAGAGGCCGGTTGGTGTCCCTGTCCACCGCCTGAGCCATCAGCGTGTACTGGGCTCTCTCCTCTCGGTCCAATGTCTTGGTGGCATGAATGTTCCCTGATTTGTCATCAATCACAAAAATGGTTCCAGCTCCTTCACCTGAGAGAATGTATTTAATGTTTCCATCACCAGAGTCAATATCAGAATGAAGCTGGAGGAGAGAAGTTGAGACTTGTTAATTCCACGAGGGATGCATTGGGGAAGTAGACTCACTTGCAAGCTGTTTTTTATAGTACACTGTATACACACACACACACACACACACGAGGGAGACATTTTTCACACCATTTTACAAATGGAGAAATGGAATCTTAAGGAAGATAATTGCCTTGGCTGAGGTCACACAGCTGGGAGCAGTAAAATCAGGATTCAAACCTGAACCCTGAATTTTTGTGAATTCTAAGATTCGCGCTCTCCCTCCCCATCTCCCCACACATATACATAGGTACAAAATATACAAACATATGCATATATATTAATAATTATTCTGAAAGATACACATATTATAAAAAAGTACCATTTATGTGATAAATAAGCCATCTACTTCTGATTCACATTCCTTCATTTTCCTGCTGAGACATACAACACCCTCACCAGTCTCCTGTGAATCCTCTATTCTATGCACATGCAAGAATATCTACACAGATACATAAATGCCTTTATTGTTATGCAATAACATGGCACAGTGCAGACACCAGTGTTCACCTGATTCCTATAACAATAAATTCAGGTGGCCCTTCTACTCCGGAGAATATGGACGGACCTCATCCCCTGCATGGAGGTTACTGTCATTACCTTTACCAGTCACCTTCCAAAGGACACTAAGGTTGTTTCCAGGCTTTTGTTATACAAACAATTTATTGCTGAGACCTTTCCAGAAGACCTGCTGTGTAGCATACAGGGTATGAAGATCTGAGGATGTGGCCTGCCTGGAGGAAGCTCCCATTCTGATCATAAGCATGGGGTAGGTGGGGTGGGTTGATATATTTACAGCTCCTCAGACAATGTCTTTAGGTGTTTCCCCTCCTTTGACCAAGTCACAGAAATGATGTCATTTGCTTAAATCCACACTTGGCAGGGTCAGGAAATCATCCTGGTCTCCTAATCATCCATCCCACGCCTTTCGGCCTTGCCTCTGTTCTGTGTGTGGTCACCCCCAAGACCATGTCTGATTTTCCTGTACAAATAAATTCCTCACCCTCTATTGTCCAATCTCAACTTTTGCCCCTCCCATCTTAATCAGAGCTCCCCTGTCCTTGTTCTGCCTTTTGTGGGAAGAGGTGAGTATCACCTTCACCATGCTCATGGGCTGCGAGAGTAGCCAAGTGGCTAAAAAGCCCTGGGTTTTACCTACTGCATAAGAAAACTCAGTATAAACTAAAACCCTGTATTCAAATGGCATTGATAATAACAATACTTAATACTTGCATTACCAATAACAATAACAAATAAGAATACTTATTATTATCAATGCCATTTTAAGATTAATTAATTAGTAATATCATTTTAATATTGTTATTATTATTATTATGAAGCTAAGGCCTACAAAGCTTGCCCAGAATCACAAAGCAAGATTGAACACCCTGCTTTTAAAACATTTTTCGTGTTGTTTCAATTTCCAAAAGATTATCTAACTGATTTGCAGTGCCTTGGTGAAACCACTGCATATTTCAACTCAGAGGGGTACCTGTAGGTACAAATGACAAACACCATTCAGATTTTATTCCACAGTGTTTTTCAAGAAAATCTTTTTTAAAAGAATACTTCCCTTCAGAACATACCATTCAAAACAAGCTATGTGTTGTCCTGAAAGTATGGCTAGTACTTTGCTCATGAGTAAGGCAGTTTGTGAGCAAATTAGGAAGCTATTTGGTGGCCTCCAAAGGAGGAACTGAACTGTCTCTATCTTAGTGTGAGTTTCCACTTGAGGGCAGGAACCCTGACCCCATTCCCTTGGCTCTTCTGCCAACCGCCCAACAGTGGTTTGCATTTGTTTGTTTTCTCTGCCTCTGACCTGGCAAAAGTTAGGGGCTCAGCCTTGTGAATGAAGAACAAAGAAAATAAATGAAATGCTTACTTGAAAGGGAGCGCTTAGAGAAGGAATGTTTCTGGGGGGCCTTCATATATTACATATGAGTTTGGCATGTTTCCTGAGTTA
Source organism: Manis javanica (assembly GCF_040802235.1). NCBI lineage: Eukaryota > Metazoa > Chordata > Mammalia > Pholidota > Manidae > Manis > Manis javanica. The sequence goes on from NC_133172.1 coordinate 45,484,698, forward strand.
AACATACTGTTTCGTGATCAAATCACCAAAAAAAATTAAAAATATCCTGCTTGTTATTTTTTTCTATGGTGTTCTCAGATGTGAAAGTCAGATATAAATTCCTTCTTTTTCCCTCTCCAACAAAGAGGACCTATACAACAATATTTATTAGGTTCAACGCAGAAAGTAGTTTGGGAAGTCATTCAAAGCTATCCAGGGACCCAGTTGCTAGGACGTACGCAGCGATTCCTAACCCCGAAGACCGATGGCCCCCCCGTCTGCACAGCACAGCATGACACAGACTGTGTTTCCTGCAAGAAATCTCAGTCTGCGGTTTGCCAAATTCGACTTTTTCAGAGCATGTTAAACCACTCAATCTTGAATGTTGCCAAGTCAAAGGGTATTAGGGAAGAAGTTAGGCGTCTATTCCCCTTATTCATGGGTAACTATATACCCACATTATCTCAAAAGGAAGAGCCGCAGGGCCCAGCCACTGTTTTCCTTTTCCCCATCCAGTCTGACATCAGACTCATTCTCATGTACCTAGACAGTAAAGATCACTCCTTCCTTTTCTCCCTGCTTTTCCCTATGCATCTTTCAGTAGGCATGGCACCTGTTTGCTCCCCCACAGCAACACATGGCTCCCCATTGAGAAAGATCCAGAGGTAAAGGTTGTATTTTCTCAGGACAATTCATGCACACCTCTCCACATTGCTTAAGCTGTCCAGCCATGGCCTTGACTGAAGTCTCTTCTTCCTCTCTGGGCACAAAGCCCATGTCCTCAGTGCAGGAAATTCAACATGCCAATAATTTCCCTGTGTTCCCATTTCCCGAGTCTATTTCTATTTTGGGTATAGTCCTTCCATTTTGGGGTGTAAATGAATAAAAATCCCTTTGGTATGTCTCTTTAAAAAGACATTCCCAACCCTGAACAATACAGTATTATTGAGATGCTGATATGAGCCTCCTCCAAATGTATAAATTATGTAAACATGGATTGCTGTTTCATGTAAGGGATAATGAAGATAAAATCACTGGACCCGATAAGGCTCGGAAAGTAGCACCCCTCGACTCTGCTCCTGTTCCTTCCACCCTGCTGGATACCTCCGACTCCTCTTCCAGGTCACAAGCTAGTACCATGTTCTCCATGAAACCTGCCTTCCTCCCTCCCAAACATTACTGTGTCAATTCATAATCACTTCTGTTGAATTTGCTCGTTATCTTACTCCCCATTTTGCTTCTTAAAAAGAAATGTCCTTAAGTAAGTGTCTTTTCCACGCGTCTTTGAATTCTGAGGTTAGGGACTATTTTATCCTAGTTTACCATTTGCCTAGCTCTGGACATGTGCATACAAGGCTTTCTGTTATATATCTGAACATCTATCTCTTTGCAGATTAGGTCACAATCCTCTGAAAGATGGCTGCGTTTTACCATGAAGTGATAGCAGGCATTCAGTTGTGTAAACATATTTTGCATTCTCTTTTCTACTCTTGCACTTTTGTGTGTTGGGGGTGGAGGGATGGGAGAAGGTTACACAAAGAATGCAGAATCTGAGTAGCGCTAGGACCCTCGTGTCATCCCAACTGAGTTTTGCATCTCTAAGCCAAAGCAGATAAACCCCCACTATTCTTATGGCACATCATTCATTTCATCAAATATTTACATTAGCTTCTTCAAAGCTGGAATCTGGGGACAAAAGATGACACTGTTCTTGAAGGCAAGTAGCTTAGGGTCCAGTGAAAAGACAGAGGAATCAGCAGACAATGCGTAATACAAAAAGGAAAGGGCTGATAAAAACAGTACAGAGCGTTATGAGGGCACAAAGGAAGGGGCATCCACCTTGGGGTCAGGATGTGGTCAGGATAATGCCCCAGAGAGGAATGTTAAATACACAGTGCTTCAATTTGGTAGACTAGTGTGTAGCCATTAAAAATGGAGTTTTTATGGTACAATATTAAGTGGAAAACAGAAGTGTTCTTAACATGAATAAGTCTATGAATTGAAAAAAAAGGCTGGAAAGATGTATGAACAATAATTCCATGGTTCTCACTGCCTGCCCATACCATCAGTGTCTTCCTGCCTAGATCCTTGTTGACCACACCCTACAATGGGATCGACAGGGAGAGAAATAAATACTGAGCAGCAGCAGCCTTACCCTGCCTACGAGCACGGGGTCAGGCCCGGTGTACTCCTCTATCACAAAGAACTGGTTCCAGACCCAGCCTCTCTTGGAGCGCTGCAGCACCTGCCCCTCCTTGCCCTTCTCGTGGTGCCCGTGGAAAGAGGGTCGCAGGTGGCTCCGCCGCTCTGTGGGGAAGGCCTGGCTGTGGCACAGCACGCTCAGGCACACCAGGGCAGCTTGGAAACAGTAGTTCTCCTTCATTGTTTGGTTATCTTAGGCACAGGAGAAGGTGGCTGTCACCCCTTCCAGAAACCGTGTGGCAGCCTGGCTGATGGTGACCTCCCCGACTCGTCACGCAGGCCTCTCTTGCAATGGAATGCCTCTGCACGCTGAGCACATCACCCACTTTCCCAGTCGGCTTCTGCAGGCAGAAAGAAAGGTCAGATTAGCTGCAGACTCCATCTGCACTTCATTTCAATTCCATTCTGTAAACACTATGCATATTGAACCACGTGCATGCCCTGTTCTGGGTACTGAGGAGGCAGGCATGAGTAAAAATGAGTCCCTGCCCTCTCCCAGCTCACCACGTGGTGAGTGGGATAAACACACACATAAGAAGCCTCTCTAGGTCCACCTGAGGCTTAAATGTGTGTGCTGTGGAATCCAGCTGCCTAGGTCTGAGCGTCAGTTCCAGCTGTTGCTGGCTGTGGGGTTTGGGTAAGCTAACTAACTTCTTTGAGCTCAGCCTGCTCATTTATGAACTGGGAAAGAGACTTGTGCTCCCAGGTCCACAGAGGGATTAAATGAATAATGCCTCTAAATTGCTGAGAACAATCTATACAGCAAGCACTCCAGATTAATGTGTTATTACTCATGATCATGATTCTGCTTGGGTATGTTTTGTAATACAGAAATTTAGGGCGTTATGGGAGTCCAGGAGAGGAGCGTCTAGTTGACAGGGACTGAGGATGGAGATGACGGAGTGGAGACGTTAAGACTGACATGACTGGATGGCATAATGAAGGAGGAAGGCAGCACTGATCCCTGCTAGAGAAGAGAGGTCTGGGTGGACCTGAGAAACCACGGACGGTCACTAAACATTTGTCAGTGAAACAATTGATCAAGCTCTCATTGGTGAATCAAGGTTATAGTATAAATTCAATGAGCAAGATTAGCTCTTGTCTGGTTAAAGGTCCAGAAGCTGAAGCTCATTCCTTAACCAGCCAAAGATAACTTTACAAGTTCTCTCCAACCAGGAGAAGCAAAATAAAACAGCACGTCCTACCAGCTGGTCCAAAGGTCTTGTTCCTAGCACCCACCCACGACACAGCTACTCACCAACAGTTAGGATAAGTGCCAACTCTTCTGCTCTGCGGTCACTCCAGTCCTCTCTCCAGTATTCTGGTTCTTCTCTCCAGTCTTTCAACTGACTCAGGTTCCTGGACTTCTTCACTGGACTTAGTCTTTCTGAAGCTGGAAACTTAATTCTCCCCTATGGAACTTCCCTTGCCTGTTCCCTTGCCAGCTCTCCACCCTTTTTCTAGACAATCATCCTCTCTGCTTGGAGTGCCCCCCAGAATCCAGCTGGAGCCCCAGCTCCCACCTCATAGTGACGATCCCCATCACTATGTCCACCACCAACATGAGGGGACCACAGACAATGGCTGGGCCTGAAGGATGACACATTGATGTTGAAATCACACTTCATTTCAGCACTGGTGGGTCTAAATGAAATCAGTGAGCTTCCTGACAATTCTAGGAATAAAAACCACCATCTAATTCTTAGCTGTCTGGTTTAGATGAAGTGGTAGGGGGAAGAGGGGAACAGAAAAAGGGAGCATAGATGGGGCACAGTGGAATGTACCTATATTTGGTGATCAGATGGACCTGGACTGGAATATCACTTCCATATTCTACAATGTGGGTGACCTCGGGCATGTCATTCAGGCACTCTGAGCCTCCAATATGGTCACATTGGAGCAACAGGGATGTGAAGAATTGCTGCACACACATAGTGCTGAACACAGAGTAGGGACAGGGCACACATGGGGTCTCTTTCTTTCTTCCTAGAGTGCCACAATCCAAGCCTGCAGGTGTCACTCAGCAGAGGGTGGCTCTCTTGCCTTGCAGATGGAGATGCCCCTGACAGGGTGGTGAGGGGGTTTCTCCAAGAAAGGAATGGAGGAATAAGAGTTGCATGGACGTACCACAGCCATCTGGCCTTAGTAGTCTAGAAAATCAGGGAATTGGGTGGAATTTTAATTCCACCCCTTTCCTTCTGATAGCCTTTGATTTCACCAACCCAAGTGTTTCTGCTTCATTGGTTATATGGCAAAATGGTATCTGGGGAGGCCACAGACATGCACTTAATTTCAGGTGTCCATCACTGTCCCCAGTACCACTCTATGATGTACTGTTTGTCCCCTTTCAAGGAATAGGGAGTTCAATATTTGTTGTAGACTGAACACTTCCAGGTATGTAAAAGGCTGGGAAGAAAGACAAAAATGAAAAGGTAGTGTCGCCGTTTAATAGCTCCACCCTCAGACTCAGGCATGTGAATTCAAGGGCTGTTTCTTGCCAGCCAAAATGACTGTGGGACAAACACAGAGAAGGACCTGGGAGGGGCCGGATCCTAAAATGAGGCAACGTGCCGCAAAGGAAGGTCCCCGGGCTTATGCCAGGTAGCTGGCTATGCAGTTGGGGATCTGCCACGAACTTGTCATGGGATGCCACCCGCTCCCCTCCTGGTGCATTCTCTGTAAAATGAAGCCACTGGGTGACATTTTCCACAAATGGCTTCCAGTTTCATATTCCTGGTTGGAGCTCCAGGGAGAGATTGTGGGGCACTTCCTCTGCTTCACACATTTTCTCCCAACAAGACTGGATGCATCTTAATGGTTGGGATTATATCTTATTCACGATTGTATGTCCAGTCCCTGAGCTTTTCAAAACAGGCCATCAATAAAAGTTTAACACATGATTTGAACCATACAGTTCAAGTTCCAACTTGATACTGCCGCCATAGAATCTCAAGTAGAAGAAATAGAAGGAAAGAGCATGTGGTGTGATGAGATCCCTGCCCATTTTACACCATGCCAAATATTAAGTGTTCATTCACACTGTGATAAATTATTCTTGCATATAAACTGTGAAGTGTATTTGAAAGGAAGGGTTTAATTAAAGTTATATTTCTGCACCTCTTTCTTCTGGCTGCCATTTTGCTGTACAGCACAATTATTTCTGACAGTGAAAGTGTTGAAACTAGATGACAACTTTTTTCTTCTTTTATAAAAACAACATTCTAGCCTGATACTAATGAATTTAAAAGTTTCCACATGACCAATAAACAGCAAACCTTTTGTTGAAAAAATGAAATTATCTATCTTCTTTTGTTGGAAAGAATAGCAAAATTGACTTGCTTTTAAAAGTAATTCATCAGACCCATTATTTGTAAGCGCTTATATGACTAAATGTAATGTATAAAGTTATTTTAATGAATTATCTCAAATATGTATAACATGAATTTTCAGACATGATTTGTTTTATTTACCACTTTCAGAATGAAACTTTACTTAGTAAAAGCTTTTTCTGGCCATTGTTCTAGAAACTTTAACTATAATAATTCATTCATCTATGAATTTCTGGAATAAACTCATGAATAGGTACTGTGAATATCATTATTTTAAAGGATAACAAAACTGAGACCCACATGAATTAAGCAGCTTATGTAAGGTTATGGTTCTGATAAATGGCAGAGCTGGTATTTGAAGCCATGCCATCTGGCTACAGAGTCCATGTTCTTAACTAGTGACCAATGCCAGGTCTTGCCACCCACTTGTTTACATCTAAAGTTTATAAGAAAATGATATAGACACTGTGATAAAAACAGTAACCTAGAAGCCACCTGCAGTACACCAACTTCAGAACAAGGAGTACATGAATAACATGACTATGATGAAAATATTAATAACAGTTAACATTTGTCCAGTGTTATTATCTGCCCAACATTCTTCTAAGTACTTTTGATGAGTTGAGTCATTAAGTTTTCACAATAACCATATGAAGCCATATTATTGTGATTCCCATTTTACAGGTAAGTAGTTCTGAGGCATAGCAAGATTAACTTGCCATGGTTACAGAACTAGCAAGTGGAGGAACTGGGATACGAACCCTGGGTGTTTGTTCTAAGACTTGCATTCTTATCTCCTACAATCCTGTGTGACTGCATCTCGAACATCTCTAACAGAAAGGTGCAGATCGCCTACAGACACTTACCCCGTTATATGCACGCTAGTCTTCTGATGATAACAATTTAAGTTTTGGTGGCACTGGGGCAGAGGCAGTCATACTGTGACTCCAATGTTAAAACCAAAACCCAAGAGAGGAAGAGAAAGCATTTTATAGGAACGACCAAAGTGAAGGCGAGCAGGAGGCAATGACATCTGTCTGCCAACAACAGTTTCACTGGGTCCTATGAAAGTTAATTTGTTTGTTTTATTTATAAACTCCTGTTTCAAAATTTCTATATGTATAGGTTAAAAAACATGTGTTTAGGGAGTTTCTTTTTTGTAAACACATGCTTCTAAAATGTACAGATTCAATTGATGTGTTCAATGGTGGGGAGTTTGCAGGGATCACATATGAACATTAGTATGAACATATGCCCTCCTAAGAAGACCTTGACGTTGGTAATAATCAGGGAAATATATCCATGTTCTAATTGGTTCTAAAAAGATCCCTAAGGCAGTTCTTAACAATCCTCCCATTAGAGCACTTTATAGCAATATGCCAGGATGTCTAAGCATTGGGGTTCTGCTAAAACATATAGGAAGACTTTATTTTATGATGGGAGTATATTGCTTGGAAGGAAAAATAAATGTTGTTGAAAGTCATAGGAGTAATAACATGACAGAAAAATGGATTTGCAAAACCACCAGTTCTAAGTGGAAGGCTCGCCCCTCTATCTTGAGAGCAGATAGCCCGTCATAAGCTATTGCGCCTTGAACATAAAACTCTCTTGCTGCGCCTGCTTTTGTCTCGGTAAAAGAAAATGACATATACGGGTGTTTAAGTATATTTGGACTCCTGCTGGAAATTGTTATCGGGTAGAGAAAGAAGACGAAAGTGCTTAGCAGAAAGCAAGCAGCTTTGGTTTTTCAGCTTTCTCCTCCCCACAGAGCTGGAGGGATCAGACAGGCTGACCTGTTCTTTTCATTACCAGGGAGCTAATTTACAGTTAAAGACAGGTTATCATTACATTAAGAATATTACCAAGGCCCACACCAGAACTCAAAACTCCATCCTGCATGTGCAATGTCCCCTTGCGGAGGGAGCTCAGGGGCTCCCGTCTCCACTTCAACAAACACAGCTTTGTAACCAATCGGGTTCTATTATGCAAATTAATTCACGCATATTTTATTCCCAGTTCAGATCTCATCACTCAGCACTGAGCTAGTTTCTAGTTTCAAATCAAATCACAGGAATTATGCCATGTCTGTGGAAATCACAGAGACTGGGGAGAGGAAGTATTACAAGGTATATTGAATCACATTTCTTCTTCCCTGGTTTCTACACTTAGAGCAAAGCATAAACTTGGGGTGATAATCATTTCTGGTCAGGTGCAAAATACACAACAGAGATGGCAAAAGGGTCATTGTATATGTTGCTTTACTCTCAAAGACCAAATGTTAAAGTATGCAGCGCATAGGGTCCCTTTTCAATGAATATGACGTTCTCTAAGGGCGAGCGGACATTTTAAAACTGCTGCAATGTCAGTCTGATTCTCTGCTTCTGGAGAAAGAGAGAACCTGGGGGTGTCAGCTTTGCAAGTGAAAAGATAACTCACTGCCTGGTGTTGGGTAGACCTGGGTCTAAATCCTGGTTCCATCACTTACCAGATACATAAAACCAGGTAAGGATTAAGGGGTTATCCTTGACCAGGTGCTAGATTTTTTTAGTGCGGGGCAGTATACTCAGGGCTTGGTATACAGCATTTAATTATACTTCACCACAGCTATATGTAAACATCACCTAGATTTTATGTATAAGGAAACTGAGGCTCAGGGTGATTAAGTAAATCACCCAAAGGTACACCCTGAATTACTGGCAAGGCTGCAATTCAAACTCAAGTTCATCGGACCGCAAAACTCACGCTTCGGCTCTACCTGGCTCCCAGGCTCAGAGAGTCTGTGTTCCTCATTTGCAATACAAGGAGACTGCACGATCCACCTCTAAGGATCATCTCAGCTCCAAAATTGTATTTGATAGTGAAAATGACCTCTGTTAGGTATGAATTTCACTTATTTTCAAGGATGTACAATCAGCTTTTATATTCTTAGGCTCTCCTGGCCACAAAGCATCATAAGAATCAACTTGAGTTCCCAAATTCTAAACATGTAGAATCATTCCTTGACTATTTACTTATCTCTTCAAATAATTAAATCACCCTCAAATGGTAAGGTGATTAATACAATGTATGTAAAGAACTTCTTATTTGTGCTCTGCTAAATCCCTAAGATAGTTTTTTTCTCACTGTAATATTTTTAAATGTTAATCATTAAGATGAATAAAATATTCCAACACATACAGGAAATAATGTTGTCAGCAGTGTCATCTCAGACTATGAATAAACACTCTATATGAATGTGTGGAGAGAGATTTTTATTTTCAATTTTTCTTTTGCACCAGCTAAAATACCTGAGGGAAGAGCAGGGCAGAGATGGCAATGATAAACAGATACTCAACATAATGTAGCATCATTTGCCATACCCAAGGCAAAAACGTGAATTTCCTTTTGTCTCAGAGTGGTAAATGTCTAAAAGCTTTCTTCATTTGCTGGTTCCTTCATTCAGCAAAAAACTTTTCACAGTGCCAAGCTTGGTTTGAATCCTGGTGATACATAGGCTAGCATGTATCTCTGAATCGTAGACAGTACTCAAACAGTGGTGAGACAGTTGTCTAAACAGATGAATAATGGGACGATGGAACTGATGCAAACTGACTATGTACAAGGGCACAGAGGAATCAGTGACCACGTGTCTGCACTTGAGCTTGTACCATAACACTGCAGTCTTCCGGTACTTGCCCACGTCAGCCTCTTCCAAGTAGACATCTATCTCCATCATCTTCAATATTGGAAGTTTCAGCTCTTACCCTGAGTCATGGCTGATGGAACCACATCTGGTCCAAGGATAACCAAACCTTAAACTGACCACTGATGGTCTCAACCCATGTAACCTGGCTCACGATGATAAACTGGGTGAACCAGATTCACTTGGGAACTTGAATGAAAGAAAACGGGAACCATTTTCCAGTTAGTGAGGGGACTGAAAGGTTATGAGGCACCTGGGGTATAGAGTAGTCACAAAGTAACATCTTATGGCCAGTGCTTCAATGAAATCAAGGTTATGAGCAAGCCCTTTAGAAACCAAATAGAAACAAGCATGGCCTCAGTCCCTGAGCCGGATTAACGGCAGACCGCCTGGCCTGTTCTCTGAGGATCTTGCCCTCAAGGACTGCCCTCCGGCTGCTTGTCCAAGGGCCACTGCCCTCCAGCTGCTTGTCCACAGGGCCCAGCCCTACAGATCATCTGTTCCTGAATTTCTATGTCATTTGCAATGCCCTATGCATCTCGTTACAATAAGCCTCCTGCTCGGGAGCTGACCTGCATGCTTTCTTTTATCATTAAGCAGCAAATCTAGTAAATGACCATCATCCAGAGGAAAATGTTCAGTGGTTCTTCTAGTAGAAGGTGAAGTACAATAGATGAGCAGCTCATTTGTTCAGATATAGAAAATGCTTTCTTTTTTGAATTTGAGGAATACTGCGTCATTAGGGAGATCTCTACAACAAAAGTCAAGATACTTGTGTTCTAGCAAAGGTTCTGTTGCTGAACAGTTGTGTAACCTTAGAAAAAGATACTTCTTCAAGGACTAAGTTTTTCCTCCTGTGAATAGAAGGCCAGCCACAGCCTGTTAGGGGTTTTCCATGTCAACAGGAGCCTATGAGTCTCTGCTGTGCTGAGACATAGCAACCTTCCCCAGATAGAGGTTTTCATCTTCTTTAGAAGGTCTGCATCCCAGCTGGCAGGTCTGCACTGCGCGCAACTCCAGAAGGCCCCACTTACATCAGATATGATGAGAATGGTGTCCTCTAGCAAGAGGCAGTGCAGAGCCCTGATAATGTGACAGGCCTTGAAGCATAGCACGAGGAGCCAGGACTTCTCCTGACAGGCAATGGGAATGCATTAAGGACTCTGGTCAGGAGACGGACAGAGTCTGAGCTGTCAGAGGCATACAGGGGAAAGTGTCATGAGAAATGGCAGTTCTGACAAAAGGGTTGAGAGCACAAGCTCCAGCGTCAGACGGGGTCACAGGGTTAAAGCTGGAAAACTGCTACTCGCTAGTGTATGACTCAACCTCTCTGAGTCTCCACCCTGCCATGTTGGAAATGTGAAAAAGCTAGGACTGGTTTTAAACACAGAGCACTGAAATGAAAAGAGATGATACAGGGAGAGAACTTTGTGTAGAACCTGATATGGCCTGGCACACAGTAGGTGATCAAGAGGATAAATGAGGAGTTTTGTTCGTTTAACAAGAATATGTAGATATATACTACACACCCTGAATACCCTGACGTAATTAATATACACTGTACATACAACATGCGATAAGGTGTGAGCCTTGCAAAGGGCTCCAGGAAGTTTTCTCTGAAGAAGAGATAAACAAAATAATACAACAGGGATTGCTAAATGCAATGATGCACATACGAGGGAGATGAGACAAAGCAGAGCAGTGATGTCCCACAAAAATATAATGAATCACATGTATAATTTCAAATTTTTCTAGATGCTGCATTTTTTTAAAGTTTTTAAAGGGGGTGACATTAATTTTAGCAATCTATGTTCTTTAACCCAGTATGCCCCCATTTATACCATTTCAGTATGTAATCAATATATGAATTGAAACATTTTGCATTCCTCTCCATTTTTTTTTCCGAAGTCTTCAAAATCCATGTGTGTTTTAAACTAATGGCACCTCTCAATTTGGACTAGCCACATTTCAGAGCTCAATAGCCTTACGTGTCCCTTTAGGTCTGCTTCAGAGAGCACGGCATGCAGTCAAGGGACACTTCCTGAAATTGTTGCAATAGTTTAGGTGACAGGTAATATGGTTTGAACTAGAAAAATAAGCCTCGGGTGGAGGAAAGGGGGCCCCTGTAGAAACCATGCATATGTGGAGGGCCTTGAGAACTGGACATATTGAAAAGGATGGAGGCTGCCGTCCAAGGATCATGGAAAGATTGTGGTCCTGCTCCTGGCCTCCAGGGGGAAGGAACTGGTTTGAAGATAAAGAACACGAGTTTGGTTTTAAACATGTCAAGCTTGTGAAGCCAGTGGACTGACTACTGATCAGTGGCAAGTTCAGAGTAGATAGTCTGGCTCCCAAATTCTTCCAAGAGTGGGTATTATCAATATTACCACATCTGTTTCAAGTGTGGACACTTTGGTACATTATTCAAATCTAGAATCTCAGAACTGGATTAAAACCAAGATAAACTGAGATACAGAAATAACATATCGAAATGAGATACAGTAACTTGTGCAAAATAAAAGATAAAGTGAACAAACCCTAGAGTCCTCACCCCATAGAGGAAGAATAAAAAAAGGGAGGGAAAAGCATCAAGTGAAAGGTAAAGAGCATCTACCCTACCCTGATGCACCCAAAACCTGGCTTAAACGCAGTCATCCCTTGCAAACTATTTCTATGGAAACCAGCAGCCCAGGATCCATAAGGGAAAGGACATTCAGAAATAAGAACCTGAGAGCTCTCTTTAAAGACTGCCAGTGGAGACCTGGGAGAGAGAAAGCAATCTGAATATTCTTGCTGGAATCTGACATCCTGCAGAGAACCACTTTCCACAAAGCCAGCTTTTTAAAAGTGTAAACAATAATAGGAGGAATTATCCCAAGGTGGCCTTAATAACTGACAAGGGTTTGGTGTGGTTTTTTGAAATAATTACCAAAGCAAAGGGAGAAAGTGCCTCTAATCACCATGGCCAAGAGCCTTTACAATTCTGAGAAGTCCAGCTGTGACCCCAGCCCACCACAGTCCAGTTGCATCTGCTCAGCTTAATCAGCCTCTGAATAGGAGTGAGGAATGCAGAAAGTCAAGCTGCTGTCAATTATTGGAAACCTGATTTTTACCAGAATGTGGGTGGGCTGTTCTGGAGGTCTCTTTCTAACATACCTCCCCGGACCAGGCCATCCTGCTCAGAGCTGACCAAACTCTGCCCCATTTTATATCACATTTTTGTATCTCTACATATACCACAGAGGGCTTTTCCCCACTACCGCCAACCCCACCCTGTTATTTTTGGAAAGCAGACATCAACAATAGCCTCATAATAATCTCACTGTGGTTTCAAATAATGCAATCTTGAATCCCCATTCTTTCTTTTCAAATATATTAATGCCATTTATCAAAAGAAATGGGATTTTTTTTAAGTTAAGCATAAAAGAAAAGTAATGCGATACAGCAAACTAGTCAAGTGCCTTGTACGTGTGCAGAGCATTTTCTGAAGCAGGTGCTGAACATTCTCAAGACAGGCAGGACTTTCAAAGACAACATTAAGTGTCTTTTGTGGGTCTTAGATAGCATGGTTCACTTAATTAGATTTTCCATAATCCCAGGTTAATCCTATTGTGAATTACAGACATGAGTTTTGACGTGCTTGGCAGAAACATCTATTGCTACAAATGCATTTCTGGAAAAAATTCTTTATTTAGAATTCATTACCAGAATCATTACCATAAAGAGACTCCTTCTCTTTCTTCATCTCTCAGGTGGAACTGAACATTACCACTTCTTTGGATCATCTTGTCCTTTTAAATAATTTAATAAGGGCACTTTTAAAACTCTTTACTCCTGATTAGGTCTTCCTCTTCCCCAGGACATATGGAGCCCCCTACAATTTGGGAGCATAGCTGACTCTTCCCAGAATTCCTTGCTCCCAGGTACAGTGATGTTTACAGCTGACATGGCCTCTGCCCCTCGTGGAGCTTAACATTTAGACCAATGTCTCTAGAATTTGACTGCTCATTAGAATTAACTGGGGAGTTTTAAAAATCTCATTGCCCAGGCCTTCCTCTAAAGTCTAAACCAATTAAAAATCCACAAAAACCAAGAATCAGTATTTTTGAAGTTCCCCAGTTGGTTCCAGTGTACACTCAAGTGAGAACCTCTGGTCTAGCGCTACATTATCCAATACTGTAGCAACCTAGACACATATGGCTTTAAAAACTTAGAGTAATTTAAGTTAAATAAAATAAAAAATGTACTTCCTCATTGTGCTACTTCCATTTCAAGTGTTCAATGGTCAGTTCAATTATCAAAAAAGTTCTATTAATCAGTGTTGGTCTTAGGCACTAATCTGCCTCAACTGAAGCATCAAATGCCTGTTCAATGAATGAAGCTGTATGAAGAACACTTCACTGGGCATTCAAAGGCCTGCCACGAACTCACTGCACAGCATTCAATCATCTAGACCTCAGTTTTCCTTTCTGTGAAATGAAGGGCTGGATAAGATGGGTGGTGGGGTCTCCAAAGGTGATCCGCAGACGGCCGTGATAAACACCTGTGGGTGAGGGGATGTAATGGTAGGGGTAGCGGGACCCATTGGCTCCATACCCTACAGCAAACACAATGTACAGCTGGACTCAGCACAAGATTTCTTTGCAAAAGCAGTTCTGCTGCATTAAAAAAAAAATGAAATGGAAAAAGAAGCCGCTTCTGAGATCTTGATACCTAACAGCCTTGCTGTCTCAGTCCAGTGGCAGGTTAGTAAATTCCTGCTTCAGTGCCTATAATCTCCTGGCTTGGGGAGCAGACCCCTGCTCAGGAAGCAGTGGGACTGCTGACAACTGACAACTCACTTCCCCTCTGTTTTCTCTTATGGAAAAAAAAAGGAGAAATGATGCCTGACCTCCCTGGCTCCCAAGTTAATTGAGGGTCGAATGAGATAATGGATTGGGAAGCTCTTTGTAAAGGCATAATGTGGGCTGCCCAGGTGAAGGGAGGATGATGAAACACTGACAGCAGTGGCAACTTACATTTCTTTGGGTAATTTAGAAGTTTTGGCTTTCAGCCTTTAGTAGTGTGAGCTGTAGATGAATGTAAATGACCTGTTATTATTACAAGAAGGAGACAGGATTTTGCTCCTTTTCTCTAATGGGGACGTAGAGCCCATCAGGTGCTGCAAATGGGTTCCTTTTGTGTGCATATGAATCCTTTACATTTGTCCCTGGACTCAAAGGGATGCTGTACTGCTGACCTAGGAGAGCGCTGCCTTCAGGCATAGCAACTTGGTTGGGGGATGATGGCTGGGGGTGGGAGGACGGCTGACTCCAACAAGTAAAGCTGTGAAACTATATTAGGGGCCCAGACTCAGTAGGGATACAGGCCAGAAGCCCTCTGTAGAGACCACGGGCCTTTTAATTATCCTTGATATGGGATGAGAATAGAACAATCATGTCAAGTGTGGACAAAGCTACTAGGTATGTCACATGAGATGGTTTGGACTTTCCTGACCAGGTAAGTTCCAGGGGCCCATCTTGGTGAACCATTCATTCTCCATTCAGCCTCTACTTGACCCAGCCCAGCCCCTGGTGGGGGGGGTGTACATGAGCACCTACTGGGTGTCAGGCACCGTGCAAGGTGCTTTACATACATCCTTTACATCCTCTTTGAAGGGTCCCCACCAGTAAGATGGCAAACTTCCGGCTTCTCTTCGGGGTCCTCAGTTCCCGCCGGCGCCACCTGAAGCCCAATCACCTCTCGCCCCCCTCCCAATCCCAGCACCTAGCCAACAGCCACCAGCCCCGTAGAAGTGACACCTCAATCAATTCATGCCCCCTCCTATATAACCCAGCACCTTTCCCTAATAAAGCGGAACTCTCCGGTGAATTGCTGCTATGTGTCGCTCCTTTCCTTTCACTCTTTCCCTCCAGCATCTTCAAGAATTTTGCATTATTGCCTCCAGTGTCCAGATAAGGAAACAAGGGCGTGGGGTCCTTCACCTTCAGAACATGCAGTTTAGTGCATATGGCTAGTTAGCACCCAAAATAGGAGAGGAAGCCACATACGGCCCATTTGGAAGCTTTTGCCTTTCCACCTTTCAAACAAATTTCTCTGTAATTCTCCTGTGAAAGTCTTAATATTTTTCCTCTGGAGATGCTCAGAACTCAGCTAGATTTTATTCCACAAAGCAACCATTTGAGAAATATTTGTGGAGACTGGGATTTCTGCAGTAGTTAAGTGCTATGAATTTAGTGAAACTGCCCTCAAGGAACACATAGGTTGCTGGAATTTTTAGAAAGTGGGTATTTCACCCAAGAGTCTTGCATTTTCTACTTCAGACATCGCCAGTTCATCCAATGGTTCCTTAGAGGAAATACCCAACTCTTCCCCAGATGTTCTCCAGCCTGCCCGCTCTTCCAAATAGTCCTTGAAGGAATAAATCACGACTTTCAAAGCTCTCCCTCATAACGTTTCCCACATTAGAATGAAATTTTGTTCTATGTCCTTCACTGCCTCAGCCTCCAAAGAAGGTGCTAATGAGTAATAAAATGCAAGCCGTGCAGGAACGGTAGGAAGGCAGCCAGACAATATCTTCTAACAGAAGTAACCAGCCCAACATGCCATAGCTCTGTGACAGCTCACGGGCTAATCACTGTCGAAAGGATTAGGTATGTCGTTCATGAGAGGAGTTACGTGGTGCTACAGGCAAGTCCCACACATCAATATTTCATCTGAGGATGTAAAGGGGAGGCGGGGAATCATTCTTTGACAGGAAGAGTGGCTGTTATCCAATCACTGTTCACCACTGGTCCCTTCAAGACCCACATTGGCAAAGAAGGTTCAATCTTATTTTCAACAGCAAATGGGAAGTGACATCAGCTGGCTTTTGTTTCACGAAATTACATAAACAAATAAAATAATATAGAACTTTAATCAGGTTATAGAGTGCCAACAAAATCCAACGGGGTGTTTCCCCAGGCAGGAAAAATGTCTCCCTAGGAGAAGTGTCGGGGCTGGAGACGGCTGGGCTCTCACTCTCAGGCATCTTCCATCCTGTTACCAAGCACCCCTCTCCAAACAAGTTTTCACTTGAAGGGCCAATTTGCAGTCCATGGAACCATTGATAAGGTAGAAAGTGCTTTCCAGAATCACTCAGTAAGGCAAATCTCCTTTGGATCACAACTGCCTCAATCAACCAAGGAGCCAATATAGAATAAAACGACAAAGCAGTTACTCTAGGTCATGGACTTTGCCATTAAGGACTGTACTGCCTTCCTGGTAAGACAGCCATGGCAGAAATGTCCACTCTTGCATCTCAGGGATGGCTGCCCACAAAGCCAATGAAACATGACTTAGTCTCCTAGTTCGGAGTCGGTTCCTGCTCCTTAATCCAGCCACAACACTGGGTTTCCGGGCTCAGGCCTTCTGCATCCCGAGCTCTAAGTTCCCATCCTCCATCTCTTCCATGTATAGACATTTTAAGATCTTAAACTGAGGCAACATAATCAAGCCCACCCAGAACTCCCAAGGGAAGGGCAAGCGGGAGATTCAGAATTTGAAAGCTAGTTGATTTGAATAATGTACACACTTAGAAATAACAGCTCCAGATCAAATCAGCTCATTAAAATCAGTGATAAATGTAAACATTAATAGAGGTCCAGATATACGCAGGATGGGATGGCCACTACAGGAAGAAAGGAGACAGGACTTAGATCTGGAATAAGAAGGGCAGAATTTTGAAAGGTAGAAATGGGTGGAACCTCTTCATCCCTCTCCTGGAGACATGCGCTCCATGTACCAAGTCCACGACTCGTTTCCCAGAAAACCTACTGTCCGGTCCTCTGTTGAGAAGCCCAGCTGGAGCGCCTAGGGCTTTGAGGTTCCACCTAGGCCATGCTGGGGTGGAGGAGGGGGTTCTCCCTGGAATATGCCCCTGCCTCCGGCATTTCTTCCTACTGCTTGAGCTCCTATTTCTCTCTGGGCAGAGGAGACAGTAAACAATGCTGCCTCCTGCCTGTATCTGTGTATCTCTGATCGTGATTGTGCCCCTCCCCCAGATGGACACTGTTCCCACCAACCCAGATCAAGGGCTCTGGGATCTTAAAGTTTCTACTGCCTTGGAATTGTTCTGGATATTAGCCCCCAGCACCCCCCCCCCCACATGCCTACATGCGGGTCTATATATCTATGTCTGTAAGCCTATATGCCTACACGCACAGGCCTATGCCCCACCTTCCTTCCCTCCCCTACTCTGCAGCTGAATCGTTCCTTCAGGCCCTATGGCTCAGTGCCGCTGAATCGCACTTTGTCCTGCTGGGAGTGAACTGAGCGCTTGCCTGCTACATAATTTATATCTTTTTCTTATGTCAGTATTTCACTAGTTTACACACCTCTTTCAATAGCTATCCAACCTTCAGTGCCCAGGTAAACAGTCAAATCTTCCTGCCGAGGAGGAAAGGTTTCATGTGACACGGGATATGTCCGGGTAACAGCTTCTGCATGAAAGAAGGAATGACTTTTCAGACCGGATGCTAAATGAAAAGCGATGCTTCCATGGAGTGAGCAGAGCACTGATTTCTTGACATGAGGAGGGGAAGGAAGTGTCACTTTGAGAAAACTCCAAGTGAAAACCGGTGGTGCTCAAATCAAACGCCAGAGAAAATTTTTCTGGGGTCATCAGGAAAAAAAAAACAACAAGCAGACACTTCCGTTGAACATATTTAAAAGAAGCAGTCTCCTTCAGTTCATTATAAATCACAGACTTGGCATTGAGACGGAACTTCAAGCAGGTAGATAAGATACATTCTTTTTTCTGCAGAGTAATAACGACATTAACACAAAGATGTGATTTTTTTTTTCAGTGAAGCCATCTTGGAGCATGAGAACCATGATAAAGGAGGAATTTTCAGATTACAGCAGAAGAGTGACAATTCTTGCACTTCTAACTGGCTAAAGAATTTTAAAGCAGTTCCTTAGCAAGCAAGCTCAGATAACTGACAGTTTACATTGGAGAAAACTGGGTGTCACATATACTAGGTAAATGTGCAGCTTTAGAGTAAATTGTTTGCCCTTATTCTATTGTGTGGCTTTGGTTATCCTCAAAACAGCTCCTTTTGTTACTTTCTCAATATCCTACACAACCAAAGTCTCTAGCATTTTTTTTAGAAAGGGCTTGACCTCAATGGGAACTCACTTGACACTTGCAGTCAGGTTTGTGACAAAAAAATGTTGCACATACCCATGATAAAACTCTCTTAATATGGCCAACTCTTGCTTTGCTAAGATGGGACAGATATCTAGGAATAATCGTCACAAACTTGTGAGATGCACTTTATGTTGGAGTAGAAAAATGTCCACCCTTAGTCATGTGATCTAGGAATGGATACATGTTTGGGACTCAGATGTTTCAAACCCTATTGTCTATGATATTAACCCTGTCAAATCAAAATGAGCACGTAATCTATTTTGTGGGAACCAGATTTAGGAAATATAAATACAGGACACCCAATTAAATTTGAATTTCAGAGAAACAGCATTGTTTTTAGTATAAGGATGGCCCATACAATTTGGAAGGACATACTTACACTAAAATTATTGTTATTATTTTTTATCTGAAATTCAAATTGAACTGGAAGTGTGTATTTTGTCGGAAAAAGTGGAAACCAATCTGCAAAAATGAAGAACTGGACTAGGTGAGCTTGAAATCAGTTCAAGCCTCAAGTTATTTTTATCTTAAATCTCAGAATCATTTTGTCTCCAAATATCTTATGGACTCAGAATGCTCTTGCCTGGTCCTCAGGGAAGCACCACCATTGGGCAGAAGAGATCATGGTTGGGGACATGTGGACAGTGTGGGAACTTTTAACATCAATGTAACTGAAGCCAGAGAAAACTAAGGAAGGATGTTTGATTTCCCTGGAGGAGATAGAGGAGGCCCTTAGATATTGACAGGTGATCTACGATGTAAAAGGCCTAAGGATGAAAGGATTAGCTATAGTGCTAATTGATTGAAGAATTAGGAATAATGTTCTCCTTCATCCTCTGAGTTGACACTGGTTCTGAGAAAACAACCAATACCCAAATCTTGAAGTCAGGATCATTTATATCAGGAGCATGTACCATGCCAGAAACATGGGCAACTTCCAGGATCTTTTAGGAGTGCAGCTTTCATGGATGTTTGTTCACACACACACACACACACACACACACACGCATATTAACAAAAATGCATTCACCAAACCTACATGAGCTGCGAACTTGGCACTGAGCTAAGCAGAGGCAATAACAAGATGCTGTCACGGCCCTAAAGTCACTGAGAGTCTAATGACAGTGGTGGCAGGCTGGGAGGAAGCCCAGAAAATTGTAAATAAAAATGTGAAAGATGCTTGGATGGGGCATTAGGAGTTGAGAATGCTCAGAGGAGACTCACATAAACAAGGTTACAGGTCAGGGAAGACTGACTTGATAGACATGAGCTAAGTATTGAAAGGTAGGAACAGCAATCCAGGCAGAGGGAATGGCAGAAGCAAGCATCTAAGACTTGAAATTAGAGTGTGTTTGGTAATGACAGGAATTTGAGACATGAAAGCACAAAGGCTGCTCAAGAAAGAGGAAATGGTGAGGCAAGAAGTGCAGCAGGTGGTAGACCACACACACACACACACAAACACACACATACACACAAATAATTATAATAAAAATAACTTCTGCTCTTGGGCCAGAGCAGGTGAAGAAAATGCTTGGATTCATACTTATACTGCAGCATGTAAAGATGGAAAGTCAGAAGAAGTCATTTGAACGTGTAGAAACAGCCAAATGTCCGTAATTTTGGTGTCCGTCAGTGAAAATACACAGAGGTCTGCCTCAGCTATTCATTTCCAGTTTGGATGTATTAATCCCTAGAATTTAGAATTGGCAAAGGGTCTAAGATTCAGATTTAGGATTGATGTGTGACTGCTGCTGGGAAGAAAAAAATAATCCCGAAGGAACAACCTCTGTTCTACTTTCAAGGGTTGGTGGACGGGAGAGGCAGGGTGTAAAACGGAAGGGAAATAATGTTTCCTGCATACTTACAAAGTTAGACCTTCCATGAGAAGCATGAATGGTACTTGCTCCTTAGAGCATTGTGAGATAGGGATAATTACTCCTACTTGACAACTGAAAAGAGGAACACAGAACTCAAGTTCCCCAAGTTCTGACATCAGATAAAATGGCGTAACCTGAATTTGACCCTGGCTATGTGAAATAAGACCAAATACACGTGCCAAGTGTTCTCTAAATCCCCAGCAAAAAGAGCTAAAAGAAAAGGGGCTCATGATATAACAGAGGTGGTGCCTATGCAAAGAAGGAAATTAATTTCATTCTGATTTCCCCTGATCTGTAGTGTATGTACCAAATCACAGCCATCTTTGCAAAATTAAGGGCATTAGTTATCTTTTCATTCAGAGTGGCATTATACTTTCATGGAGACATTCCTAGCTAAGCTGAAGAATATCAAGTTTTTACAAAATCATCCATCAAGAGGTAAGACCTAACCCTGATTAGCGTTTCAGCAAGAAGCCTAGGACTAAATAGGGAATAAGCGCACGATCACAGCAGCAATTAGGCATCTTCTAGACAGCCACGCTTGTTCGCAGACCAATCGAGTTTGAGCAAATGAGACATTTTTTTCCCCTTCTCTCGTTTTTTCCCCCTGATGTGAAATGAACTGCCTTAAATAACTGATGAGGTGACAGCAAGCCCGTTAAAGAAAACGTTTGCCCATTAAAAGAAGCTTAATTAAACAGAGCACAGGCTAATCGTTCTTCCATCTAATAAGCGGTACATATTGGTAAAATCACCCTGCTTACAGCACTTGGTCTGGGAGGCTTGTGGTGACACCCCACCAGTAAACAAGGAAAAAAAAACCCACACATACAGACTTTAAGAAATCAGCTTTAAGAAATCACATGCCACTTTGTAAAGCAAAAGATGAGTTGGCAATGTGCACATGGAAATTAAGTCAATCGAATGTTAGTCCCTGTCTCGGGTCATTCTCTCTAGATATTTACTCAGAATGATGAAGCTACTTGTCCCATTCGATGAGCCATCAGGAATTACTGATAAAAGGACATTTGTCCCCCGAGGGCTGGTGGGTACTGCGGTGGCCAACAGCACTGGGTTTAAAGCCAACCTCCCCTCTTCTGCATCACGTAGCTGCATCCAAAACACGGGGTAGCAGTATAACACATCTCTTCTTGGCTTGTTGTGAAGATTAAATGAGATACTTCTAGTGACATGCTGAACATGTGTTCAATAAATACTGTTCTTTTTGGCAGCATTAAAACCTAGAATTTAATAGTGTCGAGGTCAATTTTACATCTTGTTTATCACTGAGGCATTGGAGTGGTGTGGACATGGCTGCATCTGGACTGTTCAAATGGAGATGGCTGGTGATGTAGGGTCCTTGGAGTCTAGGGAGGCCCCACACCATGGGAGGGAGATGGCCAGGAATTCAAGCTGTTCACATGGGTTTTAATAGGTCGTCTTCCACTCCATCCCACCCTGCTGCCCCACACACAGACTTAATCAAGGGTGGGTGCTGGTATCTGAAAAGACCTGGCCTTGCTGGGACTGACCGTGGAAGCCTCAAAGTCAGCAGGGCCAGCGAGGTGCTGGGAGTGGACTGCTGAGCTGCAATGGCAGTGACCTTGTTGAGGCTGCTGGGAGTCCAGCTGGTGGCCTGGGCTCCGACGCTGAGTAGCATTTCAATGAGGGGCCTAAGGTGAGAGAAAACCCTTGTCAATCTGAGGGCAAGGGGCTGCTGTTCGGAGGTCCCCAGGTCCCCTGCACTAGGTAATGGTCCAGGACTTTGTGATCATAATCTTATTTACTCCTCACCAGGATTCAGTGAGGTCCGTATTAGTATCTTTATTTTACAAATGAGGGAAGTGAGGTTCAGAAGACCTTGCGCAACTCAGGGCAAAGTCACAAAGCACATCGGTAGCCGGTGGAACCACGGAGCTGTCACAGTGAACCACTGTGCCCCACTGACTGCTGGCAGCTGGAGCGCTGTCCCTGCTAGAAAGTTGCTCTCAGTGGGCGGTTACTAATATTTAAATCAGATTGGAGACTCTATTATCAAACCCATCTGCTCATAGTTTATAGCTATACACTTAAAAAGGCATAAATGCTTTTTGAGTATCAGTAGAATGTGTCTTTAATTTTATGAATTGTTTATGAACTGCCTGGAATAGAGCGATCCCAATAATAATTCACATTTTATGGCATTTTGTAATTTACAAAGGGCTTTCCCAAACATTAGCTCATTTTACACATCAGCCGACAAAGGTAAGGGCTTTTATTATCCTCATTTTATTGATGGAGAATGAAAGAATAAGTCATGCTCTTTAACAGTATACGTCTCAGCTATACTAGTGAAGATAGGGGCTGCAATCTTGAGAGCAGGCTTAGGCTGAAAATCCTACCCCAAGAAAGGAAAAGACTTCCCTGGGTGGGAAGCTGAGTTCCCATTTGGGGGGGGGTGGTCTGCTTCCAAGTCAGCCCCGAATCGGCCTTCAGTGGGATGCTTCTCATCCAGAAGGCCACAGCTGACTAACAGTAGCCCATGCTGAAGGTGGCTGACAATTACTGGAGCTTATTCCACGCTGAAAGCTGTGCTGAGCTCTCTACATGCTTTAGTTTGTTAATCTGCACACTTCCCTGTGGGCTTTCACTACTGTTATCCCCTCTTTATAGAGGAAGAAACTGTAGCTCTGAGAGGTTAAGTAATTCAACCAAGGTCACACAACTAGTGTGACCCCTGACATCTGATCTTAGAGATTTCACTTCTAACAATTTGACTTTAGGGTGGACTGCACAATTACTACAGCCTTTCTCTTACAAGAAAAAACAATCCTGTGGTATCTGGTCTTTTTTTCTCCACCTCCAGAGCCTCCTGACTTTCCCTGCGGCTTTATACTAGGTCAGGTATGCCACGAGCTTGATTCAAGGCACGGCGCCATTCTGCTCAGGACTCCTGGAGGTGACAGATCTGATGTGCACCTGCTTGTAAGGTGCCTGCTCTGCTCCACCTTCCTAGGGACTGTGGTTTGCAATGAAAGAGACTGGTTTTGTGCCAACACCTGAACCCATGCATCCAAATGTCCAGAAAGAGAAGCTTCCCAGTCCCAGAACTTGCACTGACCCATCTCATTAGAGCCACAAGTCACTACTCAGCACCACTCATATCAAGTGACATAAAAAGAAGAAGTCAGGGCAGACAGAGATGATTTTGCAAGAACTTTGGGTGAAAGAGAATGCACTGCAACAAATTATACTGTGGCCTAGGGTTTCTGTCCATTAGGGAGAGGGGGCAGAGATATTCAAGGGGGTTGACGGCATAGTCTGCCATGAATTCCAGCACATGGAGAGAAAAGCTGATAGGTCAGGCTGAGGCAGGGCCCACTGTTACAGGTAGAAAGCTCCATTTTGGATTTGAAGTATTCAATTCCTCTTTTCTCGTACCACTTACCAGCTGTGAGGCATCAGGCAAATTATTCAGTCTTTGATAGCCTCTGTTTTCTCATTTAAAAAATGGAGATAAAATGTTCCCCTGCACAGGGCAAAATGGTAGGAATTAAAGGACAGGAAGACAGCCTCGATCATGTGGTTGATACATAATAGGGTTTTCCTTTTCCCACATTTTTCCTCTTCCAACCTTGATCCTTGAACAGCATATCTTCTAAATATATGAAGTCGGCTCGTGCCTTAAGCTCAGAAGCCTGAGCTCAAATCCTCACTTGGCTGCTGATCCATTCATCAGAGAGTGGCCAGTGCCAGTTTCCCATACATGTCACCATGTAGCCAAGCCTGAGCCAGAAGCATCCAGATAGGAGACCTTCTGAGGCTCATGGAAGGTTATAAGGGGTGACACTTGTTTCCATTGCTGCTCTTATTTTACAATGGGCTGTTTTCCCTGAGAAGCCAGTAAAATGCCTTAATGATAACTTGCACGTTTTTTGATTCATCCATGATCAGTTATCATCACTCATAGATTTTTCAATGGAAGTAAGAATCTGAGTCAAGCCCCTTCACCCTTATGTCAGTTTACAAATAAGAAAACTGATACTTAGAAAAGAGGCAAAACCTGGCCAAGCTACCACTGTTGGAGAGAGGGTTATTCAGACAAAACTCTCTCTGTAGACCAGCTTCCTTCCAGGGCTAAGATGGGGGGAAACCTCTAGCAACTGCCAAACAGGGACACCGTTCCTGCCAGAGCAGAGAGTTGTGGTAATCCCCTGCTGTCTCCTGGAGGAATGCAGAATAACCAGTAATGCTAAGGAGAGGAATAAACATTTATTGAGTGACTACTGTGTGCTGGGAACTGTGCTAGCTTTTTGATATGCACTATCTCATTTGAACCCTGAAACAGTCCTATAAGTAAGAGCAGTGGCCCCTCCCAAAGATGTATGCACACAGTTGTCCTCCTTCAGTCTTCACACAATCCCTATAGGGAAGATACTGATTAGTGGGCGAGTATAATAATCACCCTACTGCTGACTGCATCTGACACATAAGCAAAGGGAAGCACAGAGCAGTCACTCTCCCAGCAGCTGGCAGGCAGGAGCAAGATCTGAGCCCCAGCCTTCCCACTCCTGAATCAAGCCACAGGTCAGGCACCTTCAGTGAGGGGAAAAAAGCAAATACTCTGAAATAGGCAGGGATCCACACCAAGAAGTACTCATCTTTCGTTATTAGCATTATCACTTTATTGTTCTTTTCAACAGAGCTCCTTTAAAGTGAACAGAACTCATATGAAACGGGGAGAGAGGATGTCTACTGCTTGAGCAAGACTTCCATTTCATAAACCCTAGTTCCTTTTAACTGCACGAAGATCTAATTTTATTTACGGCTCCGGAATGTAGCCAAACAGTGGGGACTGCTGGGATTTGGGCCCTGGTGGGAGATGGCAAACAAAGCTTTTGTTCTGATCTCTCTCCTTAGGTTAATGCATTGTGATTCGTCTGCAGGCTGATTCGGGGGATGCTGTTATTCCACTGTCTGCACAGGAAGAAAATGTCCCCATGAAAATAAACTAAATGCAACAGGATTTACAAATCCTGAGTCAGATTTCCATCCGGTCCAACAGGATGAGAATTTGACCCATTATTTACACTAGTAAGCTGAGAATGACATCAAAAGCTCTTTTATTAACTGCAGGGGAGATAATGACTTAAGAGGCTTTAATCTAGACATGTGCTGTACAATAGAAATGTGTATCTGCTCCTTCTGAAGAGGAGAAAAGAAAGAGCATTGACTTTCATATTTAACGGACAGGACATCTAATTCCAAGCCTTGTTTCTAAATATCCGTGGATCCCACATCTCTATGGTTTCATTTAGAAATTCCACTTGCATTGGAGAAATAGGATGCGGATGGAAGTCCAGGGAGAGACAGAGCCCTAGTGGAGGGGGGCACACCGTGAATCCGTGAATGCCTGGAAAAGAGAATGCAATGTTCTCTGTGCAGCTGGGGAAAACAGACATAGTCTCCTTTCTCTCTGTCCCTCTTTTCTCCTAAAACACACCCCACCTCTACAGTTACAGCTGCACCCATACTGATCACAGCCCCCCCTCCTAAGAACAGTGGAGAGAGAAAAGGTGAGGACACTCTGCAGAGGCAAATCATTGTGGTCACTACATTCTAGGGTCTGTTTTTCCTGGGCTTCATGGGTAAGGAAGGCATGAAATGATCTGACTCTTCACTTCCTCATCTCTAAAATGGGCATATGCTTCCTTCCTATCAAGGTTAGTCTGCCCCATCCCATCTCTCTATTTGAACTCAGCCCAATTCTCTGAACATATCATAAAATTTACTGTAATTTATCTGTGTAGAGTTTGTTAAAACATAACAGCTTTCTTGAGATATAATTCATCTATCATAAAGTTAACTCTTAAATTCAGCATTTTTTAGTATATCTGCAAAGTTGTGCCTCAATCCACCACTACCTAATTGTAGGACACTTTCATCACACCCCAAAAGCGAAGTCACAGCCACAAGCAGCTATTATATTTAGAACATCATATACTAATGAACATACTGCTATTCTTTAAGGTCTAAGAAATCTTCCCTAAAGCCAACAACGAAATTACTCCCCAGCTTATAGTCAGCACCACAGTGTCAGGCACTTGATGTATACCCCTCTGGGGCTCCCAGACTGACATCTGAAATCTCCCTAGCCTTTCCAAATAGATGGTATATTCTTGGAGGGCAAAGGCCACGTTTCCTGGATTTTCTTTCCCCCGTACCTCAGCCCAGGGCTGAACACCCCAGTAGGTGCTCGGTAACCTCATGGCTTCTGGCTGATTGGCCAATAGCTGTTCTTCCGAAGACCAGAATGTATGTCGTCTGTCAGCTTCTCTGAAGGCCGATACCTCCACGAGCTGTCATCTTCCATAATTATTCTCCCCAAAGCATGTGCTGTTAATTTTTCATCTTAATGAACTGTCCAGTCGAGTTTAGCAATGGGAATAGTGATAGAAGCACAATAAAAATGGCTTATGTCTTGCTATTGTCAGAAAGCTTCTCCCTACAACACCGGCGCATAGTTGAAATAAAATATCTCGAAGGCTACAAATGCCATTTGTCAAGAATGAAGTGGAAGAAGTTGTTATTTCAAAAATTCATCCTAATGAGCTTTATAAAAGTGATTATTGGGACAATCCTCTGATTGATATCTGCTCAAGCATTTAAGTGCAGGGCTATTATTCTCTGTGTCTGCTTGAATGAAACCGTGTTGGGTACCAAGCTACATGTCAGCCCCAATTTTCCAGAGTATTAGAGATGCATGTCCTCCCCTGGCAGGGGATGGGTCAGGCAAGCCAGAGCAGGCCCCAGAAAAGCCCGTGTTAACCACCTTTGTACACACAGGGAAGCCATTACGCAGCTGTTGGCTTCCCAGGAGTGGAGGGATCTGGGAACTGACATCACTCACATCTGAATGATGGCCCAAGAGGAGCTCACAGCAAGAGAGAGAGAGGAATGCAGACAGAGATGTCAGAAGATTCTGCTCAACCCAGCTTCCTGGGGCAGTCCATGTTCCAACCCTGTGTCTAAGGCAGGCAGGACACCCATCCCATTCCTGTCAACCCATAGGGAAACATTCAAGAATTAGGTACTGGATTAGTCATTCATTCAACAAATATTTACTGAACCACTACTCGTGTGGGTGCCATTGCTCTTGACGTTGAGGCTACAGGGGTGGACAAGGCAGATCACATCTCTAACCCTCAGGGGGCTTAGAATCTCCAGGGGGAAACAGACAGTGAAAACATAAACTATAAAGGAAATAGACATGATATTCCCAAGTTATGATGACTGCTGTAAAGGCTTAGACAGAAGGCTGAAGTGCTGAACGACTATGGGGTGGGTGGCAGGTGTGGCTTTAGAGCTCCTGACATCAGGAAACGCTCTTGATATTTCCGCCGAGTTCTCAATGATAAGGAAGGGCCAAGGGCCAGCGATATCCAGTGTAGCTGCGCAGACTTCATGAAGGCAGAGATAGGGAGCGCCCATATCAAGGAGGGCAGATGGCATAGTTAGGGTCTGGGTTTTATTCTGATTAAGATGGGATGTCAACAGTGTGGTTCTAGGTAAGGGCCATGGGCCATTGCAAAGAAGCCTCCATTGCCTTACCCTTCTCCAGTCCCTTACATCCTGCTGCAGAGTAAATCTAGCCCTGTCTTCCCTTCATCTTATCTTTTCAATTCAACTTCTAATCCTCACCTTGACTCCCACTGGCCTTCTCATCTGCACCTCTGCCCTCCCTCTCCGTACTCATTCTGGGCAGCCATTCAAACTCCTGTTCTCCCGTTCAAGCTCAAGCCCCTCCTAACCCGGACTTCACTCAGTGCCCTCCGATGGGGCCAAATGAAAGGACAACGGAGTCCCATGACGGATGAGGAGGCCATCCAGACACACTTGGGAGCAGCATCCGTTCTGCAAAGCAATCAGCAGGGCTCAGTGGGGGACCTCCCTGCTTTCCACCTAAGTGCAGGGGCAGCACAGTTTGAGTGCAGAAACAGGATGAAAATCTATCTTCCTGTAGATGTAATTTAGGTTGCATGTGACCCGAGGTCCTTTTCTGTCTTGTTCCCCACAATGTCTTGGTACCTGGCACAGTGCTAAGCATCCAGTGAACATGCATTCGAGGAAAACAGCGAAGGAACCAACGAATCTGGCACATTCACACACAGACACTAGGAGGCTTGTTGCAAAATACTCAGTAGAGTTTGGGGGCAGGTTGGGGTCTCTGGGAAGCCAACTCTGAGATGGAGTTTTGCTGGGGATGTTTTTTAAGGGGTGCCCTTGATAACCACACATGTGAGAGGGAAAAGATGGGGTAGCAGGAGTGGTGGACATGGAAGTGAGATGGAAAGGAGAATCAACAGCTTGACGCAGCTAACCCTGCGTGCTGCTCTGGGCTAAGGACGGCTCTTCAAAACAATCTTGAGTAGAGCTGAGAGGACCTGGCTTTTATTGATCAGTCATCGGCTATGGGTTGTCCCAGGAAGGGGCAGGACTTTGACTGAGGTGGTGACCTTTGCTTCAACTGAGGCAAACCCAGATGGGGCTGAGAGCAGCAGGTTCTCTGCTGGGAGCACTCCTGCAGCTGGGACCACCAGTCAGTCCTTCAGGGAGGCAGGCAGGGGGCTGTGTAGAGCAGTGTGCAGTTTGGAAGTTATTCCACCCAGGTTGGTATCATCTGTTTCATATGGGTCTTGGAACTCCCAAAAACATTAAAGAAAATGAAGCAATTCCTGCCTCAATTTGGGTGGGTTGATCTGTGGTTGAAAGAACATTGACAGTGGTCTCTCGGGCAAAAATGGATTAGAATTGTGGCTCCACCGTGTATTATGCATGACCCAGGGCAGGAGACAACTCTGTTTTGTAGATTCTGAGCCTCGGTTTATTCTTGCAGAGAATGGAGAATGCACATCTGAAGGGATCTAGAAGTGGACTGATGCCCAAGGACTCTCTGTGTGAATTTTAATCATAATATAATATTTAATATGTTTATGGAAAACGGAGCTCATGAAGGCAAAGATGCCCAGGCCCCCATGGAAAACATACTGACTCTCAAGAAACCAAGGCAGTCGGGGGGCAAAAGGTGAGAAAGTCTACCCTATGGGGAACCCCACCCAGAAAAAAGAGATCTTCTCTGCCTACCCAGACAAATGGGGATGGAGAGGACAAGCCTGTGCCACAGAATCAAGAGGGAAGGGTGCCAGCATGTTCAGGGGCCACCAGCAATGCACATAGATGGAGAGCAAATGGGAGGGTGGGATGGGGGCTTCAGGAAATGAGAGGGTTGGGCCCTGGACCATGTTGATTTTAGAAACCAGGTGGAGGTCCTTGCAACTTATCCTGTGAGGGACTGCAAGCTTCTGAAGCTTGGGGTTTTAGAAGCAACATGATACAATTTGGATTTTAGAGAAATCCTGCTGCAGTTTGGCAGAGGACCAGGGAGAAGGAACCGGCCATGCTCCCATGTCCCTGAGGACCTGCCACCCTGGCTGTTTCCAGGTGAGCGCAGGCTGCCTGCTGCACGGAGGTCCGGCTCACACCCCTGATGAGAGTAAAACTATGTAAGTGACAAAAGCCTTTTCTTTCTTTGTCCAAAGCATGATGTAAATGGTGTAGGAGCAACGAATAACAATCCTCCTGGGTTCATTTTCCAAGTGGAAATTCTGGAGAGAAATTGGAAGTGTTGAGAGGTCCAAAATAGTATCTGTTATAGACAGAAATCTGGTACTTGAGGAAACTTGTGAGACATTCATTTAGAGAGGTACCTCCTCACTAGCCCTGGCAAGTATGTGGCCGAAATTTTAAATATTCGTTTTCTTAAAAAAAAAAAAAGTATAAGAATGGTTGCTATGGCAACACAACAGCATTTCCAATGCTTAGATTCTAAAATTTAGAGCCTCTTGAAAAGATGAACTTACTGGCCCCTCCACAATTTTTCTAAAGCTTCCAAATGGAGGCATCTGCCAGGTGTCCAGCTGCAGCCTTCCACATCCTCAGCAGTCACAGTTAATTGGTGGTAGATTTTTGTATGGCTTGTTACCTTTCCTTTTCTTCTCTCTCAAACTTCCTTGAGCTCTGAGTCCGCCACAGGGCACAGGGTAATTTGGGTTAATGGCTTCCAGAGGACATGGTGATGCTGTGACTTAGGAATCACATGGGGCCAGGGAGAGCTGATGGGCAATGGCCTGATTTTTGCCCTGAAACACTGGGGAGCAGCTGAACATTGCTGATGGAACCAACTTCAGGAAACAGGCAGGCTTAGAAGGAGGTCAGGGGATAATGCCTCAACACTGGCATATGAGTCCCATAAAAATAGGAATGACAACGGTCTTGTTCACAAGTACACATGTGGATTTAGCCCAGAGCAGGCAGTCAATAAATATGTGTTTAATGAATGAATGGCCAAGAAGTCATTCTTTGGAGATTCCACCCCACCAGTCAGGCTCTCCTGTTTTCTTCTGCTGAAATATATCTACATGTCTGCCATCCCACAGATCTTAGTCACCTAGCCTGCAAAGAGCATGCACCTATCTTGGCACAAAGGATGAAAGGGTGCCGCGAACACATTCAGTAATTATTTAATGAGTGAGTGAGTAAATGAATGAATCCCTGAAAACAACCATCCTAGGCCCAGAGCATTTGGCTGCAAAACCCTATCACACTGTCTTCTTGGGTTACTTCCTGCCAATCACAGTATTCAAAGTCCCGCTCACAATGAGGACAAACTGTGCCTTGCCATGGAATGCAGGGAGGAAGTGCACAGATAACTTGATCAGTGTTCAGGTGCTTTCATCTTTCAAAAGAGGGAATCCTACACCAGGACTTTGAGGTGCGATATGTGACTCTGACAAGCAGAACAGAAGAGCTGCACTGTCTATAAACGGCCGGTTGTCGGAAATGTGATTGGATTTCCACCGGACTGCGTGTTCCAGCTCTGGACCACCAGGCCCAGGAGGCAAGTGCAGGGAGGATGCTTGGCTGCCTGTGGCGCTCGCTTCTTGCTGAGTGAGCCTTTGAGAAGGCAGGGCAAAAACCTTTCCCAATGTTGAGCACAAGGTGGGTACCAAATGGCCCAAAGAGTGTCCCTCCTGACATAAGGCATCTCAGAGAAACTGACACTGAGAAGAACATGTTCACGGGTTGAAGCACACCTGGGGCATCTCACAAAATAAGTGCCTCTGGGAAACTGACAGCCAAGCTATACTTTGATTAGGGATTATATCCATACAATTGTTGCCCAGAAGATGGCAAAAATGGCTTAAAAAAAAATCAGTGACTCTAGATGAAGGGTTTGGAAGAGTTCATTGCATATTTTTGCCACTTCCACACACTGAAATGTATTACAATTTTTTAAATTTAAAACCAAAGGAGAGCCAGCAAAACAAAAAAGGGGAAAAATAAAGTGTTCTTTTTAAAATCAAGATGTAGAATAGTGTGCATAATAATGTTTACAATTGAATACCATCTACGTATACAAATGTGGGCAAAGTGACTGCATAGGTGTGAGTGGTTGTAACTTCCAGAAAGTCTTTGGACAGTCACAAAGAAAACCAGAAATAGTAGTTGCCTCCAGGGAAGGAAATTCATGGGCTAGATGATAGGGATTGAGGGGCCCTTAATTCTTCAGAGACGAATTTTCATCTTTTGAATTTCAAACCAACTCTATCTGTTGAACTGTCTCACCTATTTAAAGATGATGAAAATGAAAACAAACCAAGTGCCAGGTCACGACAAACATTGGCTCAAGGACATCAGTACTGCTGTCATTGCCTGGAAACACCTTCCTGATCTCCTGCTAAATTCCTACTCGTGTTTCATGTTTAAACCCAAAGGTCACCTCTTCACTGAAGTGTCCCATGATTTCCTTGATCAGAGTCAGTCCGTCTGGCTCCTGTGGACCCTGGAGCTGGCTAGAAGGAACTCTACTGTAGCTCCGTCACAAGAAGGGGAGATCTTTTATGGCATGACTGTGACTTCATCATATTCACAGATGCATGTGCATTTGGCTTATTGTTGATCTCTAGTACCTAGTCCAAGGGCTCAAATAGGAATAGTCCTCAAGAGACAGTTGATGAGTGAATGTATCAGGGCCCTTTTTGTCTCTCCCCACGTGTTACCTCCCATTCGGTTTACACATTCAGCTGTGTACTGCTGCATTAGACAGAAGCTGCTAGGTCTCCTTTATAACCCAAGTAGAGATTTAGGGTATGGCCATACCAAATGAACTGTGATGTAATTACCCTCCAACTTGGTTAAGACTGGAGGACAATATGCAAAAGAATTACTAGAGACAGTGCTCAGGAGCAGAGACTCAGACTGTAGCTACTCTGAATCAGGTGGACCTCAGCAAGTTCATTAACCCCTTTGAAAAAAATCTTGGTGACCCCACAGACCAGGCCAAGTTCTGGTGAGGTCAAACATGATCATGAAAGTAAAACACATGGCACAGTGCCTGTACACGGGCACGCTCATTACATATCAGCTCTCACTGTCATCATCAGAAGCGGTCTCTACATTTGGTTCCTCATTCATTAAATAAAGCAAGATCAGAGAACCACAAGGTTCATTGGCATGTTTCCTTCAGTACTGATTTGGGCAAAGGTAGGACATTCACATTGCCTGGCACATGAGAGTTTCCTGTAATTCTTAATTGTGTGAGTGATAGTCTCATCACACTCATGAAAGATCTCAGCAAAGTAGTCAGCAAGGGAACCGAGGGTCTGTTTATGATTCTAGCAACACTAGCTACAAACAGATACTTGGCCTCTTTCTCTACAGTGGCCTACATCCCGAAATAGGAAATGTGCATTCACAAACAGACCCAGCAAGCAAGGAGGTAGGCTGCCAGCATTTCAAACTGTCAGGGACAATGCAGAGCCTGGTGGACACTCCAGCACACGTGAGCCATCCTCCCCGTCCCCCCCACACCCGAACAACACAAACAAGGGGGCTTCTTGGGATTGATTTTTGTGCAAATGAAAGATAACTGAGTAATCTGTGACCAGCAGCCCCTGCCGATTGTCACTCAGGAGGATCTCAGTGTGTGCATGCTTCTCATGAGCATAAGGACACATACTTTCCACTTCAAGATATTCATAACTGGTACCTCAGTGCCCTATGAAAAGCCCAGCGAGGTAGCAGGGCTGAGAAGCCCTATCCTGTAACTAACCAGGTAATTCCTCCCCTGCTCTGGGGGATATAGAAGTAAGAAAAGTGTACCAGGAACAGAGGCTAAGTGGATTTCCCCAGAAGTCAGCCTGAGCTGACCCCGTAAGCCCAGAACACCACACCACCATTCATTAAGTCTTTCTTGTTCTGGCTCACTCTCTCTACCCCCATATTTCTCTCTTTTCACATCCTGCTCAGGTTTTGAGTACTTTATACTTGGATTTTGAGAGCTACTTGACTGTGAGCTCCTGGAAGGAGAGGGGAGGCTCATCATAGGCACCTGTTCTAAAAATGCTGATTGGGGATCACGAATCTGAATCTGGGTTAGTTCTGCTTTCCAAAACCTTACAGTATAATCATGAACATGTCTTTTCCTCTCTCTAGGAAAAATAACCCCTCTCTGTAGAACAAAAATCGTATCCTGGAAGATGAAAGGGCCATTCCATCTGTACCATGCTGTGAAGTATTTTTTTTTAGGGGTGCTACAAGGGTTAGGGCAATTTACCTTGCTCTCCTTGGAATGAAAGATGTGCCAAACTCTTCAATATAGGCTGTTCTTAATTTCTTAGTGGAAAAAAACAGTCTAGCAGATTTCATAGAAGGTAAATTAAATTCAAGTACATTCTATTTAACTTCTGACTCTGTTCCATTGATCCCTCATTCTAATTGTCCCTATTATCTAGAAAAATAGGAAATGTCAGTCACATGTCCTCCTGAAGAATTCACAGGGCTGATGAAATGAAGAGACCTATTTGGCTTGGCTGAAATGAGATGATCACCATTCACAGACATTTTCCACAGGAGGGATGTGTTCCGTCTGCTGAGCCAGGCTTCAGAGCAAATGAATACAAGATATGCTAATGCTGCAAGCTGGCCACACAGTTTCCAAGACAGAATGGTGCATTCGCAAGGGAGTGCAGCTCTGTGCCAGGAAGAGTGTTTTCAATCACTGGTTTATTCCCATAACAAACTTTGACAAGGGAGCAGGGGAGAAGGAATTGGGGGTGGGAGGGCTCCCCAAACAGAAATTTTGTTCCCAAACAGATCCACTATACAATATGAGTGTGAAACATCTAGAAAACCACCAAGATTAACAGGTCCCAGCCACAGAGAATGACCATCTTAATGATGCATGGACGTGAGATTTAGGATGTACAAGGTACAATGGACGACCGTTGTGATAATAGCCTGTGCGGGCTGCAAGCAGACCCTCCAGTCTTAGGTGGAGGAAATGTTTTTTGTTCATAATGTAGGAGATTCATTCAGGGGAAAGCAAGAGAGAGGAGTGGTAAAAGACATAAGCTTGAGCTAAAGTCAGAGTTCCCAAGGATAAAAATTTCTGAGGATAAAAATTATGTCAATATGGGCATTGGTAAGTTACTTATCTTTTCTAAGACTCACTTTTCTCATTGGGAAAATCTTAAATATGAATAGTACCGACCACCTTAGGTTTTGCAAGGACTGAGGGAGGTGATACCTCTTGTGCCTGACACACAGTAAGCACTCAGGCAGTGCCTGTAGGCTGCCACGGTTACGGCTTTATTCTCTGTGGTAACGTTAACACCCTGCCTCGTCTTCTATTCAAAATATACTTAAAGTCTCTAGTCATACACTTAATAAATATTTATTGAAAACCTACCTTGGGCCAGATACAGTGCTTGCAACTGGAAGCATGGTGGTCCCAAAATAAGTCCTGTCCTGGGGAACCCCCAGGTCTAGCTGGGAAGACAGACAACTGAACAATTACAGCCCAACGTGGAAATCAGTAAATGGTGTAATCTCTTATTACTCAAGTGTTGTCTAGGAGACACCCAGAGCTCTGGGGTTCAGAAAGAACTCCTGATGGGGCTCTGAAAATGATGCTTGTGCCTTAGGGTAGAGCCTAGGGTGGACATGCATAGTAAGGGCTGTTGTGCAGATGCAGTGGCTGTGATGAGTCTGGACAGAAAAATGGTCCATCAGTGAAAGGTCCTAAGCTTATTAAGGATTTCAGATCTCTAACACCGAAAGGGATTAAGCAGGAAAGTTACATAATTTCTGGACTCAGGGACATTGCCCAGGACGTACGGATCATGCTGGAGCTAACAAAGGAAAAGAAACCCTGAAGAAAAAAACAACTGGTGAGTGGCAGGTGCGGTGATCTTGGAGAAAGAGGATTTGGCTTGCATTTGGATGGTGGCAGAGGGGATAGAGAGAAATAGAAGTATTGCAGAGATAATTAGAGAGTAAAATCAAGAGGAATAAATAGGAATCGATTAATTGCTTTTGGAGGTAAAGGATTGAAAAGCACATGGGATCCTTCCCATGTTTCTGATCTGGGTGAATTTAGATGCTACACTGAAATGTGGCGCACAGAACAAAGCAAAGGTTTAGAGGAGAAAATAATGACTTTGTATTATTTGGCTTCTGCATTTAAGGCACCCAGTGGACACCCATGAGGAGATGAGCCACAGATATATGCATAGATATGTCTAGAACCCTAAAGTATGGAAAGCCATGTTGCTAGAATTAGCTCTTAAATATCTGCCTGGATATTTAGATGTCTTATAAAAATAGCTCCATTACCACAGAGCAGATGGCAGAGGTAAATTGGATTCACAGAATCCTAAAACTTCAGAACTGTTATAGACCCTGAGTTTAACCGCTTCTGTGGCCCAGAAAAGAGCCCATCGCCTGAAGGGGCACACAGACTGTGAATGGCAGAGCTAGGCCTGGGAGCGAAATCAACCTGCTGACTTGTGATGTAATGCTCTGTCTTTTGAGGTCTATAAGGTTTAGCCTCCTGTTAATCACTTTCCCTGGTGGGATTTAAGCCATTTTGTTCATATTTAAAGAATTCTTTTCAAAAGAACAAAAGGGGAATAAAGCAACAAGGCAATTATCTTAGTTAATGTGTCCAGCTGAGTCTTTGCTAAAGAATTATAATCCCTTTTAATTCATTCTTTCTTCTCCAAATCTTCTATTGTCATAGAAAGTAGCATCCTTGTACTGGCCCATAGTAGGTGTTAAATAAACAGAACCCTGTAATGACAGTGAATAACCAAATTCCTCGAAGTCCAAGAAAGTAGACCTACTTCCATCTCAGATTATTCTTAGGATTTGGTGAGGGTTCAAACCAAGCCAGGTTTGAGGGTTGAACCTGGCAGGCAGCATTTCCATCTTCACATATATAGTAACATTTGAATCACTCAGTAATGTTGGTCCATCTTACCTTCTTCACCCATTGGATACTTGCTGCCAATTTCTGTAACACACTCCACCCATCTGATTGGTCACTCAACAAATGACAACAGGAATGAGGATCACGGGGTCACGGAGCCAAAAATATAGTAATTTCTGCAAAAAATGAAAGGATTATTAGTAACCTAGAGGTGACACTAATCAATAAAGTGATACATTACTAGACACTAGGGGTACACAGTGGCAGAAGACAGACTTTTCTCTTAGAAGATAACAACCCAGGTGCACTGAGAGAGATGTAAACAACACAAATATGTGCAAAGTGAGAAAAGCTTGTTATGGATTTATAGGTACCTGAGGATGATGAGATTAACCACATGTGCATTTGGTACTTTGATAACACAAATAAAAGTAATAATAAATCCAACTTCTTATAACATGTTATGAAATTTTCATGCATTTTCTTTAGTGGTAGGGGGATAGGAAGTCTTAGAGCCAGCTTCTGATAGAATCCACATTCTCTAAGTCCAAAGTTAGTACCTTTCTTCCTAAAGTGAGAAGCAGTGCTCTGTGCCGCCTGATCCTCATGGAATGACAGTCTCAAGGGCAAAGAGTGACAGCGGCGGTGGTGATGGGAGATGTCACCCCCAAGCAGCAGACCACAGCGTTGTGCTAATAGAGCCACGATTCTTCATCAAGGCCGCGTTCCTCTGCACACCCCTCCCACGCTACACCGCACTCTGGAATGTGTGGGGGGGCTGCGTTCCGCCTGGATTCTGGTCTGATTCATATTCATATCTCCCGAAGTGTCTAACACATTTCCTAGCCCAGAGCAACTGTTCAATGTATATTTGTTGAATGAATAAGGAGAAGACTATGGAGTGTCTGAACAGCTGTCGTCTTTAGAAACTGCAGCACTGAACCAAGGAAGGTGGCAGCTGGCACAGCTTCTCTCATGCAACAGCATAAAGGAGTTCTTGAATGCCCTTCATCTCCACAGCTTCCACCTTCTAGGATCAACTCAGCCTATATGAGGGCTTAATGAGAGGCTTACTCTGACGTTATTTATCATACTTCATTTTTTTCCCCAAATCCATTCTTCCTTGCCTCATCTCGGTCCTTTCTAACAGCTCCTCACACACATGCCTTCTCTAAAACAAGAAGAAGGAGGCAAGCAAAAACCTGTCTTGGTGAAGGGCTGCAGGTGCATTGCATATCTAAGCACAGCACGTTGATCTGGATGACCATAGCAAGAACAATAAAAGTGTCCTGTCGTGTGCTGTTCCCAGGATGCCAAGGACAGAGCACCACTGGCATTATGCCCAGATGCACATGGTGTCATGGAGAAAAAGCCACATGGGGCAGT
This sequence comes from Manis javanica, assembly GCF_040802235.1. Classification (NCBI taxonomy): domain Eukaryota; kingdom Metazoa; phylum Chordata; class Mammalia; order Pholidota; family Manidae; genus Manis; species Manis javanica. The sequence goes on from NC_133172.1 coordinate 45,522,655, forward strand.
TCATACAACACACAACTGAATCAGAGAGACCCTACTTTGTAACGACATTGTCTATGATAGGGAGTGCCCAAAACTGTCCCCTTTTCAAATGAACCACACCCCCAGACGTCCATGCCCCTGTGCAATCCCCTTCTATGTGCATCTGAGCTGTTTCCGGGTAACCAGTGTAACATGGCAAAAGGGATGCGGTGTTATGATTTCAGAAGCTGGGTCATAAGAAACTCTGCAGCCTGTCTTGTGCTTCTGGAAAGCTTGAACTGGGAGATGTCAGCTGACATGTCAGAAGTTGGAACACTTTAGACCTCCATGCTGTGGGGAAGCTCCAGCTAGCCGTGTGGAGAAGCTGCAGAAACAGAGAGATGCCCAGCCATCACTAGCTGTTCTGGGCATCAAAGCTGAGGCACCAGATGGTGAGTGAAGGTGCCATCTTGGACATCCAACACAGTCAAACCTTCATTTGACCTCAGCCATCTGACTACACAGCGTGAGATACCAAGAAAACACCACCCAGGTGAGTTCAGTCAATTTGACTGTAGGAGGTAATAATAAATTGTTGTTATAAGCCACTAAATTTGGGGGTGGTATGTTACTCAGCAATGAATAACTATAACTCTATAAACAGTGATGGAGCAAATATCTGCCACAGGCCAGTGTCTTCTCTTTAAATACATATAACTGCCCTGGGTACCATGACCCAGCTAGGTGTCTCACCCCTTCGCTCAAAGGGGCATGATTCTTGGCCAAGGTGCGCAGCCAGTTAACACCCAAGCTGGGAATCAGAATACTGTGGTGCTGCCTTCACAGCTTGCACCCTTTCTGTTTGAGTCCTGTGGTCTCCGGTCAGTTAATAATCCAGCTGTATCTGTGGCCAGTATGTTTTTGAAATTTTACTTTTCAAATCCATAAAACTAATCGATCTCCTTTCTTTGCCTTGATTCTTTACCTCCCTGCAAAATACCTCCTCTATAAAACTCCTTTCAGTAAAAGCCTGATCGGACAATTAAAAGTGTTGATAGGAAAGCAAAAATAGCTGTGTGAATTGTCTATGAATTCTGATCACTGAGAGCACTGGGGAGGGTGGGCTGTGGGTTCTGTAGAAAATGCTGGTATATGACTACACCATTATTTTTAGGAAAGAAAAAAAGGAACATAAGAAATCTAAGATGCTTTTGTGTTTTTAGCAGAGTTGATGGGAAAAGAGAGAGAGAGTTCAAGGGTCAGGTGTGAGCAGCTTCTTGTTCTTCATCTGTGTTCTTGGATGGAAGTTTCACTTCTTTTCTGTCCTCCACGTCTCATGACTACAAGACCAGGAATCATGTGCCCCCTTCTGAGCCAGGAAAATACAACCCACAATTGCTGCATCTACTCCTACCTCTCTCAGGGCATCTCGCCTTTATTTCCCAAGGCCTGCAGGCTATCTCGGGCTTTCTCCAAGAACAGGGGCACTGCCTTTCATCAGCCCCTTCCATTGCTGTTCTCAGCCACCCACAGTACTGAGAGCCTCAAAAGCACAGAAACTCATACCATATATTATTTCAGAGAGACTGAAAATTCAAGAGAAAGAACACCATGAAGCCGAGGGTGTAAAGTGGGATGGAGGAGATACTTGACAAACATATGAGAATCAAGAAGAAAAGCATGTGATGGTGGCGATTTCTTTTGCTGATCTCTGATTGTACAGAAGGCCTGGTACATGCAAGGCCATGTCCTTCCCTTTGACCCATGGGGCATGCTGCCACCACTCTTATAGGATCTCTGCTCCAAATCAACTGTCTTGGCTTAGAGGACAAGCTCTGTGTATGTGTCCTCTTCTAGAATGTGGATGCAGCCAGGTCAGTCACGTGCCAGGATCACTGTCAGAAGCACAATGACCACAAAAACATGTAATGCTGGAAGTGGGGACGGTGGTGAGGGTACAGGCTGAAAGTATATGAACTTAAAATAGGCCCCACTCAGCACATATTTCAGGATCCCCAGGCCACTTACTATTTGCTAAATGCTCAAACAGGTATGACAAAGGGGTGATGGGTTAAAAGGGACAGAGCTGTCAATGACAGGAGCAGGGTAGCCAAAGAGACAGTGACAGCTCCATTTTACAGATGAAGAAACTGAAGCTAAGTGGGAAATGCCCAAATGCTTAGGGCAAAGAACCAGCACAGCGGGACAGGATCACTTACAAGTGACACTTTCCTGCCAGCCTTAGAAACCCACAAGGAGACCCATTTTGGGGGTGAATCATGCCTATTCCTTTGGGACGTGACCAGAAATAATGTCTACTTCTTGTTATAGTGACACAACGGGTAATTTCAGGTATTTTGGTATAGAGTTGACTCAAACAAACTACAATTAACTATATTACTGTTAAATAAACAAGTCAAATAATAGGTTTTTGAAACTTTTATTGGGCAAAGCAGTCAAAAAAAGGCCCTATGCTTTCCTCTCAGTCTAGAAAGCCCAGATTGTTTTGCTGACGTTGCTGTGGGTTTTCTTGCAGGTCAAGGGACAGCGCACTGGCGGAGACCCTGGGCACCTTGCAAACAGGGCTTCTTCCTTCTGTGGGTGTCCCACGTGCCTAACGCTGTTGGTGGGATGAAGACACCAAATTAATGATCCTCACAGGGTGTTTCTCTTCCCTGTTATTGCCCAAGTTCTAAAGCCATATGGTGAAGCATACTTTGTAAGATAGGTCTGTAGATGATAATTTTTTTTTTTTAATGGGGGGAAGCAGTAAGCTCTTGAATATGAGAATTTAAAATCCGTGCTTTGCCTTTTCCAAGCTAGTTTAACTTTGGGCAAGCAGGAACTCTCTGAACTTCAGGTTCCTCAACCTAAAATGGGGATAATAACAACTATTTTGTAGCATTATTGTGACAAATGGGGATAATAAATGCAACACCTCACTCCGAGCAGGCACTCAGTAATCAGTAGCTGTGATTATGAAAAGATATGGATTATGCTTTTTCAACAGTACATGATTTAAAAAATGAGTTTCCCTTTTATTGTATATTTGCTATTCACAAAGCCCTATGGCAGATGTATAACCATTTGTATGGAACTAATATTCATATATTTGCATATGTTAATATGCAATCATAGAACATACAATTCATATTCATCTATACGCATTTTCTACACCATTCTTTTTCATATGTGTATCCTAAGACTCAAAGATGTTCAGGAGTCCTTCTAAGTTCACTTACTGGGCTCAGGCCTCTGCTCCCCCTAGGCCGTGGAGGGCTGCCAGCTACCTATAGTTCACACCTCCTTGCAAAGTCTCCAGGGCCAGCCACTCACTGCCTGTGCAGGGCTGACGCCCAGTGTCTGACTGTAATTACAAGAACACATCCGTAACGAGTTTCTGGGGCTCCAAAAGGACTTGACACAGTGGCCCTTTAAATCAAATTCTTAACACAATTATCTTTATTTCTCTTTAGTCGTTTTTCTAAGTAAGCCATGCCTTTAGAGGCGCCTAATACAAAGTGACAACCCTCACCATTTTCCAAAGAGTCGATGGACGGACGCAGACAGAGTCCATTGTCACCATGGTAATTACTGCACAATACCTGAGGGCCAGTGGACAGTCAGGAGGCTCAGGCAGCCGCTGAATTCGACATTGTCCGGACCCGATAAAAAGATTAGAGGCCCTGAAAAGCCGGGGAGCGGGATCTCACAGCTCTTTCGTGGGGCCCTGAAAGGCCCATTGTGCAGCTACCATAAATTCTGGGTTCTCCGGGCACTTGACAACTAAAGCCAGGGACAATAGAATTCCTGTGTTGAACAAAACTCGCCTTGTCCGATGCCAGTCTTATCAGCCGCATTAACAAATGTCTCTCGTTGTACCCAAATAATTCCCTATTAGAAGGGCTATTGGGAGCAGAACTAAATAAATATTCACAGCCTTTGTAAAATCTTTGAGAAATGAATAAACAAACAGTCATCTAGCATATGAGCAAACCTCCTGCTACTTTACAATTTATCCTGATTTCTTGTCTAAATGATGTAGTTTCGCTTTCTCCCTGTTAACATATTAACAGTTGCAATACTGGAAGTTCCAGTTTTATTTGTCACCTACTACATACCCCCACTCTGTATTGCTTTGGTGTTTCTGCATGCATCTTTTTTCTTTTAATTAATCTTCCCAACAACACTGGGAGGGGCTTGTTTTACTTCGTTCTACCTCCTAAAAGAGAAGGGAATTAAACTTCAAGGAAGTTAAATAACCTGCCCAAGATAACAGAGCTCATTAGCAGCCAAATGGGAATTCAAACCTAGATTTCCTGTGCTCCACAACTCTGTCTTCCCACTTTGCCATGATTTCTCTACTGAATAAAAAAGGAATAAAGAGTCAGAATAAGAGAGGGAAATCTAAGCATAACCACTAGAAGCTAACAGATATACATCAAGTCAGTTTATGGTTATAGAGCCTCAGAACACTTAGAAGGAAAAATGTAAAAAGCTTTTCTCCAAGAGAGTTTTATTTCTAGCCTAAAATGCCCACCTTTTTACTTTTCAACCTTTTTTTGGTTAGGGGATGGGGAGAGGGAAATGGCAAGCAAACAAAAATAAATATGACCCACTTTAGGAAAGGTTTACGGACATCCATATGGTCCACTGGTAAAGTTTTAGAAAAAATTACTGGGGTAAACAGCAAACAGGGAAGCCAGGAAACAGACATATATGCTCCTGAACATTTATCTCTTCTGTAGTTTATTTTATTTTACTTGTTGGCCTTCTTGTTGTGAATGAACAATAGTTCAACATTTGATAGTAATGCACATGGTAAAACAGAAACTCCCTTCTTGATAGAAGCCACCTACCCGAAGCGTAGCAATCTTTACATTAAAAAATTTGATAATATTAAAACTTTCAATGGCTCTCTTTCAGGTAAGAAGATATCCACACTGGTTAGCACAGCTTGTTCACCTCCCCCTGGTCTCACTTCCTGTCCAAGTAAGGCCTGATGTTCCCTGATGCTGGCAAGCTATGCACCTCTGTTCCTCTGCACATACTATTTCCTTGCCTGAGCTCCCCTCTCATTCACTGTCAGCATCACTGTGGTGGAACTCTCCTCACTTCCTGGTGTGGACTCAAGCCCCCGGATTGCCTTAGTGCACCAGACTGTTTCTTGATTTCCCCCACAGGTGGAGCTCTTTGTTATTAAAGCTGTCTGCCACTTCCAACACTGCATCCAAGGAAGGTTTGAGCCCCTTGAAGACAGAAACAACATTTAATTCTCATTTAATGTCTGGCCTCACTCAGGACCTGCTTAGCTTATTGGTGAAATACATGAATGGCAGTAAACAGAGAATAACCATAAACTATTACTTTAAAAATTCTAAGACATTGAGAATTACCATCTTTGTATCTACTTGATGTTAGATGGCAGGTATAATTTTTAAGTTTTTTTAAGGGCTGTAATGATGTATTCGCTTACCCTGAACTATTCAGCCTTGATCAAACCAATGTCGAGCTGTTAGGTTGGTTTTCTAAAATAGTTAAGATCAGTAAAATAGGCTATCATTTTGCAAACAATCGGCTATTAACAAGGGACCAAGAAGTACTTCCTAACTGACTGACAGTAAATCCATGTGTTTATGCAAGTACTGAGTTTTGAAAAAGTATGATCGATAGTTCTCAAATACTTCAGGTGCCGAGTGAAGCATTTAATAATCTTTGAGTATTTAAGGGCCTGATTATAGTCATGAACACATCATGCTAGCTCTTTCAGCCCTTCTACATCCCCAGGAGCTGTTACGTAGACACAACTTAATCCCAACAGGCAGAGACGATTTCTAACATTTATTGAGAGTTTGCAATATGCCAGGCCCCAGGATAAGCACTTTCCTATAATATATAATTTGATCTTGTAACAACCCTAGATGTTGGTGCTATGATTTCCTTTATTTCATGACTAGGAAATGGAGGTACAGACAGGCTGAGTGAAGCTGCCCTCATTTACAGAGCCACCAAGCAGCAGGACCAGGATCTGGGCACAGTGGACACCGGCAGTTTGAATCTATAGCCATCCTCCCAACAGCTATACTCAAATGTTTTTTCCAGACATAAACTAGGGCACAAATTTAGGGAACGAGTCCAATGAGTTATACAAAAATGACTAAGAACTACATTGCTTTGCTTTCTACTGAGCTATCCAGGGAGTAAGAGCCTCTGTTGAGGAAGGCCCCACATGAAATAAGCAGCAAAGATCGCTTATGACCCAAGGCCTGGGACAGATGTCTGACATTTTATCTGGCAGATGATATTTATCTGTAAATCTTCATCTTCACAAAGTCAGGTAAGTATTCCTACACACACACACACGCCCCTGGAGGCCCACAGTGGGTGGTGACTTGTAATTTTCTTCAGGCACAGATGTGAATTTGGCCACAGAGGGGCCAACGTGAGCCAGCCAGCGAGTCTAGCGGGCACCCTGCATCCTCACCACACCTCATTAAGTTCACTGGGTTCACTCAGGGTCTACACGGGAAGCGGGACATCAAAATGTTTCAGTTACAGTTTGCTGCACTTTATTGGTGGTTTAATATTCTTCATTTGTATCCATAAATTCTGGCAGTCTTGAAAATCTTGGGAAAAATTGCAGCCAATATCAAGAATCTGATATTCTGGTAGAAAGCTGTTCCCCTAGGACTCACCTCCCAGACACATTACACACACACACACACACACCAGTCCATTTCTTTTTCTTTTTCTCTTTTTTTTTCAGTTTCTCAAATGACTACAAATAAAGCCTACTTTACAAATCCCATTGATAAGACCTGAGAATGAAGAGAAAAATAACATTGTCAATAGTTGTATAGAGTTGGGTCATCTTACTAGACTAGGCTTGGACCACTGATGTGGAAGTGCCAGGCAAATGGTCCTGTTAGTATTCATATCAGAGACATTGTGAGGTTTTCCACTGTCATGTCCACTTATTAAATCTCCATATTCTGACTTTAGCCAAGAAAACCAGGTTGGACTTTGAAGCAGTTGCTCATTATGATTTCTTTGGGATCAGTAGCACACAGATCCTGTGTGTAAGTTAACATACACACACACATGCACACCCTATGCAGAGGTTTATCTCTCATCTCTGGAAATATTTCAAGCACATTCCCTATCCAGCACCTTATAAAATGAATTTTGACATTAGGTACTAATGTGGATTTGAGGGTGTGTAAGGTTCTTTCCTATTCTGAGTCTACAGAATTCTGTAATTGGAATAATCAGTTCCCCAGCTCAAAGCAGCCCACCTCCCTGCAGCAGAGTTCTGACCACGCTTGGGGAACCGCTGAACTGGAGGATCTCTAGGGGTCTTTCCCTCTCTGGTATTCAACACAAACCCGTATTTTCATGGGCAGAGCCTGGTACCACGATGAAGACCTTCAAGAGGAAACTTTGTACCGAAGACCATGAGGGCGCAAGGGATCTCCCTTTAGCTCTCAGGGGTATCTGCAGACACAGCCAGGTTTCTCAGTCCCTGACGAGATGGTCTCGTTGCCTCAGAGAAAGCTAGAGGACATTTCCAAAGGCCAAACCCAGTGGGCATGCCACCCAGGAAGCAGGGAGAGAGCAGGGAGACAAGCTGGGGAGTCAGACAGTCCTTGGGAGGGTGTGTAGCCATGCTGGGGTGTGGAACTCTGGGTCCAGCAGCCCCATTCTCCATGGAGTTGTAAACCAACAATCATCAGCTCAGTGACTCAGGACTCTATTTCCTTATCTGTAAAATGGAACATCAGAACACCTCACAGCTGTGAGGTATTGAGGACAAATGAGATAATGCATGTCTATTATATGCTATTACTTCTGGCACAGATTTATTATTCACTAAATATTAGTCGACATCATCATGATAAAAAATGTATCCGTTTTTTATTATAAGGACTCTATATAAAGAAACAAAGAAATTAGTGCAATGACTGACACAGTAAGAGCCAACAAATTGCTATTATTGTTATTGGCACTAAATGACAATGAATCAGGGTGTAAGTAGAAACCTTTTCAGTTCTCTTCAATCCTGATCTCAGCAAAGGGCAAGTTCACCATTTGCTGCGATTCCTGAACATCTCTCTCCTTTAACAGACAAGGCAATCTCAGGCTCAGAGTAGATTCAATTATAGTGTTTCCTTGTAATTATACCTATTTTGGGGCTACCTTCTGTTCATCACAAGAGATATTCATTTGACCATCAATGATAGTGATAGAATTCTTTTTAAAAAATATTTAAGAAAAGCAATAATGAGTCAAAGAAAATATTAAGTAAGTAACAGTATAAGTGGCACCCAGATATTTTGAAGACAAGCACAAATGACTGAAGGGTGAAGAACAATGATCTGCCACCCTGCAATTGTTTACAGCTGGAGAGTCTGAGGCCCCAAGTGGGGAGTGGGTGAGGAGCAGAGCCCACAGGTACCCTGCCTCTGGCATCCCACGGTCCCTCTGCAACATTCCCTTAACACAAATCAAGTGAGGAGGAACTATCTACAATGACCACAGTTCTCTTCCAAGGGCAGAGAGGGAACTGCAGGAAGAGACAAATGTCAGTTCTGACCTGGTGACAGAGGTGGGAACAGCCTAGTAACTCTCCAGTAATTTCGGTCTTCATGGAGAAGAAACTAGGCTGAACACTCACTGGGCACAGAATCCACCTTGCACCTCTCCCTGTAATTCATATCATGCATTTTATTCACACTGCAATTATTCCAAAGGCTATTTAAAGCTGCCTGCAAAGGTGCATGCAGTACAAAAACATATAGGACTGCTTTACTTAATAGAAGTGAGAAAAGGAGAAAGGAAAGCGTGCAATAACAATCTGAATAGAGATTCAAATGCAAAGCCCAAGCTAAGAAGTCATGCTTGCCTGGGCTGTGTCACACAGGGACACGCGGCCAGGCACAGGACCACAGAGCTCATCAAGTTAAAACTGGTCCTCACATCACAGCCATTCCAGACACTGATAACAGGCAGATTTTTAACCCATTGGTTCTCAGAGATGACCCTGACTTAGGCAAAGGGCAACATCTTTAGAGTAAACATAACAGAACTGGAATTATTTGGCACCTTAGAGTGGCATGGATGCACAGGGGACACTCAGTATCTCCAGCAGGTGAGGGATGGAGTAGGGAGAGGATGCAGGCAGCATCTCTCTCCCCGGGGACCCAAGAGCCAGCCCATGCTCCACACGCTGCTACCTGCTCACTCTGAAATGGGAGGCTCATGCTATTCCTGGTTTCAAAGCACCAAAGGCCTCTTCGGTCTGCCTCTTCTGCTTTCAACAATAAGCAGTCACTGCTTTGTTCTAGGTCTTGTGCTTTCAATTGTCACATCAGTCACTCCTATTTGAAAGTGGAGAAATCCAAGGCTGAGAAGATGAGTAATGTACCCCAGTTGCCCAGCCTGAAGGGATTAAAACCCAGGCAATCTGATGTCAGAGCTTCTGTTTCTCATCACCACCAGCTCTTCCCCTAGGGAAAGCCCTGCATTTTGGAGTGAGTCCAGCTGCCTTCAGCTTCACCTTCCAGGAACCCACTGTTCTTACTCATCTCACCGTATTATCTCATGTTCCCCTGCCTTTGCTCCTACTATTGCTTTTGCACAGAATCAAAGTTTCTCTTCTTATCATTATTAACTTTTGTCCTATAAGGCCTTGGCCAAATTGTTTCCTTCTGATAACCCACCTTCCTTTTCCAACAACACATACACACCCCTCAGCATGGCATCATCTCTAACAACCATTCATCCTATCAGTCAGTGTTTCTTGAGCACCTACTATGTGCCAGATATTGATCCAGGCACCAGCATACAAAACAGACAGGGGTGTTATTCTTATAACACTTTCATCCAGGGGTAAAGTTAGAAAGTGAACAGAAAGATGCACAGCAAACAATTAGTGATAAAGGACACAGAAAATTTGAGAAAGTTAATAAAATCGATGGAATCATGTCTTTTTTTTAGGACTCCTTTAAATCAGCACACACATGCCAAGCACACAGCTGAGACTCAATCAGTATTTGATGGAATGAGAGGCAACACCTAATGCTTAAGTCCTCAGATGTGTTGTGGTTCTAGAAAATCCTTTCCCTAACCATTCGTCCACCATCCCCAATCCCTGGGAGTTAATGAGGAGCAGAGGCTCTGTTAGCTGCATCATTTATAGCTTCTACAGCACCAACTGCATGATCATTTGCAGGTGCTGTAAACCATGAACACAGAGACCCAGACTTAAAGTTTGAGGGACATCACCAATCACAGGATATAAGAGCCAAATGGAAACTCAGCAGTGAGTAATCTGGTGATTGTTCTGTGTTTGGCAGACCGGGTAGTTTCCAGGTACTCCAAAGGCTACTACAGTAGCTATAGTAGGTGAGGGCATTTGGGGAGTGGTTCTGAGATGCCCAACTCTTCCTCCTTCTTCTGTTTAATCCACAGGTCTGTTTCCTCCATTTTATACCTATTAGGGTTGGGATAAGATTTTATTTACAATAATTTGCATGAAATTCAGTCAAGATAGAAAACATAGAAATAATGAATCTGGGAGTTACATGACTCCTTCGAATTTTTACAGAACATCATTCTGAACAACTGTGCATGTTAAGTAAGACACTGACAGATGTACACAACTACAGATAGATGACCAGTGACTGAACGCACACTTGCCGTGAACAGATTACATATCAGGAAGTGGGGGTTCAAGGCTTTGGAAAGAGGGGGATATTAAAATAGTACTGGGACATGCTTTCAAGGGAGGCAGAGGCCTTTCTAGCCTCAAGGATCCCTCACTAGAACTTGGCCTTCTGATAGCTCTGACCATTCATTCCTCTGTTTCTTTCACTTATTCAGTTATTACGTAGCACCAGTCTTCTTGCAGAGATAAACACATAGAACTAGGGACTACGTGGCTGCAAGACAGAAAAAGAGAGGGAGGGAGGGAAGGAGAAAAGAAGATAAATAGGGAAAGAGGGAGGGAAGAAAGTTGGATATGGTATCTTCAAGGTAAAGCAAGCCAGGGAGTGGGGGTCCTGAAGTTTCCTGTCTTCCCTTTCTTCCTCAACACACAGCGGGCCGAGGTTTATCCAGAGCAAATGCAGAGTCATAGAAGAGGCCAGTGGGTGAGAAGAATGAAAGGAGCCCCAGAATAAGCCATGACTAAAGAGGAAAGGAGCATAATTGGATTTATGAGACTTCTATTTTTAGTGGCCTAAAGAAGATTCTCTCCAGTGACCTTGCCAAACGATGGTGTAAACAGACTTAATGAAAGCTCTCCTAACCTTCTCATCCAAGTCGGCTCATTCCCAGATCGCTTCTGCAGATGCACCCCCTAACACCCTGTAACCTCGTGAATGCACTAATCCTACCAGGTTTGACCTGAAAGTGAGCAGATGGATTGATTTCAACAGTTTTCCTCCTTTCCAGTTGTTTTCTTTGTGAAGAAATTAAAGACCAGGATAGCCTTCCTGAGCAGTTAATTTTACATTTTTATTGCTTTCGTTGTTCCATTTTCCAGTTAAATGCCATCCATTTAACTGACATGAGAAAAATGCTTCTTGCGATTAGGAAAGATGCTCGCTTTGAAAGCCATCCTAATTATTTAATGATATAAAAAAAATAGCAAAAGAACCAAAAACATTCTAAGACGGACTAATTCTAGGTTTCTCTCTGCATGTTTTAAGTGCTCTTTTTTTCATTACAGAAAGAGAACATTCATGCTTTAGCGAACTGACTCCTGAGGAAAAACTGACATGAAGAATAGGACCATCTTTTATGATCCCTTCTATCTCACCCAGATTCCCAGAAAGAGTTACAGCCTTCTATCCACATCAAGCCAGCATTGCCTTGTAGTAGGAGAATGTCTAAGTAAGACACAGTGCACACCCTGTGTGCATCTATCATGGAAGAGCCGTCCTTCCCCTCGAGTTGTAATTATGAGAATTGTAAAGCAAGGTGGAAAAATAGTTTGGAATATTTCATCATGGTTCACTATGAAACACAATCTTTACTCTAATTATGATCATGTAAAACTATTCCCGACTCAGTTGAGTACTGGAAGGAAGGAAAAAAATAAGAATTAATGAGTCAGAGGGAATGAACCATGGGTGATTTTTTCCCCCTCTTCTTCCTCATTTCTCACATATTTAAAAAAATGATCTGTCCTAGATGCAAATTTATAATTTTAAGTAGTCTCACCATAAAACTGGAAGCGTCTCTTCTGCAAGGTGGATACCTGTGCTGGCCACACCCAAAGCGAGCTAGTGGTCAGAGAACGGAACGCCTGCCATCACTTTTCTGTGCAGCCAAAACGAACAAACAAAACACTACTCTGCCCCAAGATATCAAAAGAATCAGCCGATTTATTCTGAAATAGAAGCAGGAAACAGTTTACGATCCTAAATGACCAAATCATCAAAGTGTCAAATTAAACACTGATACCATCAATTTGATTCTAAAATATTCTCTGGTGTGGGAGAATCCAAGAAGGGACGTCAGCAAACTACCAAATAGTTAACATGAGAAGGCTATCCCTGGAGGCTCCCTTCGTTCCATGCAGTCCACTCACCTGGCACACCCTGCTAATCACCTGCAGTGCCCCTGGGACTGTGCTGGGGATTAGAGACTCAGTGATGAATAGAATTAGACTCTTGCTCTTAATAAGCTTGTATCATAATCTAAATTTGGCTGCTCTTACCTCAAGCCTGGATAGAATTACCTGGACGATCTCTTGAGATCTGCCACCTACCCAGAAGAAATTGGGCAGTGACAAGGGAATGTGCTGTGACCAACACAACCAGCCTGCACATCAAGGGTGCTGAGTTCAAGCCCAGACCCTGATGCTCGTGTGACTGTGGGAAAATCCCTTTGCCACTCAGCACCTCAGTTTCCCCATCTAACAGGTGAGGAAGCTGAAGGTCTTAGCTTGAAATTCCATTATTCTGTGAGGCAACAGACTCATTGGTATTCAGAGTTTTCAGAGACTTCGAACTAACTTACAAAGTTTAAGCAGCAATGTATTGCATACTTGAAAGTTGCTAAGAGAATAAAAGTCTTAAAAGTTCTCATTACTAGAAAAAATTTTAACTATGTGAGGTGATTGATGTTAACTAATGGTGGAAATCATTTTGCAATATACATATATCAAATCATTATGTTTATACCTTGGACTAATACTATATTAAATCTCAATTGGAACTCAGTAAAACTGGGGGGATGGGATAAACCAGAGGCTATAGAGCATGGAAAGGACCCAGGGCCCTCTTCTGCCCATAGAACCAAACACCTACCCAGTAGGAAAGAGGAGGAAGGAATGTAGGGTGTTGGTGACTATAATCTCCATGGGAAAGTTTTGAGTCCGACAGTCCTGGGTTCAAATCCTGCCTCTGGATTCAGTGTGTGACTTGAGCAAGTGACTCAGCTTTGTGTCTATTTCCTCTCCTGAAAACTAGCATCTCTCAGGCCTGATTCACAGGGGCTGCTGTGGAGATGGCATGTGAGAGGCACTCTGCGCTACTCTACTCAGAAGGTGCTCAATAAATTTTACCCAAATTAAAATGCTGAGTTAACATGAATATCGTAGATGGGAAACTCCTGCGAAGACAATCTTGTTCACTTTCTATTCCCAGCACCTGGCGTAGGTCAGTCATGGAGGAGGTGCTCAATAAATAAATAAATGTTCACTGATCAGCTCATATTGATTGGAAGCTCTAATTGGCAATTTATATACATATGATTAATTAAAACTGAGAACACAGATTGGTTATTACTTTATAAATACAGTGTGGGGGAGTATCTTTCAAAGTACAATGTATGATGGTGATGGAAAAGTCACAGACACTGGGATACTGACAAAGTGAACCTCCTGCATGGCTTTGGAAATCAGCAGAGCCAAAAGTCAGTGCCTGAGTCATGGCCCAGCAATGCTGCAACTTGTGAGCGAGTTCTGTCCCACTAACTGTCCCAACTGAGCTCTTCATTCATTGAGCAAACAGTTCAAAAGTCCTTTGAGTAACTCTGTGGTGCCCTTTGGCAGGCAAGAGACAAACAGAGCTGACACGAAGAGCAGGATGTGAGAATCCATGCTCCAGAGAAAGTACTCCAAGTAGAAAGCGAAAGGAGATGGATGCAGGGAACCAACAAGCCCATTAACTATTCTGCACAAGCCACATGACTGCTGTCCAGCAGCAAAGACCCAGCACAGTGACAGAAAATGTCAGCCTTCATTTAGGCAGCTCCAAGACACACACACACACACACACACACACACACACACTCTCCGGGGACACAGAAATGACTCTAAAGTAATAGAGTCCACTTTGAATCCCAGTGAATAAAGCGTTATGATTCATTTATTATGACGAGAAGGGGTAACACAGTGGCGCTCTGTAACTAGGTCAGGCACCAATTGGTAGTCAACTCCACAGACCCAGGAAGATTTAATGAGGAGGAGACCAGACAAAGACAGAAGATGGAAATAATGCCACAAGCACATGTCCCCAGACACCACAATCTGGCAATGGGGTGCATTCCATGCCATTTCTCTCAGATACACCAGGACTTCTGGAAACTCCTAACACAGAACCTGCCATTGGGTGCCACAGTTCTGGCAGTAACCCAGTCGAAATTAAAAACAAACCCTGAATCGGACGGAGATAGCAATGTCAGTAGCAAAACAGAAACAGCAACTGCGTACAGGGGTGCAGAGTGGACAGCTGCACAGCGCGCGCACTACCAGGCTAAAGCTGTGCCCACCAAAGCCAGTCCCCTTTGCCGGGATCTCGGTGCCACCATTCCCTTCCCTCGTCACTGGCACCTGCACTCAGCTGGCAGAAGGAGAGACCAGGCTTGTTAAATCCAGTGCCTACTCACTCCACTGTCGCAAAGGTCACAAAACAGCAAACAGCTGGCCTCCTGCAGTCTTCCCTGTGCGTAAGGATCCAGTCTTGGCAATGCCATAGAGATGCCTTCCCTCTTTGCTCTTAGGGCATCTCCTGTGGGGACACCAAAGGCTACAGGACCCAGAGAGGGTGTGGCCCAGCTTTGTTTTGGACCGCCTAGAGCAGGGGCCTCCCAGGACAGAGAGGCAGCCCTAGTCCCAGGCACTGCTGGCAGCCCTATGAATGCGCCACTGTGGTAAGACACACACCCACTGCTAATGAGTCTCTCCCAGAAACAAGCCAGGGAGGCAAGTGCAGGAGCTGCTGCAAAACAGAGCCAAGCAAAAGGCCAAGACAAGGGTGGGGCGGGGCCATGCAGGCCCACCTAGGCTCGCTGCTATTCCCCGCACAGCAGGAGGATCCCTGGCATTTCTCTTGCTGGGAACTAAAAACATTTCTATTACCCTCCCGCCCCAGTTAAAAATAAAGTGGCAGACAAAATGTTATGGGTATTTCTAAAAGGCAACCACCATCATCTATTACTCTTATTTCATTGATCTAAGGAGCATTTTCACATAAGACAAGTAAAAAGGGACAGATTTTCAGAATAAAAACACTGGCCAGCCTAATACACATTAAAGAAAGCAGGCAGGCACGAGTTTTGCTTTATAACTTTGAATCCCAGGTACATTCCTTTTACACTATTTTACTGTAGATTTGTGCAGCAGTAAAGAGAGAAGACGCTGGGGCGAGTTGGCAGGGTCTGATTTCTACCTCCAGTTACTAGTTGGATAACCTTAGACAAGTTACCTATCCCCTGTAGACCTCCATCTCCTCATCTCTAAAATGGAGAGGAAAACAGTACCTCCTTCACAGGGTCCTTGTAAAAATTAAATAGGTTAATTCACGTAATGCATTTAGCATACAGCAAGCACTCGATGAATGCTACCTACCTAAGTCGTTACCACCATCATTAGTATGATGTACGTTCCGCAGTCAAACCGAATTTGGAGCTTCAATGTTCAGGTGATAATGCTACATTCCTTGTGTGCAACCACAGTGATTGAAAATCCAATAAAAAAGAAGTATGCAGACCAAAATGCAAACAGCTCTTTCTGCAATTTCACTTTCTGCATATTCAGAGTATTTAGAGCAAACAAGAAACTAAAGCTCCCCGCCTTCCTCCAGCAGTTTCTCTGACCCTCTACCCCAAGGATCCAGAAAGGAGAAGACTGCAGATGTCCAGGCACCTTTGTATTTTTAAAAAAATATATCTTATCTATTGCACAAAATATTGCTGGGTTTTTTTTGACACTTTAAAATTTGGCAGCCCTGTGAATGTGCTCCTCATTGCTCATCTTAGTTCTGGCCCTGGCTGGGAGGTAAGGCCTCCTCTTTCCCAGCACTTCTGGTAACAGCTCTTCCCCAGCTCTGTGTGCAAGTCACCTGAGACCTCATTAAAATGCAGATTCTGCTCCAGCAGGCCTGGGGCAGGGGGCTGAGGTCCTGCATATCTAGTAAGTGGCCAGGGGATGGCTGTGCTGCTTCTGGGATATGGGAGACAGGGGAGAGGAAGCCAATACCTGAGTTTCATTTTGGTGTCTCTTTGATGGCCTGGTTGTTTTCAGACAACCTGGAAACTCTTTCATTATTCATGGGAACTGCTGTTGTTAAATCGACAGTGAAGTCCTTGGACCCAGAGGCAGGGAACACTTGTTGTTTTGTTTTGTTCTAAATCAAGCAAATAGAATAAAGCAAATACCCAGTGACTCCTGGTGACTGCCCTTTGGGAACTTCATTTAACTTTCTATTTCCCTTGCTGCTTTGCCTGGCTGCAGAAGCAGGGGCAGGAATATCACAGAGGAAGGGGCTGTGCATCGGTTAGCACTGCAAAAATGTCCAGGCTCCAAAGGGAACAAGCTGCTGATGAGAATCGTAAAACTTGCCAGTCCAATACAGCTGAAATACCTGTTTTTCCCTGCCTTTCAGTAAGACTCCATGGAGGAGCAAGAGTGCAGAGCTTGGGACCTAGGTACCAGGGGTTCAGATGAAGGTTCCAACACTTACTAGCTGTGTGACCTCAGGCAAGTGACAACCTCTCTGAACCTTAGTTTCTCTATCTAGAATGTGGTGTCTACCCTAAAGGATTGTTGCTGTAAGACAAATTCATATGTATACATGTGTGATATATGAACAATAACATTACTTTTCCCAAAGTCCACAAAAAGCATCTAAGAAATAGAACAGTAATAAGAAGTTCCCATAGATGTACCCTTGTTTTTTTGTAATTTTCCCTTATATTTCCCAGTCCAAGCCATTCTTAGAATGCATGTGTATGTGTGCGTGTGTGAGGTGGGGGGAGTGTATTAAAAACGGCAGTTCTTCTTTAAAACCCCTTCCTAATCACTGTATAGAATAGTGCAAAAATTATTAGGGAAATATTAAATCACTTTCCATCCTTAGGTGGAAGATATGGTCGATATTTTTTATTAAAATGCCTGTACCTGGGAATGTCATCATGTAGGAAAGAAGCATCCATAAACACACACACACACACACACACACACACACACACTTTCACATTTTCCTCCCTCTCATCCCACAACCCTCTAGCACAGGGCACTGTGTCCTACCCATGGTGGGTCCTGGAAAATATGAGCATACTTATTCCATGGAAGAAAAAGCTGTGTGGCTGGTCATCTGCTCATCTCTCCACCATTTGTGGGTGTGCATTGCCAGACTGGTCTGCCAGTCTGATGAGATGAAAGGGACAGGGAAAAGAAGATGGGATGGGGAGAAATGGCTATGGGCCATAGCTTTCATTTTCACTGTGGCATGGGACAGGATATCTCAGCAAGAGACAGCAACTGAGGCAGAGGATTATAGGAATCCACATGTGACAGGGGCCTTTCATACAACACTGTCCAAAAGCCTTTTCCCCACTCTCCATTGGGGTGAGGGGGCCTCTTCATCAATCCTACTTATGGGAGCATCTGTGCCCCGGCCATGTAAACAAGCCCCTCAGCTCTCATTCAAGCTTTGTTGCAAATTTTCCTCTTCTGGACCCTATTGCTCCAGGCTGTGGGCCACTGCAAAGAACCCTTCTTCTTTTAGGGATTTCTCTGTCTAAACAGGATTTATGATGATCCCTTGGCAAGGATCTTTGAATCACTGGCTTTCACAGTATAGAAAAAGAGTATTTCAGGAGAATCTACCTCTAACAAGCAATACAGCCCTCGAGATTTATCTGTTTTGATGGAACAGGCTCAGCCTCATACTCCCAGGATACTGCCCCTGGATAAGGGGCTATTGCAAAGCCAGCATAGACGACATGGTATTGAAAGGACCAGCGCTGTCCCAGAGAGCTGTGTGACCTTGGGACAGCAGTTTAACCTTTCTGCAAAAGCTGTCTCATGTATAAAGTATAAATGATTAAGTCTTCTTCCTGGGGCTGTCATAAAGGTTAAATTGTTACTGTGAGATAATTCATATATACATATTATAACAATAACATTACTTTTCTCAAAGTAAAATAAACAAACAACAACAACAAAAAAAAAACAGCCTAGAAGTTGAACACTAATAAGAAGCCCAAGGGATGTACCCTTGTTTGTAATTTTCCCCCAGTGTAATCTAGTACCTGGTGTACCTTATACCTGCTTTATGGGTGGGGCACAATACAAAATGCCTACGATATTTGGTAAAAGAGGTGTGATAAGAAGGAAATGGCACTGACGGCCCAGTGCCCCGCCTTTGGGAAGGGCTACAGGTTGCTGGTCCCAGGTAGAATGAGACAGAGTAGGCCCGTGCCTCTGAGAGTTTGCCAATGAGCTGCCTTCCCCCTGAGAGGTACAGGTGTTTCAGCTAGAGGAGCACAAATCCTGCCCAGTCACTCCAGCACCTGTTAAGCTCAAATTTCGTTTGTACCAATTCTAGACGATTTTCTTTGATTTATCTCCTACAAACCCCTCTTCCAATTCCTGCATCCCAGCTTGAAAGGCTTGTCTGCCTTTTTTTTGTTCTTTTCTCTTTCACCGGTGATGCTCACAGACCAAAGAGAAACCCTCCCTCTCTGAGGCTCACGGAGCTGCTTTCCCACGTGTTGAAGCCATCAATAACCCCCACCAGTGGCTCACAGCCTGAACAAAACAGAGGTTGGGTAGAGAAAAAGACAGAGACAAAAATAGCTCGCTTTGATCCAGTTCATCCTGGGATTGTGTGGCATTTCAAATCCTACAGACACTTGGAAGGAGAGCTCTGGTCAACTGCATTTTTTTTTGAGGGGCAACTAAAACTCAAGAGAATCAACTCCCCGAAAGGCATCGAGGGAGGATCAGGGGCATAAAGGGAACCCACATCTGCTTGACTGCACATTCCATACACTTTCCATTGTGCCATGTTATTTCTAAGTGGAAAAATACCCCGTAGGCTCTCATTCCTAAGCAAACAGTCCATAAAAAGGTCACAAAGAAGTAACGGCGCTGTCAGGTGTGACTTCAGGCTCCACCACCCCAGCATAGGAACACCTGAAAATCACTTAATCTCTCTAAAGGTCATTTGTCTCATTTAAAAAAAAAGAGGGCATAAGATTCTTTATTGATGATTACATATAGATAAAATGAGAGAATGGAGCAAAGTGTCTGGCACAATGTAGAAACCATTACACATTGCTATCTCCCTTCACGGTTCCAGAGAATTTTTTTATTATTATTATAAGGCACCTGTGACAGAAAACTTAAAATTTAATGTAAAGAGAACAATTAATAACAATGGGATTGAGGATTTTGCATAGCCTAATTATATAAGTGGTACTCTAATGCAAAAACCCAATGGTAACTGAGAAAAGAAAAAGGAAAAATCAAATTGACAGATGCGACATTTCACCCACACAGTCTCTTAACCTGTTTCTTGTAGTCAAGACAATGAAAAAGTGAATTATGAAGTGCTACAGAAGGTAACGTACAGGTTTACAATCAACACAATATGCTTATAGGAGGAAATCCTTTTAAATTAAATATTAAGTCATTACACAGCTACAGAACTCAGCAATATCAAGTTTTGCAAGTATTTGATGGAATACATAAAACAGCTTTAACATCATGTAGTTTGCTATTCTCTTCATCTGCAAGACTTTTTCTTACCTCTTCCTATCAAGGATAAAGCAGACTCTTCTCAAATATTTTCGCTTCAATTTCTGTTAGCCAGAAATGCATCTGTACCTTCTCTGTGTGCTTAACACCAGCGTTGACTTCATTCGCAGATATGGAAACACAGAGATGTTTAGTTGAAGTGTTTCTGAAGCAGAAGGTGGCAATTATGCTGATGCTCTGATTCTCGGACTATAATCACTTGCTCTAGCAATCCCCACCCCACCCCCAGGAGGAACATTATCACTGAAAGCAAATTATGGCATCATCTGTTCAATCTTCCAGGAATTTCTTTCATCTGTACATACATATATGTACACACACACACATGCACACATGTGTACATATATTCTGACATTATATAAAAGTCACAGACCTCTCCCTCACACTGATAGTGAAATTCTGAGAGCTAAATCTGTGATGCTGTTTGTCTGTAAGACTTTACAGTTTCTTCCCTTCACTCTGCTGCTTTTCATGTGTAGAAAAACAATTCACAGATCCCTACTAGTGAGTAAATATACATGCATTTATTAAGCTCAAATTCTCTGCCTTCTGCTTGAGATATGTGATATATTAGTGCTTCCGGTGGCAGCAGGCTCATTTACTTTATCAGTGGTGACAGAATATCTTCATATCAGCATCGGCAAAGACACTACTTCATATTATGCCATTACTCTAATAAAGGCCTGGAGAGTCCCCAGAGGAAACCACGAAGTAGCCCATTAAAACACGGTTGAAAAAAATCCCTTCACCCTGGGGGAATATATTTCTTTTCCAGAACTTTCCAGAAACTTCATGGGATGGTGTTATCAATCTCAAAATATAACTAATTGTAATCTAATAGACATTCTGATCAAAAAGTCATCAAGCATTTATCAGTCTCTGCTTGCTGCTGAACTTCACACTAGAAATCATGAGACAGGGTAAGAAACAGAGTGGGATCCTGGAAACAGCAACTCAGATCCTCATAGCACCGGGGAAGGAACAAAGCAGAGCTAATACCATTTGGAGAGCTTGTGGCAGAGGATGAGCTAGAACCCAGAGCTGCTGACTGCCTGACATTATGTATTATCCAGCTGTTCTTTGTCTCCAAGCTTAACAGTGATTTCCAAAGGAACACCAACCGTCTGTGAAAAGTGACACCCCCCCAGGGCAACATGCCTGTGTTATTCCTAGACTAGGAGTATTCTGAGTCATGAGATGTTACAGAAGTAGGCAACTCTATGAATTCTGACAAAACATTTTGTGTGCAGGGGCATTTTGAAATTCACTTATGTAACAACTATTAATAAACATGTCTTGTATATTAGGTACTGGGGATACAATGGCATATACAGTAGACCCCCTTACTGTCTGCATAAAGCTTGTAATCTAATTAGTGATTATTAATAAATAACAGGTAAGACACAATAGCTGCTATAGGATAGTGGGTCAGAAAAGCCTTCCAACAGATTTACTTGAGTGGGAAGCCCTGAAGGATAGGAAAGAGTAAGTGATGGGAAAATAAATAGTATTTTTAAGTATGTTAATTTTTTTTTCCTACCTTGGTTTCCTTTGAATTTTTATCACGGAGCATACAATGACTTTTTACTCCCAGGATGTTTTCTGGAAAGTATGTATACATATGTTTATATGTGTGCTTTGACTTTGATAATTTCAATGAAATTTATTTTACCCTGTGTGTGTACATGTTTTCCAATCAGTATTCTTCAGCTGTAAGCCTCCCAGATTCTATGATTAGGTTTTGATGCTTAAAGCCCTTAGCATAGCCTGAAAGTGGAAGCCTTTCACAGCCCGGTATCTCTCACCTTTCTTGATTTAGTTGAGCCCTCTGCCCTGCAGAGAGCGTGGTCCAGTCACAATAGAT
This sequence comes from Manis javanica, assembly GCF_040802235.1. Classification (NCBI taxonomy): domain Eukaryota; kingdom Metazoa; phylum Chordata; class Mammalia; order Pholidota; family Manidae; genus Manis; species Manis javanica. The sequence continues at coordinate 45,544,533 of NC_133172.1, forward strand.
CAATTTCATTCTTTCAACATGCCAGGTATGTTTATGCTTCTGTCATTTGTACAACGCATGTTCCTGAAAGTCCTGAAATGGCCTTCCTTCCCTTATCCACAAGGCAAATTACATCTCAGTCTTTAAACTCCATCTCTTTTCTCCAGCTTTCTCGGCCTGACTTATCAAGTGGAATTAATTGATCAACCTCCTGGAAACCTTTCTTTCTTTATTGATATTTTTCTAATTACCAGATAATGCATACTCGGTGTCAAAATTTTGGAAATAAAATGTGTAATTGAGAAAATAAACATTGTCTTCCACTATTTTACCCCTATTTTTAAACATAATTGAGATCTTTTTCTATTGCACCTGACTTTCCCCCTACTGAACATTCTTTGGGAACCCTGCTTATAATGGTAGCATAATTGTCTGTCAGGATGTACAATGAACTATATAGCCATTCAACCCCCTACTATCTGGCTACTTGGTAGCTTAACATTTTTTCTGTTGTAACTAACAATGCAGCAAACTTAATTGTACATTAATCTCGTCCACATACCTGCTGATTCGCTTGGATGCTTAGAGGTAAAATTGCTGGGTCCAAAGAGTGAGATTTAAACCTTTATGTATATATTGCAGGCTATTTTCCAGAAAAGTTGTTTTAATTAACATGCCCACATGCATTATAATGGAATGCCCATTATACTCCCTGGGTCCCATTATGGTAACAAACCCACCACCCACAGATTTTTTGCTTAAAGGTACAAAAGCCTTATTGTTTGAATTTCACTCTCTTTGAATAGTAACACAATTGAATTCTCCATGTAAGTGTGTGTAGGGAGGGTGTATGTGTGTGGTGTGTACAGTGTGTATGGTTAGGTCTTTCCCCTCTTTTCCATTGGGGTGACAGTATTTTCCTTATCCATTTGCAAGACTTTTTAAAAAAACATTACAATACTTCCTTAGGTCATCTCTGTTTTGAGTATTTCACAGATTTTCTCTTTAGAAATAATTTCACTTATGGTATTTTTGATGTATAGAAGTTGGCAGTTTAATTTGTCTATTTTTTTTCTCTATGATTTTTTTCCTTTATGGTTGTTTCTTCACATGCCTGGCTCCCTGATGTACCATGACCTCCATTAGGACAGGTGTCCTACTTTATTCATCTTTGTGTCTCCAGCATTTTATGGAAGGGCAGTGCCCGGAATAGAATCATCACTCAATAAATTCTTGTCAGATTGTATTGTATTGTATTTTCTTAGTAAAAGTCATCTCTCAAATGATTTGCTTTTATATATTAAAATGCAAATGTTTATAATTTATATATATAGTATATTTAATATTGAATAATACCATATTTATATGCCTCTATATTCAATATTTCAATATTTATCTTAAATATTTAAGTTGGTCTATCAAACCACACATTCTGAAAATTCTATAAAAATTTAATGGTATTCCAAGGATAAGCCATTCAGTGAAATGGTAACGATAGAATGGCTCACACAAGATATGTAGGGAGTATAGGCTGTTGATTGCAATGCAATAAGGTCCATTAAAATGGTGGATTACTTTCGTTGTTTATCGAAGTGGAATGTTATTTGTCAGTATCAAAAACCAGAACATACCAAAAGGACCCTGAATTTTTGTGTGTGTTCTTCATACCACAGAGAGGTCGTATCACTCAGAAATCCTCACTCTGAATATATTCTGAAATAAAACAATGTCTATTTCAAATATGTATAGTTTATTGATGTGTTCTGAAATCAATTTGTGTTGAAAACATAGATGTGCCTTGCGGCACAAAAAGAACAGACTCAAGGAAATGTCATACAAAGTCTACATTGCACAATGTCTACATACCCAAAAGGGAAGGGAGCGAAAGAAAGAGCAGATGCTCACAAGCCACTCCAGTCCATGCACCATGCCCAGTGCTTACTATTTCATTCCGAGTTTGCCTAATCATCTCTCACCTTCCCACCTGGACGAGGTTCCACTCAGAGGCTCTAGATAGGAGATTCCAAGCCCTAGAGGAAACTATAGTAAAGTCCACTCACATCCTTTTCAGGGGAGCCTGGCTTCCTGAGCAATGCCAGGTCACATTCCTCCCAGGGACACCCTGGCATCTGGTCAGGTGCAGGGCTCAGCTGAGCTCTGTCTGCCCGGGTAACAACTAGGAAGCTCACCCTTTAACAGGTAAGAGCTGTGCAGAGAGGAAAGAGCAAGGACCCAGGCACTGTGCTGCCTGTAAGACTGGGTAAACTAGAGAGCCCCTCATGGTAAGAGAGGGAGCGGCTGGTTAGGAACAAGTGCCAAGCAGTGTCTGAGCACAGATAAGGAGCAGGAAAACCATATTACTGTCCATTCACAGAAGTCAGACTGGATACCTGATACTCCACTTTCCCCTCAAATTCACACCAAAGGCATGGCTCTGCTCTCTCTTGACTCAACCCAAATGTAAAATGTAAAGTCCAGATTCAACTGAATTCCAGGAAAAAGTGGACAGAATTATTTATTTGCTAATAAACTTCTAGCATCTTCTTATATCCATCCATTTAGTCACTCGTTCATTCATTCATTCATTCATTCATTCATTCATTCATTCAAAGCTTAGCACCTAATTAAAGGCAGGATGCACAATGGATAGCGGAATGGATTTTAGCAACAGGAAAGTCTGAGTTGAAGTCTAGAGCCAACCCATCATAGGTTGGAAACTTTGAATAGGTGACATCACTCTGTAAGCTTTATTTTCTTTTCCTATGACACAGGATTAGGGCACTGCAGGGGGATCAGATGAGAAGGCCTATGAGGGGCGCTACATGGTCAAGCTTGGCACAGAGAAAGTGCTCCTTAAATATAAGGTACTCATATAATAGGAAAGAGCACTGTAGATGTGGAGTGAACAGTCTCCCATGAGCACTGTTTCCAAATGACTTGATCCTTGAAAACAGCTATGTGAGATCTTACTTTCATCTGTTTTGACAATGAAGACAGTGAAGCACAAAACCTCTGAGTGTCTTGCTTGAATTACCCCACAGCCACCCCCCAGATTTAGCAGCTGGATCCAGGTTTGTCTTACTGCAAAGCCTGTGCTCATTCCAAGATACAGGGCTGCCTGCTTCAAACCGAGGCAGTGAAATGAAGAAGACCTAGACAGTGTTGCTTTCCGTGCTCACTGACTGTGGAAGAGGATGACATGGGAACCAATTAAAACCAATTACTATGCCCAACATGGTAAGTTTCATGCTGAGGCTGAATAGCTTGGGAGAAGTGGCTGATCCCAGGAGATGGCACGCTGGTCCTGACTCATTTGGTAAGTTGGGTTTTTTAAGCTGAGAGGAGTGTGTCTAAATGGCAACGATGGAAAAGGCTGGCTGTTCGGTGAAAGACCTGCCAGGAAAACAGAGAATTTGTATCATACCTTTCCCATTCAAACCATCTGGCAACCCAGTCATAGCTGAGGCAGGTTTCTTATTGACAAATCAATGACAAAGGGATGATGGAATTGACGTATCAACATTCTGCAACTCCTTATCAAGGACCTAAGCACTGGGCAGCAATGATAGCTAACATCACAGAAAGAGGAATTACCAGCATGATGTGGCCCCAGGGGGATGCATACACCACCACCAAGAAGTGATCTTAGCAATGAATAAAATAAACACAAAAATTGAATGTGAATCTGATTAAGACTTTCATCTGGGATCCAATTTCCAAAAAGTAAAAGGACAGAGGGAAACTATACCAACGATTCTCAATTGGAGGCAATTTTAACCCCTTAGGGGACATTTCACAGTTCTGGTTGTCATGACTGTGGAGGGAAACACTAGTGGCATCTAGTGGGTAGAAACAAGGGATGCTGCTAAACATCGTATGATGCACAGGACCACCCCTGCACCAAAAAAAAATCCAAAATGTCAGTAATGTCATTGTATCATAATGTCAATAAATTATCCAAAATGCCAGGAATGCTGAGGTTGAGAAATCCTGTATTATAGGGTAAATGGTACCATCTCCTCAACGGCAGGGGTTGGTGGAGGTGCTTACAGATTAAACTTGAAAGGTTTATGTAAAGATAAAAAAAGAAACATGGGCAAAACTAAATGATAGTGTTTGAGATGCATGCCTTGGCAATGGGGAAGTGGTCACTGTACAAGTCGGGAAAGGGATCCTGCTTGCGCAGAGCAGAGGAGCTGGGAAGGTTTCCTGCGTTATCTGGCAAGGTTCTACCTTCTCACGGGGGGGTGGTTTAAAGGTGTGTTCACCTTACAGCAATGCGTTCGGCTACACACTTGGTTTTATGTGATTTCCTATATTATATCTAACAAGAGCACAGTTTAAAATCATATTAACAACAAAATAAAATTGTGTTTCCTCTTTCCTCACTTTGGCTAGGAGTTAATTAGCTTATAGCTACTGAATTAAAAAAAAAGTATTACTGATTCATCTACATGCATAATTTCTTTTCCTGTGTTTTCCACAAGTGCTTAAAAAAAATATCTCTAACCCTACCCTTACCACTTGCTTATTGCTAGAGATGCTCGGTGAAAGTTGCACTGAAGTGGAAGCAGCATAGTGGAATAATTAGGCCTAGGGGCCCTGCAGTCAGATGACCTGAGTTGTCACCTCATTCCACCTTAGTTCATTCCAGCTCGAGCTTGAGGTTCCTCCTCTGTAAAACTTCTGTAAAGGTTTCTCATAGGTTATTGGGGAGTATTAGCCCAAGTATGTATAACTGGATTCTGAAGGCAGCTAGCTCCTTTCGTAAAATTCAACTTTTGATGACTTGCTCACGTGTCTATTCATCAAGTGCCAAAACCAGGGCTGGAGGCGGGGGACAGGGAGAAGTCTGCTCTCCATCTTTCATCTTTCACAGGATGATCTTAAGATTCTATTGCTACGAGATTCACCCCGTTCTGCTTTCCTACTGAAGCTCACCACTTTAAGGCACTACGATTCCTCCCAGTTTTTAATGAGAACTAAAGGTCAGAAAACTGCAATGCATACCCATGGTTACATCTTAGAACATTCTTTGGGCATTTGCGGATCACCAGGCCCTCAGCAAAGCAATCATTGCCTCATTTAATGCTCCGAATCGCTGTGCGAAAGGAAGACACGGTCACTGTGCCTCTTCAGATACAGAAAGTAAGGCTCCCGGGTGATCTTGAGTTTTCCCCAAAGCTACACAGCTGGTGAATGTCAAAGCCAAGATTCAGCTGAACTAGCTTAGACCTAGGAGCCCGTCATCTCATTTAAAACCCAGTGGGTCTTGACATGCTATTTTGATGCTGCTTTTAAAAGACCAAACCATTACCTTCCCACAGGACCATTATTTTTAAAGGCACCATTTGCCTGTGACATTGATTCTAAAATCTCTCCCCGATTTCTGGATCTTCAAGTCTGTGAGATTCTCTAAAAGGAATTGTGGTCTGAAGGGAAGAACTTCACCTTTTAAAAGGGTGCTGTCTCACCCTTTACAGGAATAGGTAGGGTGAATAAGTTGAATAAATGGAGGCATGCAGCTAGCTCTGGGAGACTGAAAAACTGTCCTTTAGACCAGTGGTCCTCAAAGTTTATAAATCATCAGATCACCTGGATGGCTTCTTAAAACCACCCCAAGTGTTTAGGTTTCAGGACATCACAGGGTCGGCCACCACCCCTCTACCAGGCACCCCCAGCCCGACCCCAAAAGCATTTCTAACATAGCCACTGGTGATACCAAGGCTGCTGGTCCAGGGAATGCATTTGGAAAGTCAAGGCTAAATTCATCTTGGTTGGCTCTGGGATAGTAGAATGTTTATTCACCTTTTCTGAGTGTTCATGTGCCTCTGCAAAGAAAGCTGTTATGAAGTAAAGCACGGGACAGTCAGGGCAAAAGCTTTTTGAAATGGGAAAAAAACTAAAGCAGCATTAAAATTTTAGAAAGCCTGAAATCAGCAGGAGGCTTGTTATAAACGCAGCTTCTCAGAGCCCACTCCCTGGTGCCCAAAGCCTGGGTTAGGGCTCTGGAAGCTTCCTTTGAAATCAGGTCCCCAGGTAACATGGAGTAAGATGGTGTTCAGACCACCTGTCACAAGTCCCAGAGTATGTAAGAAAATAGGTCCCATGACTTTTGGCTCTTAAGCCAGAGTGTGGTATAGAGATGAGGCATCCTACAAAACTGTATACTCTCAGATATTCCACAACAGAGAGTAAGAGGAGAGAGTGCATTTAAAAAATTTTTTTTCATGGAAACATGAAATATTCGACTTTAGGACCTTCAGAGTGAATTTTAAATGAGAAAAAAAATGGTATCATTTGAGATGAAAGAAAAGCCTAGACCAGCACACTCTGGAATCTTGCGTTTTAGAGCATGCTTCAGTTAGGTGTGAATTGGAAATGTCCCAGAAGATAGGTACCGGATAATCAGACCTATTACATTTTGCACCTGACACAATATCACTTCCTCCAACAATGACAGCAGCATAGCCAAGGGCAATTTCAATGTCTTAATCACTTTCCCTTTCTTTGCGAATCCAGGGAATTCAGTCTAATTCTTCATACTTTCCCTTAGGAATTATGAAGTGTCAGCTACCATAGAGACTATACAAGTGGCTTTGTATAAGAAATGTTTGCTGCAATTCAGAGGACTGTGTAATTGAGTTAACAAGTTGCAGGAAACATGTTTACATCCTGGATTGGAACCGAAAGCCTGACAGTGAGAAGGTATCAAGCAGCAAGGGGCTGGCTTATTAATGCCAATCATTTGCCACATGCTGCCATAGTAAGCCAGTTCTGAATTGTGTGCTCTTAACTTTGGTTACAGTTGATACAAATGATGGAAATTAAAAACCCCCGCTGTTGGCTAAATGTAAAAGGAGGAATTTATGTAAATTGATTACATTAGGTGGGCTGTTTCTGATGTGACCTGTACCACAGGATATTCTCAGGGCTGATCCACAATTCTAATGATTAAGAAAGTGGAATGTTAGGAATTCTGTCAATCCTATTTCACTGAGACCTCCCTCCCAGGTAAGGACTATCTTTGGGCCATAGCTGAATCTACAAAAAAGCAGAACACAGGAGGTCACCTTTTGATATAGCCAAGGTGCTTGTGTGTATAGACTCCTCACTTTCACATTTCCCCTTTTTCCTGATGTTTAACAGTAATCAATCCTTATGGAAGAACATTTTGAAAATGCAGGGGTTTAAAATAAATTAAATAAAGTAGATTGAATAAATAAACAAATGACTGGATAATGTTATCATTCTGTGATACCTAACATTAGTTACCATGCTGGTTTAATATCTTTTACTTATTTTAACCATTTAAAAAAAATTTTTTAGTAGCAATTGTGGTTTACATACAATTTTCATCATGAATTTGCTGATGAATACTATACCCCAAGTATTTTTCCATATTATCAAAACTATCTTTTATGTATCTAACAAATAACTTCTTAATTTTAAGTTGTATGAATGAATGGTTAGCATTTAAAGATTCCCTCTAAGGAGTGGTCATTTAGCATGTTTTCACTTTTAACCCCAATAAATAAAAACGTGATGAGCAATTTTTAACAGATTTATTGAAGTGTGATTTACATACCACAAGAAATCCCCTTTGTGTTTTACAGTGCTTCCTAAAGCTGGATAACCAGAAATAAAACAAAGAAAACAAAAGTATGTGCTTTGGTTCAAGGAAACTATTGCCAAATGCGCTCTAGTGTTGATTTATATCCCCATCAGCAAAGTATTAGAGCGCTCTTCTTATTCTACGCTGGTCAGCATAAGGATTAATATTATTATTTAAGGTCCTGTCACTGTTAATGAAAAGGTCAAGATGTCATCATATAGTTAAAAAATGGAAACCGCACTTGGGAATTTCCATTTTACCTTTTGATGTGCAAGGCCTTTGTCCTTTCTTCCTGCTTAGTCAAGGTAACACAGCATTCAAATAGCCCTCCCTTATTGAACTTCTTGATAAAAATTAAGGTTGAGAGAGACAGTATGAGCACATTGTATGCAGCCCAAATAACAGCCTTAACCCAAGACCTGGACTACAACTCTTGGTTCCCAGTCGTGAGCTGTATGACCCTAGCTAAGGATTTAACCACTGCGGACATCCTTTTCTTCATCAGTGAAAATACAAGATGATCAAAGAAAGGTGGCAGACACTTAGCCAGAAAACTATGTATCTCCTGGTCATTGTTTGAGATTGGCATGGGCGGGCAGTTCATTTTTAAGAAAGTATGTGACATTTAGTTAATAGAATCAAATTCTTTTAATTTTTCTATTGTAGTTGATGCATAATATCATATTAAACTATACAACATTGTGAGTTGACAGTTATATACATTATTAAGTGCTCACCCCAACTAGTGTGATTACCATCTGCCAACATAGAAAGATGTTACAGAATTCTTGGCTATATTCTCTATACTGTACTTTCATCCCATGACTAATTTATATTATGATTGAGATTTTGTGCCTCTCTATTCCCTTCCCCTATTTCACCCACCCTCCCCAACCCTTCCCCCTTTTTTATAGAAGTCATAGTTGGCTTTCAAAGAAGTGTCTGTCTGGGTACATCAAACAATAGAATAACACTGTGTTTAAATAATACAAAATGATTTCTAAATGCTCTTGTACCTTCTAGTGCCAATAGCCCTGCTAAAAACTTGTTCTTGAAACTATCAAAGAATGGTAAAATAACTATGCATGAATTACTCTCATGACTTATTCCATTCTCCTAAGGCATGCTGTGATTTTAAAAAAATGAAGGATTCGTAACTGTTAGTTATCAGCACTTCATGTAACTTTTGATTCAAGGAACAAATAGCATTTCAGCTCTATGTATTCATTATGCTACTAAATTGCAAAGGAAAGAAGCCAATTCTAATGAATTGTAACCATAGTTTCTTTTGCGTATTACATATTAGAAGTGGGTAGCACTTTAAATTATGGTACACAAAACAGCATATAATTAATTCTGAATAAAAGATAATGTATTCTTGCTAAATACGAGTTATTTTAAAATCTCTTAATGAAGAACTAAGCATATGCCATGCTGCACTGTGAAAATGTTTAGCATATGCCGTTAGAGCCAACATTTTGCATTTATTATTGCATTTATTTTCAATAATAATATATTATTTTAAGTGAACACACAAAAAAACTTAATCACTAACATTCCAAATGTGGAAAATATATGCAAATTACAGGAAACTTTTTGGCTTCCCATAAGTTGTCACTAAATAACTTTTTGATGACATGGTGCGATTGCAATTTGCAATAGAATGAGAAAAATGGAAAAGACTGTTACTTTCAAATCGCAGAACATATGCACAATGAATTTTAAAATTCAGATATGGAGATAAACATTTCTGTTCTGAAAATTGACATGTTCTGAGTTTTCATGGAATAGCAAAGCTTAAAATCTAGACCTTAAGTTTCATCTGTTTAGTATTGGGTTTCTAACTTCCGTTCTGACATTGTGCTTCTGCTTTTAAAAGAATGTAACCTGAACTATACTCTTACAATGACCATACTGTGGCTTTAAACTGAGCATAAGTCCCATTCCTCATTATACCTCTAAATACCATATTCAACACTATCACCAACACCACTATTACTACCATCATCACCATGAAAACAAGTCTTGGGCCAAACCTTTTTTAGCCTTATTCTCCCCATCTGTACCATTATAAGGCCTAATGTCCCTATAAACCAGCCATGTGACCATGTGCAAACCACCTTCATCTTTAAGCCTCAGAGCTTTTAACCATAAACTGCTTATGCTAAGGTCCTTTTTATTTCCAATAGATTTTCCATCCTTCCCTCCAGCTTTTCCTGAGGCCAACAGAAATAGACAATAAAACCAGGTTTTCTAAACTCACATATGCTTTCTATTCTTGCTTGATTTAAACTTGGAGAGAAAAAAAATGTGGACAGTAAAAATGAATTGCATTATTACAAAAGCTTAGATTTAAAAACAAAATGTAAAGTTTATTTTTAAATTCAAGTTTTAGCTTCTGTTCCAGAGGATAATGACTAATTCATCAGAAAAAGACTGAACTAGAAGGAACAGCTCTTCTACTCTTTTACAAATACCCCCAAGTTTGGGTTACTTTCAATGTGTTTATTGCTCACATATTATGGTGCAGTAATGAAAAACTGAAAAATAATAAAAATTGAAAACTAACCTAGAGCAATTAATCATACCATCTCTGCATAATTGCTGCTGGTGTTTCAGAGTCACTCTTATCCATCTTCAGAGATATGTGTATAGAAAGTTGAAATCACACTGACCAGAAAATCCAGTGGCCTACTGTGCACCGCTGAACATTTTATTCTAAGCATATGTCTGTGTAGCTACAGCTTCTTCATTAATATTTCCAGTGACAATTACAGCCCATCATAAAAATATACTATGATTTGCTTAACAGATCTTCTCTTGTTGAATACTTAAGTATTCTTTTTCTTTTGTTTTTTATTCCTATGGTAAATATTTTGTTTGTCAAATTTTTTTAACATTTCAAGCTATTTTTTTAGTATTGATTCCAAAAGACATGAGAAGAGTATTGTAAAATCTCAGCAGAAATACTATCACTACTTCAAAATAATTTGAGTGCATAATTTTTCACCTGAACATTCATCTTAAGTGTTTTCTGTGAAACTGTTTCATACCTCACCGTACCAGAGCCATTGCCAATGTCCCGGATTGCCCTATACCCCTTCCCACTACTGTTACAATAAAAAAGAGACATTTATTTTTATAAGCCTCTTCTCCCTCTAAACGAGGCTTTTTTTCAGGAGGAGTCTCAATGACTCAATACCCTAGCCTCAGTTCCCTACTTGAGGTCAGGCACATAACAGCTGCTCAGTAAACACTCACTGAATTGACTAATGCATCTTAAAAATTACTTATCAACCCCCATCACTCCCACAGAGCTATAAATCCATCTCTTGCTCAAGTTGCAAAGATCCTTCTCTATTTATTTTCCTTTATTTATATCCTAGCACATTCCACAAAGAATTTAGGACAGAAGACCTCTCCTTGAATCAATTCTGTCTTCTACCTCTTTGCTGAGCTGGATTTGCAAAGGACAAAGCTTTTCTTTCAGATGTCATTTTAACTGTTTAGTTTGCAAGGATGAAGAGGGAAATCAAAGGTCACCCTGGGTTGCCTTAGCAGGAATGACCCATTTCTTTTCACCTTTCCATTACATGATTCTGCCCATTTCCTTTATGACAATTACTCCAACCTGAGATTGTCCTATCATGGATGCTCTGCCTCTCCCAACGGGACCTCAGATGGTGGCATCTGTCCTGTGCACTCACTAATCTCCATTCTGTAGCACTGTGATTGGTACATTGTAGCCCCTCAGAATTGGAATGGCTCTTAGAGGCCACCAACTTAAAAAATACGTGAACAGATGCCCCAAGAGAGAGCTACTTGCCCAAGTTTTAACTAGAAATGACAGAATCTGGACAAGAATTTGGAATTCCTGAATCCCAGACCAATGATCCTTCTGCGGCTGCCCACTGATGGCCACCTCTCACCCTGGAGCGAGAAGGAGTCCCTCATTCCCACTGATCTCAGGGAGATAGCAGTGCACTGAGCCAAACTAATAGGAAGCTTTCTTTTTTGTCTCTCGCTCTCTCCCACCCTTATCTAAATATAATACCGTCTTTAGACAGCCATATACACATTCAACCTTCATAAAGTTGGGGCACTATTACTATCTTCTCACTGGTGCGGACACCTGGGACACACAGGAGCTGAAGCACTTGGCCACAGCCATGTGACCGAGCCTAGGCCCAGGGCCAGGTGCCCACGTCCCGAGTCCACCCATGTGTCTCCGAGGTTCCCTTTAATGCAGCTCACGTCACAGGTTCCTTGTTTTCACCCATGCACCAGGCTTCTACAGTGAACACTGCTTCCTCCTCATTTTGAGGGACTTTTCCTTATAGGTAAATAAATAAGAAGAACCCTGCCTTAATGTCATTCATACAGTAATGTAATGTCCATTTTTATCAGATTCATTAGACTTCCAGTAAGGACAAAAGCAACATGTTTCTCTTTTCTCAGGAGTTTTTGGGAAGCCAAAGGCCAAAGCCACCTCAGACACTATACCTGTTCACTATCTCTTTAGCCCAGTAATCCACTCCCAGGCATTCAAACACTGAGGTCATCAAGGAAAACGCCTTGCCTGAAATTACTAGAGGAAATGAGGGGCAGGTGCACACGACTCGGGGCTCTCAGTGGCTCTGAGCCCAGGACTCTGAGAGTGGTGTAGTCCTGGAACAATCAGCAGCTCTGGTTCACCTGGTTATATTCCTCTACTTCTCTTCTGTATCATCCTCGCTTCTCTGGGGCTGAGATAGGATCCTCTAAATTCCACACAAGTGTCACTACCTAAGAATCCTGACAGCTGCTAAGATGGACCAGTATGCCAGGGCCCCAGCTTAAGTTGCCCAGTCCTAGATATGCATCTGTATATATATTCATATATTTATAATCTATATGTATCTATAAATACCCATGTACCACATGTGTGTAGTTTTCTGTTTATGCTCAAGTAACCGTTAAAGGCTCTTGTCTCTTTATAAGGCTCTTTGGGAGAAATTCTACTGGCATCAGTGTCAAGAAATGTTTAGTCTCACCTGGACACTAATACGTTTTTATTTCGTGGTGGTTGTATAACTCTTGGTGTTTCTCCAGTTGCTCTGGTTACTTGGAAACAATGCTCTATGTTGTAAATTATGGCACACTTTTCAGTGATGTCCTTTCCTATTTCTTTTAACCTTCCTTCCCCTTCCTCCTAATTTCTTTAAAACTTCCCCTTGTTGAAATCTTAGCACCTTGCTGGTATTTATGAAGGCCACTTTGACATCTCTTAAGAACCGGAAAGGCCATAAATAAACGGGCAAGTAAACAGGCCATGCTGCCTGAGCTCTTCACATGGCCAACCACTGGGAACCCAATCACCTTTTTCCTGGCAACTTTCCCAGAGCTTCAGTTAAAACCTAACAAACAATAATTCCTTATTAAGGCAATGTTGGTCCTAATGTCCACCCAAGGAGCACATATTCAAAGAACAGACTTCTAGCTAATTAATTTTTGCGTTCAGTTATTCAACATTCAAAAGCCCTTTTTATTGGTTCTAAATGTGGGCATTACAATGTGTCAGAACAGACTGAAATTATCAATTCAATTATATCCTCTTCCTCTAAACTATTAGCACTCTCAAGGTAAGGACTATAATAGTTTTATATCTGCATGTTTAGCTCCTTGCACTGAGGCTATTAGAGCAGATATTGTTGGATAAATGAATGGTTGCTAAAATAACTACCATGTGTATGTATTTGCACATGTATATACGTATATCTATGCATTCATCTATGTTGTCGTTCATTACATAAGTGCCTCTCAAGCAAATCTCACCAAAACCTATGAGGCAGCGTGTTATCTCTAGCACAGTTAAGTAACACACATTCACACAGCTCCTATGTGGCAAGTGGAGCCATGAGTCCTGGTCTGCCTCACTCCTAGCTCTTTCCTGTCTGCCCTATTTTCTCTCAGTGTGAGATCATACTGACTTTCAAAAATCACAAATAATTGGTTGCATACAAAGATGTCTCAAACATGGAGAACAGTGAGATCTGGATCACACGGTGTAGGCAACCAATATTCTCATGCTGTTAAGAGAAGTAGTATATTTTACCTTATGTCATAGTCATGCTTTTTGATAACCATACTATACCATCTAAAATAATTTATGGCTTTGAAAGGAAATACAGTTACTACATGTGATAGTTTTATGTGTAAACTTGGTGAGGTAACAGTCCCCAGTTATACAATCCAACTTGAATCAAGTTGTTACTGTGAAGGTATTTTGTAGATGTAATTAAAGTCTGTAATCAGTTTATTTTAAATAAAGAAGATTATCCCAGATAATCTGGGTGGGCCTGATTCAACCAGTAGAAAGCACTTAAGAGCAGAACTGAAGCCTCTCTAATGAAGAGGGAGTTCCACCTGCAGACTGGAGTGCCCATTTCTGCCCTTTCTGCCCTCCTGCCCTATGGGTTTCAGATTTGCCCCACCAGATCTCACAATCACTTACACCACTTCCTTTCAATAATCTCCTACATATAATAAATAATTGTATATATACATATTTTTTGTTTTATATATATATATATATATATATATATTACTGGTTCTCTTTCCCCTGTCGAATCCTAACTGATGCACTATGAGTACATCAATATTTACAAATGGGAAACTTTAGAAAATTTCCGACTCAGGGAAATGGAAGAGGCCTTGCAATTTCCTGATAGCAGCCATGAACACATTTTAACTCCCCTGAAAGACAGCTGTATCCAAAGGTCAAATTTCAACTGGTTTCAATAACAAGAACGCCACGATTCCAGTTTGCACGTTTGTTTTTTTTCACAAGTTCTTGGAAAAAGTAGTTCACATAGTTTATAATGATTTGATGAAGGCATTGTTGCAGAAGACCACATGGATCCTTATCTTCATAAAGCCTTTTCTCATTGATACCTTTATCTGGTTGTTTTCCACAAAAAGCATTTTGGTTATTGACAAAAATATCTGTGTGTTTTCAAATTATTATCTCATGCTGGGGAAGGGGTAATAGTCAAGATAATAGGCTGGTGAAAAGAGTAAGGATTTGGGGCTACATGGGGACCAGGGTCCTCACTGGAGGACCCTGGACAGTTTAGCTTCTATTAGCCTCAGTTTCCTCAACTGTGAAATGAAGATATGCTCTGTCTTGTAAGTTTCTGTAAATGGTAGTTGCATGGCCCTTAAACAATGAATCTTTCTGATTGTTCTTCCTTGTTTAGGGCAGGGCTTCTCAACATCAGTACTATGGGACAAAATAATCATTTGTTTGGGGATAGCTGTTCTGTGTATTGTAGGGTGTTTGGCAACATCCCTGGCCTCTACCCGCTAGATGCCAGGAGCACCCTCTTACCAGTGGAGACAACTAAAAACGTCTCTAAACCTTGTCAATATTCCCTATTGGAAAAATCATCCCAGGTTGATAACATTGTCCTAAAAGTACAATCATTTTTTAAAATCTTTTCTAAAACATTTGAGTATAACGTACATATGGAAAAGCATACCTCTATGAAATTTTACTATGGGAACACACCCAGGTAACCATCCCTATAACAAAGAACAGAATGCAGTCAGTTCTCCCACCAACCACAGGGACATTCACTCCTTTTCGTCACTACTGGGGACTTTAGGTTAGTTAAATTAAGGTATACATTTTAAAAATGTAACAGGAAATTCAGAATATGAGTCGACCAACTGATTTCCTATGTGACTTTGCCTAGGCAGCAAAGCTCTGTTAGAATGATGACCTAACTATCACAGGAGAACAGGTGAGTCACTCAAACCCAACAGAAGATGGTCTGGGTTACTGAGCGATACAAGGATGCCAACTCTTACTGTTTTTTCCTTCCTACCTGAAAATTCAGCTGATCTAACTCAATAGAGAAAAGAAATTGTCAAAAGAGATCAAATGTGGAAGAGCCATGAGACTGATAAAGCAACAGCTAGAAAGGACAACCTGGACCATATGGTATCTTCAGAAGTCAAAAAATGAGGTGGTGAGTAATAAACTGTCCCCAAGTGTTATCGCATCCTCCTCCCTATTATCCCTAAGTTCCCTGGGTACGAGTGGATGGTTGACTGGCCCAATGGAGTTGACATGTCTTCAGATGTTTCTGTGAAACGACCTTGGTAGTCTAGTTACATGAGATGTTCAGATACCACTTGGACAGCAAGAAAATACCGAGATAACTGAAACGCTTTCTCCAGGTATTTAATATTTGTGCTGTTGGCACTTATCAATTTGCCCTCATTCTTGTATGAGCTGCTGGAGAACTGGAGCTCTGCCTTTTCTTTTTTATTGTCCTACATTGCATCTCCTATTGGGCCTGGAATGTAGTAGGTGCCTGTTTAATATATATGTGTTGATAAAAGAAAATGTGTAATGGAGGTGGCACGCTTGCTAGTAGTTTAAACTGCTAAAGTCCTGTTCTTGGATCTGCCACCAAGATGCCATGTGGCTTTAGGGTTAACTTTCTAAATTTCTTTAAACATCAGCACTTATATCTGTAAAACAAAATGTAAATAAGTAAAATGGCCTTGGAGGTTACTTTTGGAGCTTGGATTTTAAAGCATTTACTGAGCAAAGAACCTAAAATTATAAGAGCAAGTGTCTTATAACCATCTATTTTCTTGTTCATTCATGTATACTTTGAATACCCTGCTCTTCCACTCACCCCCGTAATATAACTGGGCACCATGGACTGTGAGGTAGTGTGCTGGCCTAGGCTTCATGGAACCCAAAGCCACTGAGAAACAACACACAGACAGCTGTACCCTGTGAATTCTACATTGGAAGGTGCCATGAATCCCTCCTCCCTCAGACAGCAAACAGCACAAATGTAGACATACAGTAACTAAAAGACAGGAAAGGTTTAGGAAGCCAAATATTAACTCATTCATCCATCCATCATTCCATCCATCCAATAACAATTCTGAGCATCTAGGTGATAGATGGGTTTTTCTTTTCTGTCCCAGCTTCACTGTCAACCACAAGAATGAATACATGACCCAAGCTGGGTCCTTAAGAGATTCATAGGACATAGCAAAAAGCCTCAGAGACAGACCTGTGGCCCAAGCAAGGAAATCTCAGATCTTCTTTGGAGTTCTCTGATACAGGGGCAGACAAATAGTTATTTGCTGCTTTTGCGATCTTACAACACAACAGATATATGCTGAGACTGCCGGTGGGTCACTGTGTTCTTGTTTTTGTCACGTAGAGAAAACTTCTCAATAGCAATAGAACCTGAGGCCAGCATTTGAAGAGAAGCAGGGAATCAGAAGGCCCAAAACTTCTCTTTTCCCCTTAAACTATTTCAAGCTAGGTTTCTATAACCTGTAACCACTACAGTTTTGTGCTCAATACTGAAGAAGTGGTAAATGATGGAGCTGAAAGTCAGTGGTCTCTGGTCAAAGGATGGAAGCCAGGAGAGAAGTCAGGAGATTAAGGATGAATGTTAAGTCGCAGGAGAAAGATGACAAGGGACATAACTGAGATAATAGCAGAATTGGAAAGCAGACATACAGTGAGAGGAAAGCCAGAGTAAAAGCCCTGATAACAGGCAATGGGCTGTATGTGGTCAGGGTTATGCTCACTCTCTCGTTTGGAGGCTTGGACACATCTGTGAACAGCCCTGATCCACTGAAATACGAAATACAGGAAAAGGGTCATGCTCGAAGGTTTGCTAAGTTAAGTTGGGAATGCGGCCTGATGATGAACCAATGTGAGGATGGTAGATGTTACAAGCTCATGAGTCATCCCGGAAAACAAGTATAATATGTGAGGATGTCTGGAAGAAAAGACAAAGGAAGAAATCACTAAGAATCTCCACTATTTAAGGGAAAAGGCAGAGGTGAGTAGCCAATCAAGGAAACTAAAAAAAGTAAGAGTAAGGGGCAACTCAGGGTATGACCCCCAGAATGGCACTGACTGGTGATGGCCAAGATGGAGATGCAATTGCTATGTTCAAAGCCCTCTGAGAAAACAATCCCATGCCCTTCCTCTGAAAGCTAACACCTCTTATGAAGGGAGTTCAGATTTAATGCAAATGTCTCTTTCTGAGACGGACATTTAGTTGCCTTTTTAAATATCTTGTCAGAAGTGAAAAATCTGATAACTTTCTCCCTCATAGCAATTCCTCAGATATGTTTGGGCTGTATTCTAGGCACCATCTCAAAGCGTCTATCCATTACTCAAAGAAACTATGTTCTAATAATTTTATCCATTCCAATCATTTACTTACACAAACTTGTTCTACACATTCACTGACCTCTCAGAACCCCAAGAGCTGCATACAACTTTCCTCATACATTACTGCTGAAATGACCTTCCCTGGCCTACAAGCAGTGAACGCTCACGAAGAGGTGGGCATGCACAAGCAGGTGCCATGACAGAGAGGTCTGCCTTCTGCTCTTGGAAGAGCCTGACCTCACCTGTGATGCCCATCAAGTTCCTATTCCCCTCTGGGCCTCCCCTTTAACATTAGGGGACCTAACTTTCAGGACGATTGCTGGAATTCCCAGTCATCAATTATTAAAAATGTCAGCCATGATACTAATATTTTGTCCTCCTTTTCTCCCTCCCTACATCTCTCCCTTCCCACCTTCCTTTTCATTTTGATTCCTCTTTTTTTCCCCAGATATATTTAACTTCTTCTTTCCCTGTTCATCCTGTTACACATCCCCAATAATGGTAAATATCATTATCGTCACAGTACTCCTCAGCTGGGATGGGCAGAGATAGTAGTTACCATTCTCACAAGTCAGAGTCACTTCCCCACATATAACATTGCCATGTCTGACTGATCCCTCTTACCACTATTGAACAATATTGCTCATTTGTTTGCATTTTATTATCCTTTCCCACAACTAAAATATAAGCTCCCTAAGAGTAGAAACAATGTCTATCTTGCCCATCCTTATAGCTCCAGCCTAACTGATTATCAGTGCATTGATATTTGTTAAATAGATGAATGGGTGACACATTTCAGTCTAGTGTATTTTGCTTCAGGGCCACCTTTACTCACAGGTGTCCCACATTTTAAGGTCAGGTTGTGGGGTCTGAAGCGTGTGTCAATATTAGCTCATTCATACCTCTGAAAGCCATGCTTATCTCTGGTTATAGGAAAGAATGACTCTATCGTGGCCATCGCATTTTGAGTCATTCCTCTGTTAGACCCAGCTTTAAGGTGGAGACTCAGGACAAATGCAATGGAGCTAAAAAGAGTGAAAGAAGGTGGCTCCCGTGGCTGTGTTTTAAAAGGTTGACCTATGGCAATGAATGCATTTCTCTGTACCTCCCCTTGTCTCCCTCTGCCTAAGACTTGCACATGTGCAGTCACACATGGACCAAGCACCACACCACATCTCCTTGGTATTCACAGATCATATATCCCATTGAAAGTCTCTCTAACCTTCACATGAATCTTATTTCCTGGATGAACTTGCCATTGGAAGAAGCTTGGTTCACTGAGTTATCACATTTCCTTGGTGAGCTTTGCATCTTGCCATCTGCAACCTGCTAGGGACTCGTTTAGGATATACATACCTATTTTAAAGGATTGTGTATTAAATGTGAACAAAACACAACCCTAAATGAGAAAATGTAAGAGAAAGCATTATGATTCATTGTTATACCAATTAATGTAATTGTTAACACCAATGCCTGGTGTTAACAAAATTAGCGTGTTAATATTATTATTACTGTTTCATCACTGTCATCATCATCATTGCTATTAGGTGGTTTATAGTATTGTCAAAAGAGCCCTGGAAAGGGAGACAAAACATGTGAAATATAAATTCAAGTTCTGCATCTTACTAGCTGTACAATGATGGGCATGTTATATAATCTAAGCCTTAAATTTTCTTGTCTGAAAAGTAGGGATGAAAGTACAGGTTATTTTTTGTTTGAGAATGAAATTATGCAATGTAACAATGTGCCTAACAAAGAATCTCCATCATAATAGTTTTTAAAAATATTTAATGTATACATTGTCCACTGAAAAATCAAAATTTATACTATCAACACAGTATCCACTAGCTACATGCAGCTACTGAAATGTGTCTAGTCTCTAGTTGAGACATATAATATGTGTTTCAAAGACTTAATATGAAAGAATGAGAAATATCACATTAATAATTTTACATTGATTACATGTCATTGTATTTTGGATATATTCAAATAAATGCATTATTACAATTATCACATTTCCTTTCTATGCTTTTAACTGGACTACTAGAAAGTTTTAAATCATGTATATGACTCACATTTGTGGCTTGTGTTATATGTGTATTGGGCAGCACTTGGCTTAGAGAGCTACTGTACTGGACTTTCAATTATAAACATATAAAGCTCAAAAACAAAGGATTTGGTTGGGAATATTGAGTTCTTATCCTCAGTGCCATGCAAATATGATTCATGCTGGGAAAGAGAACATTGTGTCAACTTCTTTAAAAGTAAAGCATGAAATCTTTCTCAGCAATGGAAATCTAGTCCTCATCTAATCCAGGTGAGGGTTTGGTGCAGAAGAGAGATACAATCACTTGGTAAACCTGAGTAGAGGGAATGGAAAAGAACAAGTGGGTTGGAGTCACTGCACTTGGATGTTAAGTTCTCCATTATCACTCACTAGCCATATAACCCAGAAAAAGATGTACAAACACATTGCATCCTCACTTCCTCTGTGCAAAGCAGAAATAATAATGCACTCCCAACTCACAGGGTGATAGTTGATTTTTTTTAGGTATTCACTTGGATCTCTGTAGGTGCTGTTGTCATCCCACTGGGGCAGACAACGAAACTAAAGTAGAAAAGGATAAGTTATATATGCATGGCCACACAGCTAAAAACTTGTAGTAGTGGAATCTGAACTTTTCTAGTCTGAACCCCTTTAACACTTGGGCTTTTAAACACTCAGATCAGACTTTCACTGCTGTCATGAGAACTAACAAGACAATGAACTTAAAGCATGAGAATCTAGGAAGGGTACATCTTTTAATTGCTTTTGAGAAGGCACAAGAGTGCATTGAGAAAATAGAAGATCTGAATCAGCCTGTGCCCCATTAGCTCAAAAGAAAGACCCCAAAAGAAGAGGAGGAGCCTAAATTGGCTCTGGAAGTGCTGATGTATTCGTAGTATCCTGGGTCCTGTAACAATTGTTGAGTGTTGTGGGGAATATATTCAAAAGTTAACCTAGGAAATACAAAGCCAAAAGGACTGGCCTCACAGGTAACTTATCAGGTTTACAATCAGTTTCTACATGCTCCATATAATGAGGCACTCAGGTCTACTCAGTCCCTTTCACATTACCTTGGATTTCCAGGCCCATCTCTGCAGACCCAGCATCAAATTGTAATATCTTTTCCTTAAGGTAAAGCTTAAATTTCATAGAACTTGAACTATTTGCATAAACGTTTTTTTTTTTTCCTTTCATTTGGTTTGGTTTCTGTAGGGGAACCAGGAGGGCACTGGGAATGAGGCAGAGGCTGAAACAAATATACTGGGAGGTCAGGGTATCTTCCTAGCTGGAGGGAGCCACTGCCGGGAATGGCACCTAGGAGTTTCCCAGGGGGTGTAACTGAGTCCAGCATGCTGGATGAGCTCCATCTACACATCCCCACAACACAAGGTCACCTCGCACAGTGACAGTCACATCTCAGTAACTATCCGACCTGGCACCTCTGCAATAGAAACAATTATTTCCAACAAACTCATTTCTTGTTCAATTTGATTTGAAAATTAAAGTTGTATTAGCACAATTACTCACATATGAGAGCATGTGAATGGCATTCTCAATGCTCTGCTATAGCAAACCCAACTGAGCCTTCGAAGGAAATGCAACAATGCAATAAAGTTACCGTTTCCAAAACAGTTCTGTTTTGCATCCAAATCAGCCTTCCTGGAAAAGCATGTTCAGTGGGTCAAGCGATACAATCAATGCAGCTTTCTCAGAAGGAAAGCATCTTCAGAGAAAATGTTAATTGAATCATTACCCATGCAAATGTAAAAAAAGGGGAAACAATGCTAGAGATAGCATCAATATTTTCAACATTAAGCAAAGACAGACAATCCTTGAAGAGGGATGCTATTTCCATGGATTTAATCAATTCATATTCTTACTCAAAAAGCTTTTCTTACTTGCTTTAATTTAAACGAGTCAGGACAGATTCTGGAGAACAAAGTCCTGAGTTCTCAAGAGCCTACTTTGATTTTCATTGTCCAAATAAAAATCTGAACCCCTGGAGCTGAGGTAGAGCAGCATAATACATGTATTCTCTGGGTCAAGCAGGGTAGCCAGAACTTCTTTTTGGACTTTTAAAACAGAGTTCAACTGTCCTTTCAGATTCCTCATGCGGGGAGGCAGTTTTCCATTCTAACTCTCTTCTACAAAAGCAGAAACTTGAATTGAGACAAGGGAAGTGAGTTCTCTCTTATCTCCCAGTGAGCTGGTTAACAAGATGGGATGGGTAAAAGGATGCATCAAGTGTTACAGAGATTTTTTTTAAATGCTCCAAGAATGTTAGAGAGAATAAGGAAATACAAAGCATAGAGACCTTGTGGCTCTTGCCTCTTTGAACAAAACTTGGCCAAACGGTTTTTGCAATTGCCTTTTTTTTTAAGTCCTAGATTGGTGTGACAAATGGGATGCTTCTTGTGATCCTCTTAAAATCCAGTGTCCTTTTATCTCTCAGAAGCCTAGGTCCTTATTAATATGCATCAGCAGAACTACACTGTGATTCTTTTCTCCCACTTCTTACATATATTGTGCCAGGTCATGGTGCCAACACAACACGAAGTGGGGAGTGCCCAATGAAGGACAAGACTGGGCTTACATGTCTTCTCTCAACATACTCTACAAAATACATTATAAACCCTGGGTGCAAAATAAATGTTCTGATGTGACACTCCTGGTGGCATCTTCCCTTCATCTATGCCAGGGCTGGACAGGAACCAAAATTTCAAGGGAGAAGATGCATCTTGGAAACACAACATCTTTTCTGCCTAACACGTCTTCTTAAATATTTAAGTTTTATGAACATATTACAGAAAACATAATACTCTGTGTCATCTCTTTAAATCATCCTGGGTGGGGCGAAAGCCAAGAATCCATCAATCCTGGATGTATTGGAAGAGTCACAGGAAAAGCTTTCTGGATCTTTCAGGTCCTGAGTGCAAATCCTTTGCAACTATTTACCCATGTTATCTTGAGGATCCTGTTTATGGGGTTGGAAAAATACAAAGAGAAATCTCTGATGAACCTATCCCTAGAAGCCTCTTAAACCTGTCCACCTATAACAGAGCAGTGAAGAACAGGGCATTTCTCCACTCAAATCCCTCCTTGTCCACTTATTAACTGTATAACACTTGGGAAAGTTGTTTAATGACCCTGAATTTTGGTTTCCATGTTTTATAAATGGGGATAATTATAGCGTCTACCTCATTGAGGTTGTTGTGAGGATGGATTGAGATAATTTATGGGAAGTGCTGAGCACACTGTGCATATAGTAAATGCTCAGTGCACATCAGCTATTATGATAATGCCGCCACCCTCGTCCTGGCTTCATCATCTCTGCCGTAATTCCCTCCCTGCTGGTTTCCCTGCTTAGATAAGTCTCTTCCCCTTTCTATCAGTCCCTCTCAGTGCTGTCCCAGAAATCACTTAATGAAGCATTGAACACATCAATCTCCTTCCTACTCCAAACCCTTCAAAGGCTCCCTAGGAACTAGGGAACTAAGTCTAAATCCATGAATCTCTCATACAACATATTTCACAGAGGCCCAAATTTATCACCCTGCAGGCATACTCTGCTTGGGCAAACCAAGTCCGTGCATTCACATCCTGGTGTTTTTGGCCACATCACCCCTTCCCTAGAATGCTAGGATACACTGACCAGAAAGCATCAAGTCAAGAGATTTGTGGAAGAATATCTGAGAGCCAGGCCATTTTAGAGCTGGAAAGGACCCAAAAGGCCACTCTCCAGATGAGAAAAACTGAGGTTAACTGGCTTGCCTGAGGCCATACAGCTATTTATCAGCAGCGTGAGACTGGCCAGCCTAGAGGGAGGGAATCACAGGGCAGCCTATTAAGGAGAATTTGTCAGCAATTGGTCGCAAATGTGCTGACAGGTGATCTTTCTCCATTCGTGAGAAATGAGACAGAAGTTAAGCTCTCAATAAGGAAAGAACACAAGGCGTGTAAGTGAAACCCAGGAGCCCTTCTGGCTTGCCATGCAGGGCACGGTGGGGAGCGGGTGGATGGGGAGAGGGCAGCTGAAATGATTCTGCGGGACCCATTCACTTCAAAGACGCAGCCTCCCCGGCTGCATTAGTTTCCTGACTGATGCTCTCAAATTCACTGCCGAGATCTGCTGAAGCTGAAGATTCTCTGCGATACTTGCAGTAGGAATGGTGATGAATAAAACACAAGAACCATCAATGTACTGCTTCAAATGCAAGTGCGCCCAGCTCTAACCACTAAATTGCAGGGTTTCTTCCTCTAAGATAATAATACTAATCATGACATTTCATTTACAGAGTGCTTCTTCGGTTTCCAAGAATAATAATAAAAACGAAGACCCTGTTTTATAACGAAAGCTGCATCTATATATGAATCATATAGTGGAGTGGTGCAGTTCAAGAGCAACCTTGCTTCACTATTGGGATATTTTAGGGCAAAGTGTTGTAAATCGACATTGTTTGCATAAATGGCCCTTGATTTTCAATTTAGGTTTTCAGTTTTAAAATGGTTTTGCTGCTATTGGTGATGCACGGGTTTACAAAACTTTTAAATGTTGTTAAATACCGAAAACCTTTAAATATGTATGCTTTAACAAGAAGACAAAGAAATGTTGATAACTACAGATAGCTGCCCAGCTAGCCTCCCCAGTGTTTGGTTAGTCATCCTTGGTTTGCAGTCTGGATTTGTGACCATGGAGACCAGTCCACGAGCATCACATAAAAATTGAAGCATCCGGCTGCAAGCATTCTGTGCGGCTTGCTATTGACTGAGCCAGGTGTGGGCAAGGGGCTCCATCGGCAACAAAACCAAAGCCATTCTATGCTTCCACCACATACCCCGACTGATTGGCTACCGCGTCTAAGAAGCTCTGAAATCCTGAGCGTGTCCTGAAGGCTTCACTCTCTGGAAGGATGATGCTGATTTTTTTTCAAAGATGGGCCAGGAAAGTCACCCTGGAATGGAATGGCACCAACTGCAGAAGAAACATTCCGTCTGTCCTTGCTGCTGCCCCAACTCGCCCAGCCATAAGCACTGACAATTTTTACCTGGTCATCCAATCCTCGGGCCAACACAGGCCACCCTGCCGGGAGTCTGTGGGAGCTAGCCCCTGATCTTATGGAGACATCTCTTGTGACCCTATCAATGCGTAGAGAGTTCCTATGTACTCCATTCTGGCTTCTCCAAGATGTCTGGCTCTGAATTCAGAATCCTCTTTTCTATCTAGCTGTCCTTGGGTTAGGGATCCAATCTGGACTCTTGTCCCTGAATCTAGCCTTAGCTTCCTCTGGACAATATTTTTGGGAGTTCTGTATTGGCTTCAGAGCCAGCATCCATGAGTCACTTTCCCACACAACTTGCCGTGTCCCTTCCAAAAGACCATTTCCTCACATGACTAACTGCTACGCTGTCTGCAATAGCTGGCTGCGGAAATCCCACCTCATCTAGTGAGCTTTATCACTAGGCTATTGCCCAAGTCCTGACATCCTGACCAATTCTTGCTCAACCCAAATTAGACTATTCAGTGTTTAATAAATGTTCCCTCTGCTCCATCCTTACACTATACACTTACCTCTGAATACTCTGTTCAGCAGTCAAAAGATATACCAGATACCCCACTCAGTATTGTGGTGGATAAGGTTTCTTAACACAGTTCTCCAAGGATATGCACGGAAATGACACTGTTTGGGTTTCTTAGTTCAAAGCAACAGGAAAACTCGGGGAAGTACAGTTCTTGCAGGAAAACAGGGGAAGCAGGTTCAGAAAATGAACAGGGTTGTCAGGAGCCTGGATGGTCAGGACAATAGACCAGATCCTGCTGGTGGCTGAGGGCACCCCAGCTGTCCTACTGGACGTGAAGTGCATGGCTCCAAGAGTTCTGTGCAGCCTGATAATGACTGAGTCAGGTGTAGGCAAGGGGCTCCATCAGCAACAAAACAGAGCCATTCTATGCTTCTACCACCTAGCTCAATAGATAGGCTACTGCGTCTCAGAAGCTCTGAAATCCTGAGCTTGCCCTGAAGGCTTCACTCTTTGGAAGGATGATGCTGATTTCTTTAAAGATGGTCAGGAAGTTGTCCTGGGATGGTGTGGGACAAACTGCCACCCTGGTGGTCCCTAAGAACTGGATGTTGCCAAATCACCACCACAATGACCAGAGTAAGTACTTTGTGGTCCGTGGCTGTTGCGTGCATGCCCGTGTATGTGTAAGGCACTGAACCCAAATTTAAACCACACTGGGCAGCTGGCACTAAGTCAGTGTTCGAGCTTCCAGAAGAGCTAGGGAAGCAAGTCTCTGTCCCTTCAGGCCTATGGGGTGGAGCTCTTCTTTCTGTAGAAAATCTTACTGGGCGT
Organism: Manis javanica; assembly: GCF_040802235.1. Classification (NCBI taxonomy): domain Eukaryota; kingdom Metazoa; phylum Chordata; class Mammalia; order Pholidota; family Manidae; genus Manis; species Manis javanica. The sequence continues at coordinate 45,570,729 of NC_133172.1, forward strand.
TATTCTCCAAACACGGGACAGAGTTCCAATGCTATGCAGTCAAACAGACAAGCCAACAAAATGACAAATATGTGCTACAAGGAATGAGCGATGTGTAGAATGTTGTATTGCAGGGTGTGGGGTCGCTTGAAGGGAAGTGTCTCGTGTGGTCTAATAACATTCTGTCCCTGCTCCTATCCTGGGTACTCCTGTTGCTGTTTTGTCTCTATCAAGAAAGGCTGGAGACTTGAGTGAAGTAACCCTTAGCATGAGACTAGGTGGGTCATCTGAGAGTCTTGGGTGACAGACTAAAGATTTAACCAGAAAAATGTTTCAAGAGACTGTATCAAAGGACTGAACCTAACGCTATGATATAGAACAGAAATGGTAATAACAGCAGTTGGTCCATGCACTGTTCTAAGCATTTTTATAAATGAATACTGTTTCATATCAAGGTCACCTTCTAAGGCAGATATTAACCCAGTGTGATCGATGGGGAAATTGAGAAACAGATAAAGGAACTTGCTCAGCTGCAAAGTGGCAGGGCCAGGCTTTGAAGCAGGGTAGCCTGACTCCAGAGCCTGGGCTAAACCACTGAAGGTACCTTTATCATGTCTTATGTGCACAGGGACAGGTGGAGAAATGTGACTTAACAGCAGCACATAAGGAAAAACAAATAAACAAATAAACTGTGGAGCATAAGTCCTCTGGGTGATGTGGCTGGCAGTAAAAGCTAATGTAATGTAGCCTTGGGCTGCAATAAAAGAAGTGTGTAGAAAGGAGTTGATAGCCTAGAGTCTGGCTGCCTACATTCTGTCTTTAGTCCTTGCCTCGAGGAGGGCTGGAGCTGTAATGAGTGGGGTGTTCATTTTGGAGATGTTAAGACTTGGGAGAAGGCACCCTGCCCTGGAAGACACCTTAAATGCTGAATAAGTGTAACATGGAAGAAGAATCACATTTGGCTCATTCAAAGGAAGTGTTTCTAATAGTGAAAGTTCCTAATACCTGGATGGTTTGCATTAGGGAGTAATAGGTTTCATAACACTAATGCTCTTCCAGCCATCATGAATACATGAGAGCCAGTCTACTTTCCTTCTCAAAACGATCCTTGATCACTGAACTGGATGTGATGCGTTCTTCCCATTTGCACTTCCTTTACTGTTTGCAGCCTTGAGTTTTTATACACAGACCCTGCGTGTCCTGCACCATTGGTATTTTCAGCTCTCTGAGGGAAAGGTTTATGACTTGACTATTTCTGTGTGTCTAGTCCACTACTTTCATTAAAGTGAGTGATGAAGAGATGGGTTTGAAATGGCGTTCACACCAAACACTGCCAGAGGGCCCTGTGGAGGCTTGGGGCGGCAAGGTAAACCACCATTCTGTTATCTGTATAAACCTGGAATGGAGCTATTACTGTTAGGTGACTGTAAAGCAGGACAGAGCAGAAGGCCAGGATCGACTGGCACATTTTGCAAAGTATTACCAAATGACATGTCACATGATCCTAGACTGGCTGACCGTGGCTTCCAAATAATAGAGATTCATGCAAAAACACATTTAGGCATAACATGGTGTATCTTTCTATATGTATTCAAACTAATGCTATGTTTAAGTAAGAGTCACACCATAGGGTTTCTACTGTAAAAAAGAAACAAAACAAAAACCTCTAAGAGAAGGTTGACTGGAATACTCAAGAATTCAGATGACTTCAGACACCCGATTCCTCAGAGTTCTACTTGGGAGAGCAGAAGTGCATCCCTCATGACAGGAAGTCAAAGGTCTTAGTTAGCCTGTCTGCCACAGGGAATCTGATTTAAGATGCCACATTTAAAGGGAACAGTGACGAAATGCAGTGGAGGCAGATGGGAGAGATGAGGGTGGGAAGAGGTCTGGAAACTATCTCAGCAGATCAACTGTGGATAAGTTTCATATATTTCTATATATATATATATGTATATTCTATATATAGATATAGAGAGAGGTGAGGGTTCAGGGACACAGAGAGGAACCACGACTTGCCTACGATTGCATGGTGATTCAGGGGCAGAAGGAAGAAACATTGGGCAGTCTTGGCTCCTAACTCAATCTCTCGCCACTATCTATATACAAAAGTTGTGGGTACTTTTTGTTTTGTTTCTTTTTTACAGTAGAACTCCTGTGGTATGACTCTTACTTAAACATAGCCTTAGTTTGAATATATATATATATATATACACATATATGAATATATGTATATACACATATAGGAATGTTATTAGCACAGGGCCTGAAACTAGCTAAGTGCTCAATAAATGCTGGATTTTTAACTATTATCTGATACTGATTTTGAAGTATTTGTAGGGCTGTTGGGAAAAGGAAAAAGCGTTGAGGAGCAGAAGTAAAGAAAAACTATTGGGAGGAGGTTACAAAAGATGGGCATTTTAGGTACTCATAGAATGGGGAATTTTAATGAATGGAGTTAATGAACCACATCTAGTGTCACAGGCTCCCTCAGAGAGAGTTAGCAGGCTGTCATCAGGACTTTTAGGAAGTTGCAGGATTAACAGCAAACAGAAAACCTGCTGAGAGGAGAGTTAGGCCAGCAGATCTCAGAAGCTCCTTTTATGGATAAGATCTGGCATCTTCTAGGGGCACAGGGTCCAGCAGTCAGCTCAGCGCTCTGTCCAGCTGCTCTGCTCTAGAGAGCTAGGCAGGCCTGGGTTCATGACATGTATTACATAAAATAGCAAACTGCTGGGCAGGTGGAGTCAGAACATGCTTGGAAACCTAGGTTTCTTTCCTCCAGCCTTGTGAGCGAAGGCAAGTGTCTGCAATCCTCCTTGAGAATCAGTTTCCCCATCTGTAAAATGCAGATGCTTGTACTCCCACACAGGGCGACTGCATTGAATAAATGAGGTCTCAGGTATAGCACCTAGCACGTTGTTGGACTTCAAAATTTGGGCTCTCCCCTTCCCTTTTCAAATAGTTCCTTTCATTGCAAGGTACACTCAGGAGGGAAGGTGGGCCAGGGGTAAGAACGGGTGACCACGGAAGGGTGCAGATGGGATACAGCAGGACAACCTAGAAGGTCCAGGAGCCTTGCAAAGCCCAGCCTGACTGTGAACACAGTTGGAAAACCATGGAGGGCTGCATGGCGGTGAGGGCTCCTGGCATTTTAAACACTGTGCCAAATCACAGTGCTTTCGCCTAATGCTCTTCATAGTATAAAGTCGAAACTGTCAATGCTCAAGCCCCTGAGAACCCCAGCTACGTTTACCTGAAAAACAAACAGGAATATTCTTGACATGGAGATGATTTATCAAGAGACTAATTATCATTTAAACCAGTCTGGAATAGTAATGAGTCCTTTTAAATAAAAGCAAACCTTGTGATGAAAATCTCAACATCCCATGCCTGGCAATCTTTCCCAGTAAAAAGATATCACTTCAGGGCAACTTTGCTCAGCAGCCCATATGTAAAATGAACAGAGAGAAAATGCTAAAGGTAGGAGGGAGGCAGGTGCTTTTCAAAAGCTGTAATTATCTTTAAAATCTCAACTGCCTCTTGAATATTTTAAGTGGAAGAGGGATGGATCACTTAAACTTGTGAAATAATTCTAATAAAAAGGCAGACACTAATAAACAATTCATCACTAATTGGGAGAGGCTTCAATCTAAAACAAATGTTCGGTGCAGGATTTGGGGCTGATAATTTTAAGGACAAACTGCTACCTGCCACCATTACCCTATAAAACTTAATCCCAGGTGTGAGAGGACAAAAAGGCCTGAGTATTTATTGAGTGCTTATCATGAGCTAGGCATTGCACTTAATTCTCATTTTATCTTTACAATAATCCCAGGACATTGATATTATTATTATCCATGTTTACAGGTGAGGCATCTGAGCTGTAGAGAAGTTACATCGCTTATTCTTGGTCACGTACTTTGTAAGCAGCAGAGCTGGAATGGAGAAGGATCAGACTTCCTGGGCAGGGCTGCAACTAGATGAGTCAGGTAGGGTACTGGCCTTGGGCATAAAACATAAAGGGATGGCCAAAAAACTCAGTAATCAAGATAAATAACACTGCAGTGCAATAGTTGAAAAATCAAGATGAACAGGAAAACAGCCATGATGAGCAGAATGTAAAAATTTTAAATAAAGACTGGAGCACTTAGACTCCCTCTCCTCACCCTAATCCCGGAGACGGTCCAAACCTTGGGGACACGTTTTCAGAGACCCATGGCACGGTGGGTGCAGAGCAATTCGAGCTGATGTGTCTACATCTGCCATCCCTCATGCTTGTTCTTGGGAATAAAACTGCATCGATGGCAGGGATGCTCTTCCCAGTTCTCATGGCTTGCTCTCACTAATGGAGCCTAAGGAGGGCTGAAAAGAGAGCTCTACGTGGCTTAAACTAAAGCCAGGGAGGAGCCTCCACTGCCCCAGTTGCTATGTGAGGTGATCATCACAGTGGGGAAGAAGCTGTGCCCCAAGCCATTTTCTTCTAGAAAAGCCAGGGTAGAGAGGTAACCTTAATTTGTGAAATCATGCTAGTTCAGAGGACCACGTCAAGGAACTTCTGGCAAATAAGGGAGTTTGCAGAGGAATTGAAGGAAGGCTTTTCTTCACCTGCCACAACCAGGAATATTTGAGAAAAAGGCAGTGCTTAGTCACAATATCCTTTGAGGAGTACTCAGTGCCAGAATGCAACAGAATAAGAGCCTGACCACTGTTTACTGTGGCAAGTAGAGCTGTTTATGCCAACTTTATGGATTCAGGACTACAAATGATCTAAAGGAATACAGCGAGAAAGCGAGAGAAACACCACTACCTGGCCTGCGATGAGAACAGCATTATTAGTCTCTATCTTTTTTTCTTCCCATTACTCTTTCCCTCTCTTCTCTCTCATACTGTCATCTCATTTAACACCCAGTGTACCAGCCTCTGCCTGAACAGAAACGTTCTCTATGCAAACTAGGAGAACAATGCTTTATCTTAATAAGAATCCTGGAACTCTGCATCCATGTGATGACTAATTAAGCCAAATAACAATGAAATTTTGTGATTCCACTCCTAGCAAACGTGCATTATTTACAAGCACTTAGAATTTAAAAGGGCCTTCTTTTTTTAAGTTAAATAAACTGTCTGATGGTAAGTAAGCATCAGTTTATAAAACACTTTGTCTTACTTTTCCAGAGTTACTTAATACTCCCTCCCATAATCCATTTGCATTGATTCCTTCTTCATCAACTGTCTCTGCATTCCAACACAGAGCTGCAAAGAACTCTACTGAGGATTCACCAGGGAGGCAATTGTACTCAGTTAAAAAAAAAAAAAAGATACAAATAAGAATCCACTTAAGAGAGTACTTATTTTTTTAATAGAGCTTTCCTCTTAATTATAATAAAGTATTAGGTTTTTTTCATTCTTCTTCTGAACTTCCATAATGACACTATCAAACAGTAACAAATACAAATTTGTACAGCCTGAAATATGCAATTTAATCATAAGCATTTCCATATCACTGAGGAGAGAAAAAAAAGTCAAATGATTAAACTCCAGTGCATGAGGACCAATTCTGAATTCAATTTTACTCTCCACTAAAGTTAGGTTTTGCACAGCAATAGCAAGAATGGTTTAAAGGTAAGAGTAAAATGTTACCGGTATATTAAAACTCCATGCCCCCGAGTGTTTACCATATATCGACTGCTATTCTTTTTAGCACATTACAAATGTCTTGCAGACATCTTCAGAACCTCTTGAAAGAACAGGCAACGATGTTACAGCAACCTCACTAATATTTCTCTCCTTTATTCATTCCCTTCTCCTCCGAGTCAAAAAAAGATGTTCTTTCTGGCAGAGGGGGAAAAGGAGAGGGTGGGGGGCAGAAAACCCTCCCAGATCACTGCCTCAGTGAGAGCTGACCTTGTTTATCATACAGCCTATCCCCCACCCATCTTCTGCTCAGACCATCTCAAGTTACAGGCTTTTCCAACTTTCTAGTAAATTCCAAGGTGTGAAGAAGAGGCTGAAGGCAACGGGACCCACCGACCAGAAAGATGTTAATCCTGACAAACTGCTAGAGCGGTAGCCTGAACCACAGCGAGACTGAATTCGGTCTCTCCTGAGAGGGCCAGACAAGGCTGGTGGTAACAAAACCTCTTTTCACGGTGCTCTCAAAAGCAGATGGGCCCCACGCACAAAGTTGGAAAAGGGCGCCATTGCCCTCTAGTGGCCAAAAGTGCAATCTTCCGGGAAGGAGCCCATTTCCAGAGATGCACAAGGCTCTCAATGTCAGGATAAAATTTCAGGAGAAAGATGTCTAATTATCCTCCTCAAGTGTTTTCTTTAGTCTTTCCTGCCCATAGAGAAGGCTGTTAATGGCTATCACGGTAATCCTGATGAAAAAGCTCTTTCTTTGTTGAATAAGAAGTTGTCCAACTTTCTCTCCAGCTTTATTTTTTTCTTTTTAACAGACCTGTTGATGTTTTCTCACTAGTCCCTGAATAACACAGTAATATAGAGCAAAAGTCTTTACATATTTCAGGGGCAATAACTTTGGATTGGAAAAGTTGACAACTCACAATGCTTGGCAAATCTAGATTGGAGGGGGTTCTTGAAGAATTAGGCAACTTTTCATGAAACAAGTAAATTTGGAAGGGGATAGAAAACATCCCGAACACATCTCAATCCCTTAAACACTGGCTGGTAAATTTACATAGTACTCAGGTCTTCTTGGAAAAAAACTTAAAAATTTAGAGTCATTCTGCAAACCTGGCAGCTCAAAAGTAAAAAATGATTTGTTAGTACCTACTTCCAAACTCTAATGTTTAGGTATGCTTATGATTGAACTGGAAAAGTCAATATTGAAAATAAACGAAATTATTATGCATCTTGAACATCTGGCTACAGAAATTTATTAAAAATGAAGGAAGACTAAACCCAGATTTGCAGATTTCATTTAGGTGGCTCTGAAAAATAGATTTGAATATCACAGATCAAAGTTTACATGAAGTTCAACTTTCTAAGTCATACACATTCACAGGCAAGGTTCTGAGACGCACTATGCTCATGGGAGTGTAGCTTGTATTGTAAATCAAGCCTTGAGGTCAAAGTCATGGTGTTTCCCAAAGGAGGGTCCCCAGACCAGAATCTTTACAAAGCAGCCATGTAATTCTATTCAGAGTAGAAGAAAAACCATGAATTATGAAGACAAGTGCATTAAAGGGGCATGAAATTGATCTGTATTTCCCCAAATCATGGCATGGTTCTCCAACCATGCTCCCCAATTCCCTTCCAGGAATAAACAAATAAATACATCCACAGGCCCCCCTGCAACGAGGAATCATGAGTTCTGGATCATAAAAAAAAAGTAGAGCCCCTTTTTTTAAAAAAATAAAAATTCTCAAATTAACAAAGATTGCATCTTAATTGAAAATAGAATTTAGGTTTCTAGTAATTTTACTGTCTGGTGTTCTGATAAGAATGCAGAACACAATGAAAGTTCTGAAATGCAATCAAGATGGTCCACTGCTTCAATTAGAACTACTTTAGAAGCCTGTTTTTCTAGTAAAGAACAACTCCAGTCTGAGTACATCTATCGTCTGGGCCTCCAAGATTATCCTATCTCAGTCTTTTCAAAGCATCTCTCATCCCGCCATCCACACCCTGAGAAGGGCGGGGGCGGGGTGGGGACGGAGGGGTGCGTGTGATTTCTTTTTTCAAACAAATGTAATAAATTGGCTAGCTTATGCAGACTCTGAAATACCAACAAAAATAATGATGGTGATGATTTATTATCAATAATAAGGCATGACAGCAACACGTTTGTAATAAATTAATTTGCAATGTTTCAAAAGCAAGATGGAAAGATAATTCTCACTCACTCGAAGCCAAGTTTCTTGGCCTCTCAGAAGCCTTTCCCTCGTCTACACTTGAGAACTTACTCACATTCCTTTATACTGGACAGGATTTCAGTTTGGCACATGAGGTTCGAATTCCAGGGCCCACTGGCCAACGCTAAAACCTCAAATCAGAGCTCGTGGTCAACGAAATGAAGTGACCAGGAGCTTCAGCGTCCCTTTGGTATTGGCCGCAGCTCTGTCCCTTTGTTGTGCAACTTTTATTCCTTTGTTCTGCTGGAAGAAGACCAGGCTCCCTGCAGCTGGGATTGTGCAGGGGACTACCTCTGGGTTCTGGTGTCTGCATCTCCTTATTATTTGCAGAAGTAATTCCAGGATTAATGAAATGAAGGCCAGCCTTCTCTTCTCCCACCGTTTTAGACTCTAGCGCTCGCAGCCCAGCTGGGCAAATGTGCTGATACGATTCTGGTGAATCTTCGCTCCTGAGGACACTTCTACATCCCCATCCCCGGGAAATCAGACACCCTGCAAAACCATCGATGTCTGCTGCAAGCCCAAGTGATAAAGAAATTGATCCATCCTCTTGCCATATTAATTATCGTGGCTTCCCTGTGATTAAGCCAGAAACTTTCTCCCTGTCTCATATTAAACTGACGGGAATGATTTGAAGAGGACGGAGCAAAGATTTCAGAGCCATCCGAACAATATTTCTTTAGAGGGGGAAAAGAAGGGAAGACTTCAGACAGAACTACACCCTCCTGCAGCAGGGTTTTGGGAACGATCCTCTTCCACCATCCCTCAGGGACGACCCGTCGTCAAGCAGGAATGGCATTATTAAATAATTACAAGATGCAATTTCTTAATAGCAGTGCGATGGCCCGTTAAATTTCTGCTGCATTATCAGCAAAAGCAACAGGGCTTTTCCAGCGTCTAGAAAACCTTTTACCGCGGAGAGTGAGGCGTGTGGACCGCCCCCCCCCCTCCAACACACACACCCCGCCTGACGAAAGCAGGGCCTTGGCAAGAAAAGGATAATAAGCGCGACCCGGGGGCCTCCCCGACCCCACTTTCTCTGGGGACTTTTTCCTTCACGGCGGGAGACGGGCCCTCTTGGAGCTGCGCCCAGGCTCAGGGGGAAAGGGGCTTTCTCCCCGCCGCCCAACCCACCCCATCGGCTTCTCGGGGCTTCCCGCCTGTGGCTCGCGTTCCGGGGCAAAGCTGCGGGAGGAGGGCCGTGCGTTCGGGCAGCCGGGAAGCTCGGCGCGCTTCGGGAGGAGGCGCGGGCTTCGGAAAAGGCTTGGTTCGCAAAGTTACGCTGACCCTGGCACGCTCCGCTCTGTCCCCGCCGGAGCCGAGCCCGAGGCAGGGCGGCCCGCGGAGCTCCCCTCGGGCCGGCGGGAGCTGACGAACGGCCCCGGAGCTCCGGCCTGAGGGCGAGGGCGCGCGCCGCAGTGGGCAGCCCCGCAGCCGCGGCCGGCAGCCCCATCCCACGCCGCCGAGGTGCGGGGGCCTCGCCGATGCGAGCGTGTCCCCCCCCCCCCGGTTTTCCGGGCGTCCCCAGCGGTCTCGGCGGAAGGCTGAACTGCGGGAGCGCTCGGCGGGGAACCGGGAGCCGGGGGTAGAGCCCTGCAGAGCGCGGTCACGTCGTCGCCTTCGGAAAGGGGTGCACGCGGGCCGGCCACCGCGCGGGGGACGACGTCCCCCAGGGACCTGACCGGGGGCAGTCGGCGAGTCTCGAGCGCGGCTCTGCAGCCTCGTGCCCCAGCCGGCTGCGGATCCGCTCTTCCGCGGCCTCAGCGCAGCCCCCAGGGGAGGCCGAAGCGGGGGGGGAGATGTTGGAGAGCACATCTGGCGCCTCTGCCCCCTGCGCTGCCCGCGCCCACTACCGGATCCCTTCTCCCTTTTCGATTTTTGAACAAATCTTCTCCTACCACCCCCGTCCCCCGTTTCTGCTTTGCGTTAGAGAAACCTTCTCAAGACTTCCTCCCCACCCCAGACATTCTCATTCAGAGGACCCCCCACCCCCACGCCCCAGAAGCCCCATCCAGGCGAGAGGAAGGGTCTGGCGGCGCGCCTCACCTGGGGCCCTGGAGGGTGGCGCGAGCTCGGGGCCGTCGGCGCCTGGCGCAGGACGAGCGCGGCGGTGTCAGCCCCGGCCCCAGTCCCGGTCCCATTCACAAGTCGGCGGCGGCTGCGAGCGGCCCCCGCGGCATCTGCTCGCGACGCTCCCCTCGGCTGGCGGCGGCCGCGGAATGAGCCGCCGAGCGCGCTAGTGGCAGGAATGAGAAACCGGGGGGAGGTGGCGGGCGGGCGGGGTGGGGGGGCCGGAGGAGGAGGGAGGCCGCTGCTGGGAGGGAAGGAAAGGGCGGGGGGCGGAGAGGAGTCGAGGCCGCGAGACGCGGCGAGTAGGGCCTCGCAGAGGCTGCGGGGGCCGACCCCGTCCGCGCCCCTCCCCCCAGGGGCCTGGAGATGCCAACCGCTGGATCCGTGGCCGCCCCTGCCCTGCCCCCCCCGGGTGGCTGCACTCGGCTCCCTTCGGGGCTCAGACAGAGTCTAAAGCGACTGAAGTTGGGCTCCAGGGACGCACAGCCAATCAGAGAGGGCGGCGGAGGGAAGCCAGGGAGGGGTTGGGAGCCCCTTTTTCCTCCTTCGCCCAAATCCGCTCCAGCTGGGCATGCTGGGCCCTTGCCCGGGAGGTCTGGATGATGGGTTGGGCGAAAGCATCGCCAAGTGGGAGAGGCAACCGGGAATTGTTCTTCCTCACTCTACCACCGCACCTTCCGAAAATCCCTCCACGTCGGTGGCTTCTTCCCTGCCCTCTCCGCCATCCCTGGCAACTCCGCCTGGGGCGCGAGCGGTGAAACCTGGGGAGGGAGATTTTGGACTTGGGAAGAGCCACGTCTCTGTCCTCTCCACTTTTTACCCCCACGCCGCCAACAATGCCTCTGTGCAGACGGGGTCTCGGGGAACGCTTCGCCGGGGTCGGCCTCGCCTCCCCTCCGCCCCCACGAGAGTGCCTGGGTCCCCGCCTCGGGCAGGTACCAGTGGCCCCTGTGTGTAGCGTCACTTGTTGCCTCCAGCCCCCTGCCGCACACGCACCGCTGTGCGGGCAAGTGCGGCTGGCGTGGAGAGGAGGCCTGAGGGCGCAGTGCCCGCAGCCTCCCACCGACCTCCCCTTCAGCCCTCAAGGAAGACCCGCCGGAGGCGGGGAGCCCCGGACCGGCTTTCTGCCCCCGCGGAGGCTCGGGGAGAAAAGGCTGCCGGGGCTTCGGAATCTCGCCAGGGACTGGGCGGGGCGCTCGTGACAGGGAAGCCGTGCGTGGACCCGCACCTCCACGGCCCTGGGGGTGAAGGAGAACCGCTGGGACTTGGTGGGGACCCCTGGCTAGGACAAGTTTCCAGGGAGGGAGCTGGCGGAAAGAGAAGGGGCAAAGGGAAGGTGAAGCAGCAAGTGGATAGAAAAGGAAAAGGCATCTCCAGGGGGGACGGGGATGAGGCTGGGAGAAGGGGGGGAAGGACCGGTCCGCGAAGTAGGCTAAGCTCGGCGCGGAGGGAAAGCAGGGCGAGAGGGGCGGGGCGGGGCGGAGCCGAGGAGTTAACGGAAAAGGGCCGAAGAAGGGAGAGAAAGCCTCGGACGGTGCGCGAACGGGGAGACGACGGAGGGCCGGGGAAGGGGTGGGGGCGCCGAGCCCCGCCCGCAGGCTCCCGGCCCCCAGCCCCGGGGTCCGCGAGCGCAGCCCTTCCCCAGGGTCCGCGCGGCGCCGGGCAGCGTGCGCGGAGGCGGCGGGCGGGGCGCGCTCTCCGGGAACCACACCCCCCGCGCCCGCGCGGCGTCCGCCGCCCCTGGCCGCGTTTCCCCGGCCCTCCGCGACGCCGGGCCTTTCAGGGCCCTTTCCTCGTCCGAGGGAGGAGACAAGTTTCCGGCTGCCCAGCTCCCTTGCTGCTCTGCTTCCCCAGCCCTAACCTACCCGACGCCTCCAAGGTGACAGGCCTCAGGGCCCCGGACACCCACAGCCCCGCCGCACGCACGACGGTGTGAGGGCTTCGCGCGGCCCACGAGGCCGAGCGCTGTTGCCGAGGGCGCAGGTGAGTGAGACGCGGTGCCCGCCGCTTCTGTGTCCTCGGAGCCCCGGTCCACGGCCCGCCTCCTCTCTCAGCCTCTTTGGTTCTGGCTTTTCAGCTGCCGCCTCCCTGGGCTCTGAGCCTTGGAACTTGTAGTGTGACCTAGGCCGCCGCCGCCGGAAGTACCCACCCTCCAAGGGGGCATGGCAATGATGACAGGGCGCTCTGACCTCTCCATTTCCACTCATAAATGAAGTGACACAGCAGAGAAGGAAAGAGGGTCCCAACTGTACCTCAGAGGATACTTGAATTTTGCTCTCGTTCTCCTACTAACTTACTATCTGGATTTTCTCATCCTTTCCACGTGGGAATAAAGGGACCGTGAAGCCGCTGTCAGTCTAACTGCACATACAGAGAAATGTCCAAGATCAGTCATGGCGAGACATCTCTTGATCCATGAGGAATGTTCCAGTAATTCCGCTTTAGAGGCACATCCAAGAATGGGCCTTGTCACATGTAATTTAACATGATTGCAGTTTGCCCTCTGCTTTTCTGTTCAGAATTCATCAAATGACAGCAGTTGGGTTGTTTGTTTGTTTAGATCATCCCATTCATGAATGATAGCATTAGTGCATTTTAAAAAAGCGAGTTAAAAACTAAAGTTAAAAATCATTTGGTAGATTTCCACTGACACTGCACACCTGAATCAAAGCAAGTTAAAAAACTAAAGTTAAAAATCGCTTGGTAGATTTCCACTGACATTGCACACCTGAATCAAATGGAACCCAATGTAGAGCCACAGTCAATGCTCCTTTCCACAACCCGTGTCTACCAACATGAGTGGATAAACAAGATGTGGTATATCCATAAAATGAAATAGTATAAAGCATTAAAAAGAAAAGAAATACTGATGCATGTTACATCATGAATGAACCTTAAGAAATGCTAAATGCCTGATGTAAAACCACATATTGTTTGATTTCATTTATATAAACGTCCAGAAAAGGCAAATTTATAGAATCAGAAAGCAGAACAGTGGCTGTCCTGGCTAAGGATTTGAACAGGAATTGACTACATAGGGACATGTGGGAACTTTACTGGGTGATGAAAATTTTCTGAAGTTGAATAATGGTGATGTTTGCACAAATCTATACATTTAACTAAAAGTTGTAAATTGTAACTTAAAAAAGGCCCCCAAAAAATCCACAAAACTTCCTTCCACACCTTTATTTCTAGAGTCTGTGTTCTGCAGTTGAGCCTCAGGGAGAAAACTTTTTGCAAGGCAGTTTTAGATAGAAAGAAATGAAATGTAAAAAAAACACAAAAAGTGTTCTAGTTTTTATGGAAAGATAACCATACTTCTATTCAGCGAGTTCTATTTTGGCAACTCCTCCAGAGTCTTCTAAGTGTTAAAGCAAGTTAATTCCCTCCTTTCACTCTTCTAAGTGATTAATTCCTGGGAACTAGAGTTAGGTATTCCAGTTCGTGACATTTTAAACACACCTACACATAGACACAGTACAAAGTGCACATTTCAAAGGGGATTTTTTATGACTATGTTAGGATCTGTCTTAGAAATCCATATCAAGTGCTTGGGTGGAGTATTGTGTGATTACAGTTTAGATTAAAAAAGGAAAAGAGGGGAAAAAAAAAACTCCACTGACAGCTTAAATTAAAAGATTGAGTTCATCCAGGCAGCCAGAAGTTTGGGTGTTTATCTTAACTTGCCTCACCTTTCCTTCACCTTGTTCTTCTTCAAAGGAGGAAGCCAGAGTTCACAGTTGCTCTGGAGCCAGGATTAAACAGCCCTTTCTGCTTCCTGCCTTTTCCAATCCAGACAGAGATGAGGCCCCAGTGGGCTTTTTCTTGTCTTTGTCCTCATCAGCATGAGGCTGATAATTTCCTGGTGGTTTGGGCATCAAAGGTACCAGGCTCTCAGCCCTTTGATGCGCTTCCCTCAGACTGCAGAGAGCCAGGCCCTGCTGAGTCAGTTCCTTGTTTCCACTTAGAAGCTCCAGGATCCCCCAGGCCTTCTCAAAGCTTCCTGCTCTAGAGGCATCCTTTGGTAAATGGTATAAAAAGTGAGGAAAGATCCATGCGGGGAGATGGATTTTATCATTGCACCAGGCTCCAATCATGCCCTCCCTAGACAGAAGGAGAACTTTGAGAAAGATGGAAGGAGGATGGCATTTCTGAACCAGAATTTCAGGTGGGGATTTCCATGCCTGGGTCTGCTGAGAAAAGTGTGAATGCCACAGGCTTTGATCTGGTCTGATGCCTGGTTCTGCCACTTAATAACTGTACAACTTTGGTCAAAGACTATCTCCATAAGATCTAGTTTCTAATTCTATAAACGGTGCCTATGGTTTTCACATTATGGTGCTTATTATCTGTGTCTACATTGTTGCAGGGATTAAATATGCCCACATATTTAAAGCAGTAAGCACTGTGCCTAGAGTAGAGGCTCAATAAATGAAAGTTATTAATTACTGTTATTAATTATGAGGTAGATTATCATACCTTAAGTGCCCTGAGCAAGAAATGAGTCATGTTATGAGTATGAATTATAATAATGATGGAGATTAATCTTATCTTAAATGGTATTAGTAATAAAACTTCTGGCTGAGAATATTATGTCAGTTCAAAATTTACTGACACTGTAAGACCTACCTGGGGTCATACAGAATTTTATGTGCCAATCACAGACACAGGGCCTTGGGTTCATGTCCTAGATCTGCCACCAATTCACTGAGTCACCTTGTGTAAGTCATTCTCTTTCTCTGAACCTAGCTGTAAATGGAAGCTGAAGCGAGATAAATTCTGGGGAGGATCCTTACAGAGCTGACCTTCTGAACTTAAGTCCTCTTCCTTAAAATAGAAAGCATCTCATAGATGTAATTCCCCTTCCCACCACTAAGAGTAGTCAACCAGTCATCTCAGGCTCAGCCCTGACTCCAGGCATTGCCTGCCTCTAAAACACACTCTCTTCTAATGTTATCAGTAGCATTTCTTGGTTTTTTCCCCTCTCACCCGGACTGTAAATTACCCAAGGGTGAGGATACCCTTCTGGTTTGTGTCTGCACCCCCCAGCACCTGGTGTATTAAATATGGAAGTCCATATTTGGTTAATTGATAATGTTACAAAATATTTCGATTGTAATAAGGCCAATATATCAGTCAGATATCACCACAATAATACTAGGTTATGAATGACCCCAGAGCTCACTGGCTTAAAATAACAATTATTTACTCATACATCTGTGGGTTGGCTGTGGTTGTCTGATCTAGACTGGTCTGGGGCAACTCAGCTCAGCTTCCTGTAGTTGTCATTCTCCCGCTGGGGCTAGTCTGGACACATTCTCGTGGTGATAGGAACTGCACAGGACATCAAACAGAAATACATTCACCCTCTCCAGGTATAAACTTAGAACTGGAAACTCTTCTCTCTCATTGTTTTGGCCTGATAACATCACATGACCTAATTGAAAGTGAAAGGGTGGAGAACGCTAAGCTGTTTTCTATAGTGGGAGACACTTTACAGTTGCATAGTAAAGGGTGTGGATACAGGGGAGGATGAAGAGTTGGGGCCATTAATATATTCCCCTGCAGGCAGAATCAGGTTTCCAGCACTCCTTCATCTGAGTCATCTTAGGTTGTATCCTATAATGGTGAATATTAGAAGAAACAAAGAATGAGATGATGTTTAGTCTTATACTAAACCTTGTAGTGAGGCCCTTCCTTTACTTTGAGGCTCAAGTAGAAAAAGAACAAAGGAAGAAGATACAATGTAATATATAAGCATATATAAGTCACGAGCTTATATATAAAACTAGAAATTCTCAAAATATTTCTTCAAAGTATGTATTATTATTTCTGTTTTACAGATGAGAAATTTGAAACAACAAGGAAATTGTATGCACTGCCCAGTATAATACCACTGGTAAGTATTGGAGCTAGGATCTCAACCTATGTGTGTTTATAGCTCACAGGTAGTCCCACTAGCCTGCCTTTCAGAAGAGGAGCTCATGCATAGATTCTAGTCTTAATATGATTGGGGGGTTTGTGGGGAAAAGGGAGAGATTTCCTCTCCATCCAAGGGAGAGGGCATCCATTAGATCCCTAGGCAGAGTGCCTGGAACACAGTAGGTGTGCAATAAATACTCATGGAAGGGTTGAAGATGAAAGACTGAAAGGGAGGAAGAGAGAGAGGAAGGGAAGGGAAATAGAAGCAGAGAAGGTAAGAGAAGGCTATAAGGAAAAAAAGATGTAAGTTTGTTGATCTAATTGGAGAAACTATCCTTTTCCATGGTGGACAGAAATCTGGATTCTGAGGGTCAAGCGTTCCCTGCCCCTACTGGTGCTGAGAACAGGCACACCTGTTCACAGGTCTCAGGCACACCTCCATTCCATAGCCTAGAAGGTAAAACAGAATTCTCCAGATTTGAGACCTTTGCATTTGCTGTTTCCCCTGCCCAAAACACCCTGCCCCTAGTCATTCTCATGGCTTGCTTCCTCATATTGTCTGTTTAACCAGGAGTTCCCTGGATCTCCCATGAGTGGAAACACCCACTCAACACTTCAGTCCCTGGCAGCCCTTCACTTTCCATCCCTTTAGGTGGCTTTATTCTTGCACATAACACTTATAGCTGCTTGGAATTGTATATTTACTTTTATTTACCTGTTTTTATTGGTCATCTTGCTCCACTAGGATACAAGCTTCAGGAGGGCAAAGGATGTCATCTCTCCTGTTCACTCGTGCATTGAGCATCTAATACTGTGCCAGACATATGGTAAGCACTCAGTAAATATTTGCAAAGTGAATACATGAATAGTAAATGCATGAAAAACGCTAACTGAATGAATGAATCCCAAAACCAAGAGCAGATGGATCATCTGCTTGAATCTAAACATGGTGCAAGTGTCCCTGTTTACAAAGTGAATTTAATGATGGCAGTTTTTCACATTACAAAAAGTGATTCTTCACTTTACCAAAAGTTTCGTATGAAAGCTAGTTAAATCCGCTACCTCCTTTAGTGCTTTTAAAAATATAATCTAATTTACAAAATGGTGGTATACGGACTTTTCTTGAACATTCGAATTTCTTAAAATGAATTACAGGTATGCATAATGACAGTTCTACATTCTCATTTCTAATTCTAGTTTGCTTGCTGTATGGACTAAGAGATGGGCTTATTAAAACGCCTCACAGAAGGCTATTTCAATGTTTGTATGTGCATACATTTACATCGTTTTTTAAACTTGTGAAAAGGCACATTTAAATGTGTTTGCACTCCGGGAGAACCATTGGAAATGTTATTCAAGACTGGTACTGGCTTGCTTTGCAAATAGTCTGCAATTTGAACAACAGGTTTAAAAGAGCTCTGTATTCCAATTTTCATGAATGTTGAAACAGTAACCAGCAGTGCTGAGAAGGGAAAGGCGGAAATCACCCTTTCCAATGGGAAAGCTTTTTAAAAAAAATATTTCTTCAGTGTCCTAAGCTTAAGCTAGATGAACTTAACACAGCATGGGCTATGACTATTTCAGTGTTTTTTCTAGTTGTGTATGTTACCCTGTCCCTGTTCAGCTGCTTCTTTGGTGGTTACGAGCTAATAGTGGTGTGTCTATAGTGCACAGGTAGGTCAAACAGAATTATTACACATGGCTGGCTCAAGAGCTTTCTTCTTGGAAACAATATTCCACAAAAGTCTCTCTATTTTTATTTGATTGACAGTCACCTTAGTTCTGGATCTTAAGCTGTGATGGATTCCCCGTTGTACAGAATATTGTTCTGGGCTATGGGTAGAATTTAAGAATAACACCTTTACTTTAAATAGCGATTCAGAAAATGTTTTATTAAGGGCTTTAATTGTGATCCTTATAGCTCTTCTACAAAGTATATATTCTTATTCCCATTTTATAGGTGAGGATGGTAAAGCTCAGAGAATTGAACAGCTTACTCAAAGTCCAACAGTTTGCTAATAAATGAATAATTAAATGTGATTTGATTGCTCAGAGTCTGTAAGGGGACATAACTGGGGGACTAATTTATATGAGAACCATGGTAAGGAGAGGTGAGTTATGGCCTTCTTTAAAGGTATTCTTTTTTAAAATTAAAACATGTGGAAGAGTTAGGATAGGTGTAGAGAGAGAACATTCCATAGAAGGAATAGACTGTGTAATGGCATTGAGGCAGAATGGGATGGGGCATTCTCTTGAGGATGTAAGAGAAGGTAAGCCTTCTTACCTTCTCTGCTTCTATTTCCCTTCCCTCCCTCTCTCTCTTCCTCCCTTTCAGTCTTTCATCTTCAACCCTTCCATGAGTGTGAACCTGAGAAAGATCCATTAGGCTGATGTTTAACGAGCTTTGGGGAAGTACACAGAGACAAATAATCCTGAGGTTTGTAGGGTAAGGAAAGAATTCTGAATTATATCCCAAAGGCAGTGGGATGTTGTGGAATTTTTTTCTTAACAGGAACGATCTGATTGTATTTGTTGACATAGAGCATGATGGCTGTGAGCTGTTGAGAGCAGAAATGCGTTCATGGAGACTGTTGTAATTAATGAGGAGAAAGGGGCTGCTTGTTTGGTAATAATGGCAGAGAAGAAAGTGTGTGCCTAGCTGTGTTTGTAAATTGAAGCAGGACTTTATGCTGAATCGGTTACGGTAGATGAGAGAGTAAGATGTCAAAGATCATCCTCCCATGACTGAGTCAAGCAATTGGGTAGCTACGTGCTTCTATTGACTAGGAGGATGACAAATATGTGACCAGGTGTGGGAGGTAAGGTTCTCCAACCTGCAGTTTTTTGAAACCATTTTGGGCACTAGGCTGCTCTCCTTTCCTGTGCCCACAAATATCCTCCTGGATCAGGAAAACAGCATCACCTGATGATTCATTACGTAAGAATAGAAATCACTCAGCTCTGAGCAGGAGCCCTGAGTTCTGAACTCTGACTTTGAATGAATACTTACCTTGCTCTGAGTCACTTCTTCTTGGCTAAAATGAGAAGGTTTGCTCCATGGACTTCTTTATTCCTGTTTCCCTCTTGAAGCCCATGATAACTGATTATGATCCATCCAGGCATAGCTTTTCAAAATGATGTCCAAATGATACATCTGTATTGATTCTATGTCAGTTGGAGTCCTGTGCTGAGACACAGGTGTCATAGGACATGGGGCAGTGGTAATGACCAGAAGACACACAAAGGCATTCAGGTTACCCCCAAGCTCGGGGTGGACACTGGTCAGTTCCCCTCATGTTGCCACTCAGGGCTATTTGCCAATAACACGTTGTTCGTGGCAACCTGCTCTCTTTCCTGCCTAAAATGTCCACACCATTGCTCGTCCTCATTTTGTCCTTGGCTCCTCTCAGGGGAGAGAACAGGATTCCATGGCACAGGAAATGGGCTTGGGAATTGAGCTGCCCATGTTTGAATTCTGGTAATGGCCCTTGCTTGAGGTGGACAAATCTTTTACCTCTGTGAGCCTCAGTTTCCACATCTGTAAAATGACAGTAATATCTGTACCTACTTTAGAGAATTATTGCTAAATTAGAAAGGTGACAATTGCCTGGTTCCTCAGTGAGTATTTTCCTCCCTCTGTTCCCACTCCCTGCCCCCGCCCCCATTATCTTTCATTTTTCAGAACAGGGCTAAGGGATCAAACATTTCAGGAACACATCCCCTGACCTTCCCCTACTCACAGAAAGTCTTGTCTATAATTTGATCTTGCCACAATGTATTATCTGCTATGCTGGCCTGTCTCACTCATCTCTGCAAGAGATATCTAGAGACCAATAATTTATTTTTTCATTTAAAACCAGTTTATATATTAATTTACTTATTTTCATTATTGTGGTATCATTAATATACAATCATATGAGCAACATCATGGCTACTAGATTCCCCTCATTATCAAGTACCCACCACATACCCCATTGCAGTCACTGTCCACCAGTGTAGTAAGATGCTGTACAGCCAGACCAATAATTATTGATACTTCATCACTGTACCTCAAGCACACAGGCATATGGTAGGTGTTCGGTTAATGTGTGCTAACCTTTACTTCTACTGCCAAACAAGATGTTTGAAGAAGGAATCCTAGAAGGATGAGGACAGAGAGAAGGAAAAAAAAATCCCATCTGTCATGCCAGCTCCTCAAAAGAGATTTTGGTATAGAATATGAAGGAAAAACAGAGTAAAAGCAGAATCCATTAACTGGCCCAAATTACATTAGTCGTTCTCTACTCTGTGACGTACAGTCATCATTTAGTCTTTAGCACAAGCAATTCTTGATTGACTAAAAAATATTTATCAAAAGAAGCAAAATTTACCATGTGCATTTACAGTCTAAAGTGCTCTCCTCCTATAGCTTTGCTTACATCAAGGGAAGTGGGAAAATGCACACAGACAGTCTAATTTCTGTAAGTCAGATGAGTCACAGAAGCAAACACTGGGAGATGTACATCAAAATAATCATCAGATAAAATAGTTTTGAATGTAGTGGATGTATAAAACGGAGTAAGATTATTTTGTCAGCTAAAAGTCTGTATACTTACAAATGATCCTGATAGAAAGAATAGAGATTTAGCCAAACCATCACTTGAATGGAAATATGATTTCAAAGAAGAAAGCCAACTACAAAAAGCAGTGAGTCCTTTCCATCCCTTCCCTCCTCACCTTACTTCCTACCCACGTGCCCAACACCCAGTAATTACTTTTCCATGAAAAATATGTTTTACTTTCCTTTTGTGAGCAGTGCAACTTCTGGATTGCTTACCTGTTCTTTTTGACCAGTGTCTGTTTTGAATATCATGTTAAAAATGGAAAACCCCACCAGCATCAATGGCAGCATTCACCCCAGTTACTAGGATGGAGGTACCTTCCCATTATTCAAAGTTTCATTGCACCTACATTCCTGATGAAGAAACAGTAATGCTAGGTGATAGGAGCCTGCCCAAATTTATACAGCTTAGACATCCTGGAGCTGGGATACAACTTTCTCATTCCACTGCACCCTGGTATTTCTCAGATGTAAACTGATGAGCACTCAGTCTGATGGGTAATAACTTCCTGTAAACTGGATATTTAACATTTCATAATACATCTGTGTTCTGAAGCCAAATGCATGGAAACCTATCCAACTCTGCCTGTCTCCAAATGCCCATAGCATCATACTCGTCTACCCCATTTTCCCTGCTTAGAACAAGCTTTCCCCTTTATGCTCTGGCTAATTCCAATTCATTCTTAGAAAATTAAATGCTCAGGTGTCCTATCCTCCAGAAGTATCTTCCTAATCTCCTTGCCCCTCTCTCTCCCCTGCCAACAGTTTAAATTTAATAACCTTCCTTTGTGCTCTGTGCCCCATGTGCCTAATTCTGATATGGTACTTGAATGGTCACTTAAAAAAAAATCCTCCCAAAACACTTATTTCTTTAAGGGTAGGGGCCATATTTTATAAATAATTTGGGGATACATATCCCCAGATATATACAACACCCTAGAAACTACCATAGCTCTTGGCAAATGGACTATATATGTGCATGTGAAGATAAAATAATAGCTAGCATTCATTTAGTGTGTAGATGGGTCAGGCACCTTTCTAAGCAGTTTACATGTAAACTCATTTCATTCTTATCATATACATGTGAAATTGAATCTATTGACAAGGATCTTTGAGAGAGGGATAGAGACAGAGAGAGAGAGAGGGAAGGACGGGAGGACTGCTTATGCAAATACACATGTAACTTACCTGTGCAAACACTTATACAACATACACATCCCAGATCTGGATACTTTACCTAATCATACACTCGATAAGTTTCAACACAGAAAGATGGGCAACACATTGATAAACATGCAGTGCAGATCCATGACGGTTCTCTGCCCTCTGTATTCTGCCACAGACTATTAGAGTTATCAGTCCTTAGTGTCACATTAACAATCAGGGCATTGAAGGACCTGGAATGTGAGCCACACAGAAAAATGATTTGAGGGTGTACAGTTTGAAGAAGAGAATGCTCTAGAGTGACACGATCACTTTGTTCAAATATCTAAAGGTTTGTCATGAAGAATAGTGATTAGATTAATTTGGTTGGATCCAGGGGGTACAAAAGTGGGACTGATAGAAGCTTCAGGGAGGGAAGAAGAGTGCTTCTCAGTCTGTGGGAAGATTTCTGGCCAGGAAAGTTTCTGCCCCTAGATCTTGTGTACCTTGGAGTAGAGAGCTTTCGTTTGGTTCAGGCATAGGAACTCAGACTGTATGTCCACCTGGCAGGTGTGGTCATGTTTCACAGGGGACTTCTGCTGTGGGCAGGAGAGAATGTTACAGAGCCACCATGGTCCCTTTTAAGTTTTAATGGACATTATACTAAGTCTACCTAGAGTACCATATACCTTAGACAAAACGTTAAAGTACTATATTGCTACCACTCCAACCATAATTACTATTAATAGTCATGTAATAGGTGTTGTTTGCAGGATAGTTATTGTGTAACAGGTATATATTTCCTCTGCTAAACTTTTGCATTCTGCATGCACCATGGCATTTAACCTGCACAGTCCTGAATAGTTGATGTTATCAATCCCATTTTGCAGCTGTAGGGAATCGAGGCTCTGGGAGGTGAAACCATCTGCATGGTTAGCCACATAGTACAGCTCAAGCCCTTGTGTGCCCAACCACAAAATCAATTATGTCTCTGTTTTAAGAGAAGGGGCTGGGAGAAGAGAAGAGGAGAGGGGAAGAATCCAAAGGAGGGGAATAACAGATAATAATCCTAGGCTTAAGGCAGATTTATCTTAGGAAAAGATGATACTCTTTTCCTAGAATGTACTAATTTCTTGTGTATCCAGCTATACATTGCTGGTTGTATAGATTGCAGTTTTCAATGACAGATTCATTTGTTGGATTCTTTCTCTGATGAATACGTTTAATATTGTGGCCACTGCATCCTTCATAGGAAAAGCTGTCTCACAGTTGCATGAGAACAATCAATTTATATGTATGGCTCATACACATCTTAAAAAGAGAGATCAAGGGGGACTTTGGTAAGGTAAGTAAAAGACCTTGAATAGGATTGGAAATCAAAGATGGTGGAAGATTTGGGGATATCATCAGGATATCATGAATAATGAAATGAAGCACATATCTGAAAACAATGATTCTGAGCAATTTGACAGAGATAGTGTCTTCCTCAAGAGACTTAAAAATCCAAGTTGGGTGAACTGGTTCTGACAAACATGCTAGCATCAGTGGGATAAAACGATAGAAAGCATAGAATAAGTGTCTATTTTTTAGAATAAGTGTCTATTTTTTCATGTATGGTGTTCTCCTTATGTGCTGTACATTCTCTAGCATCTTTCAAGCCTACCACCACTACAAAGTCTGTATTCACTTCTCGGATCTCTGTGGTTCTCTCTTAAGCTCCTATAGAAATTACCCTCTGTATCCCCAAAATTAGATTTGGAATCATGTTCTGTCTTGTAGTTTTGGGTTTCTTCTGTGTCTGTTCTTGCACATGCAAGTGAGAGAAATGCCCATGGCACATTACAGGGTCAATAGGGAAGGTCTTCCCCACTGGAGGTCTTCAAGGGACTGCACAGTGTGATCTAACTTGGAACCTTCAGCTTTGCAATTCTAAGAAATCAGTCTTCTCTGAACCCCAGAAATGATGATTGATGAGGGTATTTATTGTATTTTCCTAACACTGCAGCTATCTCAATGTTAAACAGAGGTGATCTGGGCAAAACAGAATCTCACAGTCTTGACTACTTGTAAGGCAATGAAGACAACTTCATGTACCAGGATTTCTCCCAGGGGGAGCCCCATATGTGTTTTGAAGAAATATACTGTCTGGAATGGATGGTAAGCAGCAAGACCATATGCAAGTGGAGAGAAATGGCTTCCACATTGCCTTTTCAAGGGCAGCATAGCTCCAGGAGAATTTTTTGCAAGATGCTTTAGCATCTTGAGTGGTTGACAGGTGAAAAAGTGGGAGTCAAGTCAGAGTAAAGGTAGATCTAAATTGTACTGGGTTTACTACATTGCACAACTTCAGGTGGTACTATTGGTGCCCAAGCAGGGAGGTGCCTATGGAGAAGATGAATGTCTAATGGAGATGTATTTTCCATACAGATGCAATATAAGTCCTCTTCTTTATTTTCCTGCCAAACACCTTCAATAAGTTTTATCCTGTTTGATGTTTTCATGACACTGGATTGTTTTGGGAGCAGGCTGTTAAAAAGGGAGTAAGTTACAAATCTGAGTCACCATCAGTGAAGCAATACTTTCCCTGCATCTTACAAACTGAAGGAGCAGAGGACATTTGGGTTACACAGAATTATGAGATAATGCTTAATAGCTTTTGGGGTTGTTACAAGGATTAAACAAAGAAAATATAAACTCAATGGAAATAGATACTCAACATGTGTTTACTGTTTGCTTATAAGAAAGTCAACTTATATGAACTACTGATAAGAAACTAAGTGTGTTAATGAAGTTGGTAACAATGAGAAGTCTGAGATGGGTGCCTGTTGTGCATGCATGTGTGTGTGTGTTGAGAATTGCATAAAAGGACCTGTTATGATTGTAGATTTGGGGGAGTCTCACAGATGAAGAAATATGCCTCAGGGAAGACCCACCCAGGTTGCTAACAGCCTCAGACTCATAGCCTTTGTGCCAGCTCTGCAATAGCACCAGCCCTGTCAGAGGGGAGAGGGGCCCACAGGGGCATGTCCCCACCACACCTTGCTGAAACACATTGTAAATCTGTCTGTCTCATCTCCTACTTCTCTTTTGATAGCTACGCTTTCCTCCGAATAGGTTGACACAAGCAATTTTGCTACAGCCGAATCTTCCCTCTGCCCAGGGGCTATTTTTTTGTTATGATCATATTTCTCATTTATTTTATTTTATAGTTTTTAATCTCAGAACGTGTTGTTGTTAGGTATTGTCCCTTGTTCTGGAGACAAAAGATTGGCAACTTATCAAAATTCCAACTCTAAGGCAACAACATTCCCAGTAAGAAGTGTATGGTTCTTAGGAGAGGAATCTTGCTCTTCTGGTTGTCTGCATCGCCAGTATTTCTAGCAGTGAATAGAAGCTCAATAAAGACTCAGATATTTCTTGGGGTCCTCTTGATGGAAGAGTCTATATCGCATTTCACACATTTCCTTCAACAAAGACGTTTGCCTTATTCTTTAAGTCTGTCATTGTTAAGTGCACTTTCTTGGGTTCCAGTAAATTAAAATTTGTAGCAACTTAATCTGTCTTTTCCAAACGCATTTGTAATGCTTGGTATTCTTTATCTTCTTGTTGCCTGTGTGTCACATATCATTATACTACATTGCATTTTTAAAAGAGAAAACCTACAGAAAGTGTTTTTTTTTATATCCTTTATTTTTATGGCCCATAGCAATTAAAGCTTGAAATTAGAATTAAGGATTGTGCATTTTGATGCAGGTGACTATATAGATGTATTAACATTGTGGCAAGGTTTTTCTTTGCAGGCACAAGGCACAAAGTTGTCATTAGGAAATATAATACTCATTTTTTGCTTGATTAATTATAGTGAAGGCATAACAAAATATATACTGGGTGTTAGAGCAGGCACCATTTGCAAAATTGTAAGTCATGGATAAGCTGAGGTATGAATCAAAAACAATCTGTAAGAAACTCACAGAGAAGTATGAAATTTGCTTTGTGAAATGCTTTTGGAACAGAGAATTTATGCACTTAAAATATGAAAATATACACCTTGAGAGCACAAGTCACAATCTAAGAAAGTCTGAGTTCTCCTCACAGATTCCTAAATCAACCATAGCTTTAGGTATATATAACTTTGGAAGATATTCTCATAATGATACATAATAAATAATACATAACATATGATAAAAGTATAACAATAGCTACTATTTTCTAATAGTAGCCAGACATCCAAAAGATGCTGGGCCTCATACTAAGTATTCTCCATGATTATCTGGCTTAATCCTCACGCCTCTGCCAAGTATGTACCGTTTTCTTATTATTATTATTATTATAAAACTTAGATTCAGTGAGATGCTCATATCTTAGCTGTATAATTTCATGCATTTTGGCAAATGTATATATCTGTGTATCCGATTCTCCAGTCAAGAAGATAGTATTTCCATCGCCCTAAGAGATGCTATTTTTAGCTGTAATTTCCAGATAAGAAAAAGTAGAATCAGAGAAGTTAAATAACTTGCCTAGTGCCACACCAGCAGTAAGTCCCCCAAGTGGTGGTCACACCCATGCTCCTTGCTGTACTGTTCTAGCTTAGCTTCAATCTTTGGCTTTTGTTTTGTTTTGTTTGGAGAGGAGACAGATTGGAAATCTGATTGGGACTAGTCTAACAGTGTTTCTAACAGTGTTTTTAAGAGCTGCTAATTATTAGGGTACCCTTGCTTTGTAAGGCCAGAGATTCACATCCCATCTTTGAAAGTCTGATTTAGCAGTTTGGCATGTGGGCCTCTAATCTGTGTTTTTCTATATGCTTTCTAGCATGAATTTATCAGGACAAGATAATGTAACGCCATGGTAATACATAAACCAAGAAATCTCAGAAACTTTTCATATTAAAGTTTATTCTTGCTCACAAAATCTACTGCTTGGATGACTCTCTAGAGAAGATGCCCTCTTTTCTTTTCTTTTTTTCTGGTTTTATTGAGATATAATTGATATGTATGTTCAAGATGTACAATATGTTGTTGATTTGATACTTCTATGTAATAATATGATAGCCACTCTAAATTACCAAGCACCTCCATCATGTCATATTATTACCTTTTTTTTAATGGAAAGAAAATTTCAGATCTATTCTCTTAGCAACTTTCAAGAGTACAATACAGTATTATTTACTATAATCACCATACTGCACATTAGATCCCCAGAACTTAATTCGTCTTCAAACTTTGTATCTTTTGACCAACATCTCCCTATTTCCCCTACCCCTTAGTCCCTGCTATCCACAATTCTGTTCTCTGTCTCTATATCCTCTTGGACATCCTCAGGAGATGAAGAGAAGAGCTGAAGGGTCACTCGCCAGCTCTTAAATCTTTACCAAATCCATCAGTGAGGACTCATCACATGGCCCTCTTGGAAGGAAGCTGAGAATCATGGAGGAGGATACATAGGTTTTGGGAGTAGAGTTAATGTCTGCCACAGTCAGGTTTTGAGAATCATTCACCTCTACGTTTCTTTCTTGCTTGCTCTGGACGTTTGTGGATAAGTGTGGTATAGAGACATTTAATCTTTAGTTTTCCAAGAAGTAGTTCCCTTACCATGACAACTCTGCCGTAGCATGTCCCCCCAAGTTTGTCCCTGTCTTCGCTTTTACTACTGTGCCTAGGAAAAGACTGAAGCTATTATACAATTGCTGGTAGTCCTGTCACCATTCTCCTTGGTTACTCTTTCCTTTCTTCAAGGTAACGTTAAGTTGGTCCCAGCCAGAATGGTTTGCATTCCCACATGAACTTGCTGCCAGCTGGATGCCACCTTAATGCCTGCTGATACTTAGGTGGCAAAAGGTTTAAGGTTCTACCCTCTGATGGCTCTGAACTGACCCAAATCAGATGGCCTGGCTTCTGATCCAAACTCCATCATTTACTAGGTTTGTGATTTTGGTAAGTGACCTAATCTCTCTAAACCTAATTTCCTCTCGAGTAAAATGGGGGTAATTACAGTTTCTACCTCATGGGACTGTCATGTATTAAAAATGATAATTCATGTAAGTGCTTAGCACAGGGCCCTACATATGGAAAGCAACCAATAAACTTTGTCTACTCTTTATAATGGGATGTCTTTAAGACTTTAAGACTGCAGATCTGCCGATATCTAACAAAAAGAAACTCCTGCATTGCCTCACCAGAGAATTGGATTTTGCCATTATAGTACTAAAAAAGAAACCTTTTTCCTTGCTTTCAAATTAATCAATTTCAATTCATTTCCCCACCTTCTTATAAAACCAGCTCTGACTCTATCTTTCAGCTCTAAATGATGACTTTATGAAAGTTATAATGAAATTAGCAAAATGGTACTTTTCTGTCAATGAAAATATATCAGCTCTAAAAGGGTTGTGAACAATAACTCACATTTCTCCTACTCCTTACTACATGAAGCAGTGTGCTATCCAACAGGAGGATGTTAAATCATGCAAAGTAAACTCTCTTCCCCCAGAGTGGCAAGTGAGCTATTTTCAACTTTCTGTTGTGACACCATTTTTTAGGTTGTGTCAGCACGCCTATTATCAATTTACCTTTTCACAAGCTATGTGCATCTTCTCCAAGTGAGTTTATTAAGATTTCTTCCCCAAGATTGTCTAGGCATTTCCTTGGATATCTTAGTTGGATTATCCTTGAAAAGGTGCTTTCTTGCTCAAATATGAAAATATTAAAGGCTCTACCTACCTCAGAGATTCATAATATAAATTGGCACATAGGTATACATTAGTACATCTGGCATATATTTCCTAGACATTCTCAAGTAATATCTGTTCAGGTCTGTTCAGTTGATCACTTACAAAACTGATTTGGCCATGAAAAATGTATTTTCCCAAAAAGGGGTGTTTCAAGGGATGATACATTTGGCAGGATCATCAGTGGGATTAATGATAATTTAAGCTATGGAACTTGGCCAGTTTCTCAAGTTTAGAAAGATGATGATAAAGGAGCTATTGCTTGGTCTGGTCTAATTTTATAAAGTCAGTGGGAACCACAGACATGCAACTATAACCTGTTTGATGGGGCTGGGAATAGGGTGAGGAAAGTGTGGTGCCTATGCCAGGTCTCACAGCATTTAAGGAGATACCAAAAAGCTTAGTAATCAAGGTTAATACAATTTAAGTTTTTTTAGATTCTAATTTTTAATGCATAATTTTAAAATATTGTAAATACTTCCTGATGAACAGAATGGCAATTGCTTCTGACTCTAATATGACTCTATAGGACTGCTACTTTTTATTCTTTACTTAAAATTTTGATTTTTTTTTATCATGGACTCTATGCGCTAATTCTGATATTTTGAAAGAGTGAATTGAAATATCATGGGCTTTAATTACTGAGTTTTTTTGGAGCCATTTAAACTTTATACCAAAGATAAATGCCTTACCACCTCACTCTGCTTCCAACATAGCTCTTTGATCCCTACCCAAATGGTCGTGAACAGAAGAACATACTTACTTTATCTGACACTGAGGTTCTACACAAAGTCAAAATTAAGAAGAGATGGCATATCCATGTACATGGCAGCATTATTTAAAATAACCAAAAGGTGGAAGCAACCCAGTTGTCCATCAGCTAATGCCTGGCTAAGCAAAATGTGGTGCATACATACAGTGGAATATTATTCAGCTTTAACAAGGAAGGAATTTCTGACAGCTGCCACAATGTAAATGAAATGTGAGGACATTAAACTATGTGAAATAAGTCAGCCACAAAAAGGCAGTCCTGCATAATTTCACTTACATGAGGTACCAAGTGTACTCAAACTCAAGGAAACAGATAGTAAGAATGGTGATTGCCAGGGGCTGGACAGCGAGGGTATAGAGGTTCAGTTTTGCAAGATGAAAAAGTTCTGGATATTGGTTGCACAATGATATAACTATCCTTAGCACTGCAGATCTGTACACTTAAAAGTTGCTAAGATGCTAAATGTTATGTTATGTGTATTTTATCCCACTTACACCAAAATGCCAGGAAAGGGAAGAGAGAAAACAGTGGTTGGATCAATGGCCTGGGTGAATCCCAGCCTCAGGACTTTTCTTTGTCACTGGTAACAAGGTGCATCAAAAGAGGGGACTTAAACATGTTCATTCAACTTCATGTGTCTTTTGACTACTTCCTAGGGAAAAAAATGTGTTTAAATATAACATATATTTTCATTAGAGCTCCTGTCTGTTAACTTACATGTTCACAGCTGACTGACTGGCCAAGACGTGCAGCACATTTTGGATGCTTTTATGGAAAAGCTAAGACTTATTTTTCTAATGACTTTTTCATCTGCAGCATCTAGTTTTTCCATTAGAAAATCTAAAATAGCTTGTGGAATTGCTTTTTGTCCTTCCACAATAACAGACACTGTAGTGAGCCAGTCACTTTGGGTTTTATGTAGAATATGATATGGATACGATGGGAAAAAATCTCTCTTCACTCCACACCCATTTGGCAGAAGAACATTTTTTGACATCTCCTTCATATTTCCAGGTCAGAGAACATCTTCCCTTGTGTGAACAGAAAAGAGATAATTTATAACAACATATGCTGAAATAACAGGCTGTGATCTCTTTGAGGGCAAATAGCATCTATAAATAATTTTAATAACTCACAAAGAGCCTTGGCCATACTTAGGTTTTAAGTAAGCATGACTTTTTGCGTGTTTGTTAGTTTTACATTTTCTTTCATCTGGTTGCTTCCTTTTGTGTTGAAATGGTGAGACACACTAGGTGCTTTTTTGTTGTTGATGGGGTGGGTAATCAGGATATAGGGTACATTAAAGTGTGATAGTAAATAACCTTCAATAGTAGTGAGTCAAAAAAATAGAGGCTCATTGCCATCTCATATGCTGCATGTCCACTGAAGGTCAGCTATAGCTCTGTCCTCTGTCATCTCTAGTCTGGGACCCGTGCTGGTAGAGTCATCTCCCTTTGGTTATCATGACCGAGGGTACAACGAGGCATGACTGTCTAAGCTTCTGCTCAGAAGCAATGGAATGTTTTTTCCACATTTCACTGGCAGAAGCAATATGCATTGGCACCCAAGTTTAATGGGGTAGGTTTGTATAATCTTCCTTTAGAGAGGCCCCTACAATAACAACAGCAGCAGATTGGAATAGTTGGCAAAGAATAATAATCTACAGGTAGTTGAAGAAGAAGGAGAGCTAGTATCTCTGCAGTTTTCCAGGGACTTTATATATTGTTCTCATTCAGCCTTGACCACAACGCTATGGATACATATTGTTCTTTCCACTTTTGTTTCTAGATGAGGAAGCTGAGTGCAGGCTGACTCAGTAACCTACTTAAAGTCACAGAGTATGTGTTAGAATTGGTGTTTAAATTCACACCCAACTCACTCAAAGCCCACGCTCTTCCCAGGACATGATAGTGACTCCCACAGTCATGTAAGCAGTGAGGCCTGAAACCCTGTTGTGCAAACCATTTGTTTCAGTAATACAACCCAATATGAGCAATCATATTAGGCAGACAGAAAAGCATGTAGAGATTGATGGAAATGGTTAAATTCTTTTAGAAGCAGAATGGTACTGAAAATAGTAAGGTTATTCCCCGTCACGCATTTTTCCATATGAAAAAATACCTGAACCTCATTGACCAACTCTTTCAAGAAAAGTATTTTTAAAAACTTACTGTATTTCTGGAGCATCAGAAATAGGACTAAAACATGTATTTCTAGAAATAAGGAGTGGAGAATTAATAAGAACAAATTCATTAATAATAGAAAAAGAGTTTATCAAGGCAATGTGTTCATATCAGCAAAAAGTCAGAGGCCGATCAAGGAAACCCACTTTTAGACTACATGTAAGTGTAACACTCTGGAAGGCTATATAAACAATCTTTTAAACCTCTCTCAGAGAACTTACTCCTCATCCCACCCGTTCTGTATTTACACGATCCTAAAGATGTTGTTTGAAATAGTAAAACATTATTCAGTACAAATGCTTATCACCCTGTTACTAAGAAGAGCTAAGAAAAATGGAAAGAGCCTAGATGTCCAGTAATGGGCAGATGGATCAGTAAAATCCAGTTCATCTGTTTGAAGAAAGGTTACCCTGTTGTTCTAAGATTCATTTATGAGAAGTTCAAAATAATGTGTGAAAATGGTTTGGCTTTCACATTAAGTGAAACACTAAAATATAAAATGGAATATATTATAAGAGTTCCATTCTGAAGACAAATGAATAAAAAAAACAAAGATCCATATGTGTATGTATGTATTTATATTTGGAGGAAAAGATAAGGAAATATGTACAAATGCTAAATCTACTCACATAGAGTGTTAGCATTTGTGTGCGTAGTCCAAATGACCGTAGATGATTATTACATTCATTCATTCATTCTTCTAGTAGACATTTATAGAGAGATTGTGACACTGTAGGCACAATTCTAGGTACAGCAGTGAATAAAATGGGCCACATTGCTGTCCTGTGCTGCTTATATTACAGTGGGAGGAAGTCATGTAAAAAACAAACAAGCATATAATATATGAGTTGATGAAACTCCTCTGAAGAAAACTAAATAGAATAATGGAATAGGGATTATTTCACATACATTGGTCATGGAAGGAGTCTTGGCAAAGATGGTATTTGGGTATTAGCCTGAACAAAGTGGGGACCCTGACCGGGTAGGTAACAGGAGGCAAGGTTTCAGGCAGAGAACACCTGATGCAAAGACTCTGGGGGTACTTGGAGTCCTCAGGGACAAAAGCAAAAATGTGAAATAAAGTGAGGAAGAGGAAAGCTGTAGGAGAGTAAAACCTACAACCAGGGGTGGTGGTTGGTGGAGGGGGGAGAATCCTAACAGGATGAGACTTAAGAAGTACAGAGTTAGGCTGCCTGACATCCACTTCCAGCTCCACCAGTTCAGCCTGACGTGTTTAGGAAGGCTTCTTGAACTCTCTAATCGTCAATTCCTCCATCAGTGAATGGATTTTTTTTTGAGGAAGTAGATAATCTCCATAAAACTTTTTATACAGTACCTGGCATAGAGTATAAGTGCTTAACACACAAATGTACAATTTTATAATACATAAAAATAGAGATTCAGTGGGGGCACAGATTAGCTCTGTCTGGAGAGTTCAGAAACACAAAATGGAAATGAGCCTAAAACTCAGGCACTTTGTAAAAATATATTCATCAGGAAAAAAAGGGTTAAGGTATGTAAAGTTTTCAGACTTTTAAAACTATTAAGTATAGAGAGACACACTGGTATTCTCTTTATCTCTGACCATCAATCCATGTTAAAACTGGAATGATTGGTGTAGGAACAGAATCACTTTCAGGTGCTAAAACACTAACAAGTGGGCTATGCCTAAAGAAATACACTTTGATTTATTTTCTACTACAATTTTCCTCATTTCCCATGCCAGTGGGCAAAAACTGGAAAGTTCAGAGGTATAATTCAACTTATGTGTAATACTATGTAATCAAACATAGCATGTTACCTTTCTCCTCACACATTATGTCAATGATTTCTATATCAAAATTGATCATTTTAATGGCTCTTTTACTTTCAAAGTAGAGGATAGGATGCTTTCTTCTGCTTCACTGTATATGCATAATAATTGGAATATGAGAGCATAATTTTCATGGAGTAGGTACACAAAGAACATTAGAATTTGAAACTATGAAGTGCCACAGTAATTTGTGATTGTAAGTAATACACAAGCTGTATCAAAGGAAGAAAAAATACACACGTTTACCTCACTTAATAACAAGTGCGAAATGTTGAGTCGTATTATTCTGTATTAGTTCTACTTGTGCTTATGTTAAATAGATGAAAATGGAATTAAAAGGTGACATTTGGGCTATTTCCTTAAAAAATGTGATTTCTCAGTCTTTAAATACATTTCCTTGGCTCATGTTTTCATCTACACAACTTTGCTACTTTAGTGTTACTTAAAATTAAATTTGTTCTTTGGTTCGTTACAGTGCTTAGCAAGTTAATAAGTTTATAAATCATAATTAGCTACTATTTTCTATTCTATTGCCCTTCCAAATTGCTTTACTTTTTTTACTTTTTTTTGTATTTTTTCTTTTGCCCTGTAATTTGCCACATGCCTACTTCACTTTCAAGGTGGGGAGACCTCACTTTCAAGGTGTGGTGATTTAGCTTCCTTGGAAATGTGTAATCACGTCATGAGTGATACACACGAGTGTGTGGATGCCTATGTTTGCACATGTATGTGAACAAACATAAATGCTTAACTGCCTTCTAGGGAACATCATTTTTTAGAGATTCTCCTCTACTTTTCTGGGTGCAATTCTGAACTATATTGATTCCAGAATTCCATTAGGGCCTCCTTATTTCTGTACAATGAAAGAAAGTCAAATAAAGTATAATGAATTTTCAGAGATGTCAGCAAAGTTTTAAAATGTTCAAAGAGAGTCAAAAGACCTCAGTCATTTGGATGTTACTTAGGGACTAGGGGTGAGCTTATTAGAAAGTGAAATTACAGGACGTAGACAGGATTCCTGCAAATGCCTTTTTCTTCATTGTATCACATCACACAGATCTTCCTGAGAGAATTATCTAGAAAGAACTATGATTTTAGCAAGTAGGGATGCAAAGGCAAGTGGTTATAATTAACTGGTCATAAGCCTAACTTTAGTAAAATATTGCAAATCCTTCCTCTTCTTCCACAAACCCTGCCCTTGTGTGCATTCTTGGCACTTGTAGACCAGCACACACACATTCTTGTCCATGTTGTTTTTAAACTTAAGACATTTATTTTTTTTTCCTGAACCTCTACCTTTCTGTCTCCTGGTCATCCCATGTTTTCTTTGTTGTTCTTTTTTCATCCTTTTTTGAAGTAGTTTAAGTTTTACACCAATGCCAGAAAAAAAAACAAAAAAACTGAACAGTGGTTTATGTTGTACAATTTATGTAGCTGATCTCAGGCACTTTTCACAAGTATTACTCATCCCTCTGAAAGATGTGACACAGGTGCTTCTCATTTCCTCCAGCCATAACTCAGCATCTACAGTGATGGCAGTCGGCACATGTTATAATCACATTAGAGTGTATTGGCTTATTTTGAAGCTTTCTGTGAGGTATGTCCATCCTATGAGATCATCTTTTTTCTGAGCCCTCTTAATTGATGCCACTATCAATCCACTGTCTCTAGCACTTCCCTCACCCCTAAATTGCTGATGGACACGTCTTCCTCCTCTGGGTGGCCAGGCCAGATCAGTACCTGTAACAGTTCCATCAGGGCTCACATTAACAGATAGGGACCTCTAAAAATATATACTGTGATGACCCTCTTGACCCTCAGGAACACCACCAGATTTTACCATCCACCTTTGGTCTCTGGTCTAGTATCTATGGCTTCCATTGAGTTTTCACAGGTAAATATTCATCTTCATAGATATCCTTACAACTACGAATTCACTTGCATGCTGTCCCAAACTTCTGCACCAAGTTTACCTTACGCTGCTAGGCCTCTTGTTTGATACTATAAAATGGGTCTCAAATTTAAGCCCTGATGATATCAATCATGAAAATGGTTCAATGGGTGGGAAGCGAGGGACAAGGGGTAAAAAGGGGCATCAGAATTAGCAGACCTAATGTGGGGGGGTCACGGGGAGGTCTGTACAACACAGAGAAGACAAGTAGTGATTCTACGGCATCTTACTAGACTGATGGACAGTGACTGTAATGGGGTATGTTGGGGGGACTTGGTGATGGGGGGAGTCTAGTAAACATAATGTTCCTCATGTAATTGTAGATTAATGATGCAAGAAAAAATTATAACAAAAAAAGGTTCAAATTTAAATTTTTGTGTCAAGTGGGAGCATTCAGCATTCTAGACCTGGAGAAACTCTAGATAAATGCTGTTACAGATGAGAGGGAAATAACAGGCCCAACCCTTACCTAAAAAAAGTCTTCCTTCTGAGGAGTTATGCTAACATTGATACAGAGAGTACTGATTCTGGTGCTGACTCTCTCAAAACCTTAAATATGGATATTAAGTGAACCTTTTCCTTTCTTTGAGATTTAATTTTCACATTTCAAAAAGAAGGAAATGATTTTAAAACATATTCCCCAGCTCTTACACCATATGTGAAGGCATGGTGAAGGAAGAGGAAGAAGGGTCGACATTTCTGTCATCTGCCATGCCGCAGATCAGGGTCGAGGTGAGCTGGAGAGAATGAGGTATGCTTGAAGCATAGTAGCTGTTCAGTGAGTTTTCAGGTCTTACCAGACACAAGTATTTAATCTGTATTAATCTTAGAGCCCATCATAAATTAAAAGCCTTTATAGTACATTCAACACATATTTTTACTGTATTGATATTTGAGTAACAGTAAACCCTTTTCTTTTCAAAGAAGATAACTCCTTTGAAGTCTGTATTAGTAGCTTATATGTGTTTTGCTAAGGAAGTGTCCTCAATTCTTAGTAGTTTATGGTCAAGGATTATTCTTATCCACTCTACATGACCATTATGTGCTGTATATGTCCCACACCATGCCACTTTTATGTCAGAATTCAAACAGAGGAAAGTTTCTGTTGGGAATATTGCCAATCATATGCCAGAGAGACTATGCATGTGGGTACCACACAACGCACAAGTTTCTGCTTAAATATACGGATGGCGTTTCCACTCAGATTTCATTCACCATGCAAGTCACATGGCCAAGCCAGAAGCCAATGAAGCCAATTTATTTAACCCTTTCCAACACAGACGCAATAGATAATTTTGAGAGCCCCATATCAAAGTATTAGAGGAGAGGATTGAAATACATACAGACATCTACTAGACAAAATAATTTGGTATAAAATACCAATATACTGGTCCCTACTCTGTCATTCGTGCGCTGTGTGATCATAAGCACTCCACTTAATCTTTCTACAGATGAGGCCATTTTTTACTTAAAGTAGAAATACTAGCCTCCTTGCCTACTTTCCGGAACTGATAATAGGAAAGGATTAAGTACTGAAGATGTCAAAATGCTTTGTAAATCAAACTAACCATAAATAAACAAAAGTCCAGTGGGATCCTGGTGTCAGATGCTGCCATGTCTACTCACCCCACTGATCAGGGATCGTTCTAAATAGGGAGGCACACATTGTCCCTTAACCTGGCAATAGCTGCAACATGGAGAAAGAAAGTAAGTAAAGATTTGCTTCCTCCTTTGTATCATAAAAGAGTTCTAATTTACAGTATTACTTCCAAGGAGATGTCCAAATATTAAAAAGGATACCATTTTAGATGAAGAGGAAGTCTGCTCTTTCTCAGTCTTCAGACTTGGGTGGGAGCTGGACATACTCTGAAAGAGAGGTCTGACCCTTAGGCCTGGAGTCCAGATGTCAGTAAGGTCATGCTGCTCCTGGAGAGTCTAGGGAAGGATCTGCTCCAGGCTCCCCGCCAGCTCCTGCTTTCTGCTTTCTCCTGGCTTCTGGCAGCAGACCTCCAATCTTCACATAATATTCTCTCTGTGTGTATTTCTATCTCTGTGTTTGAAATCTCCCTTTTTTATAAGGACACTAATCACACTGACTTAGGGATCACCCTCATGACCCCATCTTAACTGATTATGTCTACAATAACCCTATTTCCAAGTAAGGTGACATTCTGAGGTTGGTTAGGACTTCAACATACAAATTCCTGGGGACACAATTCAACCCATCACAAGGCCTAACTTAATTTACTGTGTGATTTAATTCAATAATGTTTACTCTCTGCTCTTCAATACCACTTTCTTCAACATGACATCTCTTTGCCAGGAAATATCTAGAAGCAGCCTCAGCTTCAAGATTCTAAAGTCTTGAGATACCAAACTCTAAAATTAATTTCGTACAGGATATAAAACCAACCTCTAGGGGACCAAAAAATATTTAACCTGCTGATTTAAGAATACCTAAGAGTTATTGCTCTCCCTCAGAAGCCTTTGGCCTAGGGAGAGAATCATAAAATGACCAAACTGAAAGAACCTATCACGGTCGTCTACAGGAAACTGCCTTCCCCGTCAGCTGGTTTTCTTGCCTTTCGTAAGTGCTTCCAGTAGCGGGAAACTCATTCCCTCTAAAACTGTCTTCGTGTTAAGATACTTTGGGCTGATGAGATGTTCTTTCTGAAGCTGGCCAGTTGCACTCACCCACAGGTTTACCTTTAATCTCTGTGACTAGACTGTGTTCATATAATCTACTTAGACCCCATGTCAGCCTCTTTTCCTGCTGATAACACTTATTTTTAACACCCTCAGAATAAATACTTGAAGCCAGAACATCCAGGGGGAGAAGACAGCTTGGGTGTTCTTGGTTCTTTTATTCTTCTGTTTAAATTCCAAGTTCTTCAGCTCTCAGTCTGAATCACACAAAAGCAAAAACAATGACCCAGCCTATCTAGTATTTGAACTACTCAGTGAACCAAGAGGAAAACCAGAGTTAGGATATTCTATCAGGTAAACTTAAGCTGTGGCACAGTTAAGGTAATCTGAAGAAAAAAAATACCTTTGCACTACATTTAGGAAGACATTAATTATGATGTGCTTAGAAACCATTAATATGTGTGGATGCCTATCAAGTAATTATTCAAACCCACACATTTACAGGAAAAATAGAAGAATTCTTGCTAGAAATTTGCATATACAAATTCAAAAAATTCATTTCTAAACTCTGATTTATATACCCACATTCTTGATAATTTGAATTATGTATTAAGCACATACTTTAAAAATACTTGTCATTATAATATGCTTTATACAACAATGTGTTATATTTCTTGCTAGGAATTCATTGTGAATATATATTTATAGGACACACTCAAATGTATCAAGAAATGTAGATGCATTTATTGGTAACAAATGAAATTAATGAAGCATCTGTGAATGAGATTTTAATTTGTTGTTACCTGAAACTTAATAAAACCTTAAAGCCTGATTTATAAATTCATCAAGATGCTAAAAATGAGAATTTTTTTTTAAGGATAGGAAAGAAAATTAACATGCTTCTGCTTTTCTCCTAGCACAAAGCACAATTTACTTAAGACTTCAATATGACATTGTAATGACCTACAAAATGAAAGTAGTCAGAACCTACCTTAGACAAATACCAGCAAAATTGTATATATATGTATGTATGTATGTATGTATATATATGAAATTGGCTGTGATAGCTTCAAAGCAGCACAAGGTGAGACAAAAGACAGATTACCAGAGAATACAAGCACAGCACAAAGAATGTTAATTGCAGTATTATTTAAAACACCGTATTATAAAATCTCAATGAATCCTAATGAATCACAGGATTTATTTGAGCCTAACAATGGCTAAGTACTTCTTAAAGTGAAATCAAGAGAGGTTAGTAAAAAGAAAAAAATTGAAGAGTCCATCTTGAGCTTAAAAGTCAGGAAATCAAGAAACATGGCATGTTAGGTCAGTGGAGTACTTGAAAAAATTCATTCTGATTTCACCAACATATTTAGCTCTCTCCAAAGCTGGATCTTTGTTTCATGGTCAAGTCATTAGACTCCACCCTTAGCAATATTTTCTCAGCCCTAGCTCTGCTTTCTGTTATTTATTTCCTTTTCCGCCACATAGAAATGGAGACTTAATAAAACATATTTTATTTCCAATCTGCTATTTCATGGTTCTTGCCCTGATAATCATTGCTTCTATTTATTGCAAAACAGTTTTCTTTTTTAAAAGGCATGCATCTTGAATGACCATATTTACGTGCTGGCTGTTCCCTAAATAATAGCAAACTTCCCTTTAGCGACTCCAGCTCTTCTGTGTGGGTTGGGGACAAGGATGCACTGAATGATTGATGAGCTTGGTCGGTGAGCGAGGCTCCTGGTTTGTCTCCCTCAGGCCAGAGCTGAACAGACTAAGCAAAGTGGAGAGCTGATAAATTACTCGAATATTTTTGTCCAAGTTACCCTTGATGCCCCACAACCCTAAATATACCTGAGAATGGCGGGAAAGTGCTGTTTTAATTCCAGAGAACCCAAATCAAGTTCATAGAACCATTCTCCTGAGAAGCAGAATGGTGTCCTCCTCTACCATCTCCTGTGGGAAATATCTGTGGTTACTATCAGGAGACTTGGAATCCAATCCAGGCTCCACTATGGACCCTCTAAACTCTTTTTCCATTTTAGTTTCTTTACCTATAAAATGTGAATTCAATCATTTAATCACTGCCAAATACACAACACTTGCGTTGTCCTGCATCCATGAGTCAATGAAAGCATAAATGAATAAAAATCAGAGATTTAGTAATCTGTTCCATTTTGGGGGTCCCAGTACATAAAACTACCACTATGGGAGGATTTTGCCTAAGGGATATTGCAGCAAAATATAGAAGTTAAAAGGACAAGAAGACCTTTGCCTGTCCAGGGTATAATCCCTTTTCTGAATTTTTGCTCTTTTACAATTCCTGGAGCAATCCCTGTTTCACACTGTCTATACACATAGAAGTTAAACTTGTTTACAATTTATTTATCTTGGTGCACCCTTAGCTGGCCATCCAGAGACATCTTATCACTGCTACCACTGTTATTTCCTTGAACTCTCCTGCCAAGGGATTTGAGGCAGATGGAACAAAAAGGGATAGACAAAAAATACAAACAGAACCACATCTCAGGGATTTTTCATGGGAAGGAGATGGAAGTCACATCAAGCTACACTGGAGTTAGATTTTACTCTCCAATAATTTTTAATTCCTATGTAATTAAATATACAAACATCGTGGGCTTGGGAGAAGCTATGAGTGTTTATGTTCTTCTTCACCTCTGGCCTGACTTCCTCCTGATATGCTTACCTTGTGAATCAAATAGGATTCTCTCCCATTTTACAGCATGTGATAAATCCTAAAGTAAGAACAACCACCACAGAAATCACCATGAACCGTTTTCCCCTTACACTGCATTGGAAAGACCAAAGCATAAGGCAGTTTACTTCGCTTAGTGTCTTTCATAACAAGAAGGTTGAAAGACTGGACTCCTTTGAAAAAAAACCAAGACTAACCTATCGCAAATACTTTACTACTTCTAGATAAATTACCTCTATGAACAAAAATCATCTGTAGTTCAGATCCATGTGATCTCTTTTTTTTGGAGGGGGTAATCTGTCCAGCCCCCCAAAAATTTAACTTCTCTTTCTCACTCCCATACCTCCATGAATGACCTCACTCCTGACCTCATGCCCAGTGCCCTTGGTCAGAAACCTGAGAATCACCTAACCTTTACTGCACCCACTGCCTTTTGGGACTCCAGCATTGCCCTTCCCCATTAATTCATGTTGTTTCTCAAAGAGCCTCATGGAGCCAGTTTTAGCCGTTTTCAGGTGTTTTTAAAATGTGATTGTGATCATTTTCTTCTCCTGTTTGCAAACCCCCAGCAGACAGTTCACCTCCCTGACCTCTTCCTTGCCATTCACCTGCTGGTACCCTCTACCCCACAACCAAGCCCCTGGAAGGGACCTCTAAGCATAATGCTGCCTTTGCTTACTCTATTTCAGTAATCTGACATGTATTCCCTGCCTTTGTCCACCAGGGAAGCCCTTCCGTATCTCTCCAACTTCAGCTCACGTCATCTTGTCTGTGAAATGGTGTTCATTTAGTACATTGGCTAAAATTATACATACATTTGAGACTACTTTCTGAACTCAGTGACACCTCTCTCACCACACTGTATTTGTTTACCTAAGATTTGGTTTCTTCCATTACACTGTGATCTTCTTAGGACAGGAATCGTACCTCACCTAACTTTGTATCTGCACTGTCCACCACAGGGCTTGGTATTTAGAAAGTATCAAATAAATATTTGTGGAATAAATAATTAGAACACAATTCATTTCCCCAATTTCCTGTCATCTACCTCAGAACAAGTCTTTCACATACTCTGGAAAATTATTTTGATTGTTTCAGATTTTGCAGTAACTCAGACATCCTGTCTATAACACTTATTAATCATAATATCTTTGAAATAATTTCTCTGTGCAAATATTCAGGGTCTCATCCATAACTAAGTGAAATGCAGTCTAAAATAATCAATCATTATTTTCTAAACCAAAGACTCTGTAATTAAGGAGTCTATCAATGTGCCAGCAACTTGTGGGTCTCGAAATTAATTTTTGTTTGTTAAAGGACCCTAAAGATAATGTAATATGGGCCCATTGTGAAATTGATTAATAAGTTGCTTGTCTCATTTCACATGTTCTTTCCTATTAAAATTCTGTGGGAAAATAGGAAAGTCTTGCCATTTTATTCCTTTAAAAATATGACATGATGTGTACTTTTTTTCAAAGTCAGAGTAGTCATCATTCCAGCCATTGTCCTATTTACTTATATTTGATTGTAAAATGTGTGAAAGGAGGAAGTGAACACCTGAATACTGTGTCTGTTGATATAGATAGCTTATTTCGTTTAGTTTTCTATTGAGTTCATTCATTCAACAAATATGTATTGAGTGCCTCCTATATATCATGTACACATTTCTATTTGTCTTTTGAAAATGGTGAAAGCAGAGGTGCAGAGAATGGAGCTGAATTGACAGTAGGCTTCACAATTAGTAACTGGCATCCCCAGGAACAAGACCCAGGTCTGTCTGACTCTAGAGCCTTTGTCCATTCTGTCACAGCTTTGCTCCATAAACATTTGATTCTAAGGCCCTTGATTTATGGTTGAAGTCTTTTCCCTGAATTATCCGAAGGCATTTGAAGGAGAGCCCAGAGACCAACATTCTTCTGAAAAGAACCACTTGATGTGTAACTAAAGCATTTCTGAGCTGAAATAGGACTTGGCAACCATCTCATACAGCCCTTTCATTTGAAAGATGAACATTGACCCTCTCCCACAGTCTATTCATATATTTATTTATGCGACCAATATTCATAGAATACCTGCTATGTGAGCAACAGTGCTAAACACTTTCATTAAAAAATTAAACAAGAAAGATTTGCTTGTAAGCCTTTCTTGAACTCAAAATTTTACTTAGATTAATTGGATGAGAAAGAGTTAAAAAGAAGTCACCTGAGCTCTTGTAAAGGTAGGGCTTATTTGATAATGTTACGCTGACATATTACGGTAATCATTCTTCAGACCATTGGAAGATCCATTTATAATTGAGATTCACATCAGGAAACTGCGTGTCCCAGAAAGAACAGAGGACTAAAATGCAGCACCAGTTGGGAAGAATGAAGAGCATTCCATTTAGAGAGGTGGAACAAAGGTAATATGCAGTTTTTCTTCCACAGAAAGTCCACCTTAATCATCCTGTTTGTATTAGGTGCTTCCTTATAGGCGTACATTAGCACCTGTATTTATATCTATGGAGGCATGCATCAATCCTTTATGGTTGTAAAGTGAAATACCTGTTGGGCATCTGCTAGACTTCAGAGATCAGGAACTATGTTTTGCTCATCAGGGCACATCAAGAACTTAGTATGTTCTCAGGACTCATTTGTTGGCAACATGGATAAATGGATGGATGAGTGAATGAAAACACTTGACATACATTTTGGAGGGGAGTGAATTTCTTTTGCATTGTTAAGTTACATGAAGTGAACATTAATGCGAATAGCAGCAAAAAGCTAGGGATTTTATAAATAGATTTTGAGGACTCTGATGCAAGAGGGTGACCAACCTAATGCAGATCAGTGTAAACAGGAGTCGAGAGGAGTACACAGAAGCAAATCAGCAGAACTTGGGCAGCACAAAAAAAGAAGTCCAGAAAATCCCCTGTTAGAACCAATAAATGAATTCAGTGAAGTTTCAAGATAGAAAACCAACATACAGAAATCTGGTGTTTCTATACACTAATAATGAAGCATCAGACAGAAAAATTGAGAAAACAGTCCCATTTACAACTGCATCAAAAAGAATAAAATACACAGCAATAATTTAACTGATGAGGTGAGAGACCTGTGCACTGAAAACTATGACACTGATGGAAGAAATTGAAGACAATGAAAATAAATGTAAAGATGGTCCATCTTCATGAATAGGAAGATTTAATATTGTTAAATTGTTCATACTAACCAAAGCAGTCTACAGATTCAATGCAATGCCTATCAAAATTCTAGTGGTATACTTCTCTAAAACTTACATAGCACCACAAAGGATCCCAAATAGCCAAAAGCAATCTTGAGCAAGAAGAACAAAGCTGGAGGTATCACACTCCCTGATTTCAAGCTGTACTACGAAGCTATACTAATCAAAACAGTATTGTATTGGTACAAAATAGTATTGTATATGGAACAGAATTCAGAACCCAGAAATAAACCCACACACATATGGACAGTTTCTATGACAAAGGTGTCAAGAGTATATAGTAGAGAAAGGACAGTCTTTTCAACAAATAGTGTTGGGAAAACTGGATAGCCACATGCAGAAAAAATTAAAATGGACCGTTATCTTCTACCATACACAAAAATTAACTCAAAATGGATTAAAGACTTGTATATAAGACCTGAAACCGTAAAACTCTTAGAAGAAAACATAGGCAGTAAGTAAACTCCTTGACATTGTTCTTAGCAACATCTTTGTGGATCTGACTCCAAAAGCAAGGGAAACAAAAGCAAAAATAAACAAATGGGACTGCATCAAACTAAAAAGTTTCTGCACAGCAAGGGAAACCATCATGTTAATGAAAAATCAGCCTACTGAATAATAGAAGATGTTTGTAAACCATATATCCAATAAGGGCTGATACTCAAATTTATTAAGAGCTCATACAACTCAAGGCCAAAAACAACCTGATTAAAAATAGGCAGAGGATCTGAATAGATGTTTCTCCACAGAAGACATAAAGATGATCAACAAGCACAAGAAAAGATGCTTCACATCACCAATCATCAGGGAAATGCAAATCAAAACCGCAAAGAGATACCACCTCACACCTGTAAGAATGTCTATTATCAAAAAGCCAAGAAATAAATGTAGGAAAGGAAGTGGAGAAAGAGGACCCTCATACACTGTTGGTAGGATTGTAAATTGGTGCACCCACTGTGGAAAACAGTATAGAAATATGTCAAAAATTATGAATAGAACTACACCATATGACCTGCTTATTCTACATCTGGGTGTTTATTCTAAGGATAAAACAACACTAATTCAGAAAGATATATGTACCCCCATTGCAGCATTATTTACAATAGTCAAAGTGTCCATCAATAAATGAATGGATAAAGATGTGGTATATTCATGCAACAGAATATTGCTCAACCAAAAAAAAAAAAAACA
The DNA here is from genome assembly GCF_040802235.1 of Manis javanica. NCBI lineage: Eukaryota > Metazoa > Chordata > Mammalia > Pholidota > Manidae > Manis > Manis javanica. Next base: position 45,615,538 of record NC_133172.1, read on the forward strand.
TCTTGCCATTTGCAACAACATGAATGGATCTTGAGGGTATTATGCTAAGCAAAATGTCAGATGGAAAAAAACAAATACCATATATTTCACTCATATGTGGAATCTAAAAAAATAAACAAACAAAATAAAACAAAAACAAATTAATAGATGCAGAAAATAGTATAATAGTTACCAGAGGGAAAAGTGGTGTGTGTGTTGGGGGGTGGTGAAATGGAAGAGGCTGTCAGCTGAATGGTGGTAGATGGTAACTAGACTTCTGGTGGTGATCACTTTGTAGTATACACAGATGTCAAATTATAAAGCTATGTACCTGAAATCAATGTGTGTGTGTGTGTGTGTGTGTGTGTGTGTGTGTGTGTATATATATATAGATGTGTGTGTATATATATATATATCTTTATATATATATAAAGATGTCCAAAAGAAACTAGAGCTGATACAATTGTCCCATGACAATGGATGTTAAGGGAGTTGAATCCCCTAACGAATAGGGGATTAAAAGTTTTTATCAGGAATACAATCAGCAGCTCTTTGGGGTTGTCCTCCAGTAATTACACTTAAGATAATGATATAGAGTAAGCTTATAGTTCTTAACCCAATAGTCTTATTGCTCAATCCATAAATATTTTTAAATTGTTTACTACTTGTTAAACACTGGTACAGAGCAGTGCTTAAAACTAATGCTTTTAAGTCATTTTTGACTAAACTTTTACTGTTGTTGCATGCATATGAATAAAGGAATTTCCTTAGGTATTGGTGGAAATGGGTATATTTGTGCTAGGATCACAGATTACAACTGGAGCCTAGATTAGACAAAACTAGTTAAGACCCTTTGTTTTCAGAACGTAAGTCTGGACAAGCCAGTATCTTGTCTGGATATACCAGATGTTACTATTTCGCATTTAATCTTCACATCATTTCTCCCTACAACAGCCAGATTTATCTTCTAAAGCTCATTTGCATTTCAAAATCAAGGTTTTATTTATGATTATAAAAGTGAGATATATTCACTATTAGAAAAATTTGAAAGTGCAGAAAATTTCATAACTAAGAGAAAATTATTGTTACCATGTTGCTGTATTTCCACGATTTTCCCATTTAAAAAATATGTAACAGAGTTCTCAATATAGACCTTAGTATCCTTTTATTAATTAATACACATTTTTACAAGTAAGCTTCATTCTTAAGTGGCAATATATAATAATGATACTATACTTTGGGAACTTCCTACTTGCTGGAAACTATACTAATCCACTGTAATTATTAATTCCTTAATCCCCAAAACAAAGCTGTGAAATAGGTCCTTCATTTTATTATGAAACTGTCTTCATTTTACATATGGGAGAATTAAAGCAATGAGAGTGGACATAAGTTGCCCAAGACCACACAGATTGTAAGGGATGGAGCCAGACTAAGAATCCAGAAATGTAGCCCAGAGTTGACATCTTAACTACAAGGACCTACTGCCTCCCATTTGCAATAGTCTATGTTATTGATAAGCCCTAATGCTTATGCTTGCTAGATTTTTATAGAAGTAAAACATGTGCATGATTTTTAAAAAAATAATTATGTAACACAGGTAATAAACATCAAGTGTTCCTTGCCCAAACTCTCCCTAAACTTCTACCCAGAAACAACTGCTTTCAAATCCCCTTGGTTGTTTTTATCAAGCATTTACCTTTGTATTTCTAAATAATATGCTTATATTTCTATTGTCTCTTTTTCAGTTTTAGATACCATTTATTAACTTCCTATCATGATGATTGATGAGGTTCAGTTCTTTTATATTCACTTCCCCTTCTCAAATATTCCGTCTTCACTCTCTACATTCCTAAAAACCTCTATGTATTTCCCCATCCCTCTTGCTCCCTGCCTTCCTTCTTTCCATCCACCCATCCATCCAACCACCCATCCATTTTATTGCTTTCTGTTAAGCTGGTCTGTTTCCATAGTAAAGAATCCTCACATATCCTACAATTCTATGATCGCTCACTATAATTATAGGAACTAACCAAGGAACGGGGGTTTGAGGTGGAGTCTCACCTTTCAGTCTGTAGACATTCACTTAATCTCTCTTTTTAGTATGTTGTCTCATTTAAACCCTTAACTGTGCCGTGTGACCTGAAGCTGGCATTTCTGGTTCACTTTCTCTAAGTATTCAATTTACAGTTTTTAGTGAATTTGAGGATGGTGATTACTTGGTCCCATGAAGTAAAAGCGGTGACCTGAGGATCTGAACAACCTTATAAAGACATTTAAGAAAGCCTCCTGAGTTCAGTCTTTCAGCTCCTTCTGCCTTTGAGACGGCTAAGTGTCCAGTTACAGAGTCTTTCTCCAGTTCTCAGGCACAAGGTGGCTTGCTTTTGTTAGTTCTCCCAGCTGTCTCCTTTCCCTCAGGCTGTTTTCACCTTTCCATCTGCTTTCTATCCTCCAAACCTATGTTTCCATTTCTTTTCTCCTTTGATTCCCTCCTGTGTTCTCCACTCCTTTTTAGGCATGTGCCTCTCTTAGTCTTCTACTGGCATTTTAGTGAACTGTTAGGGATCAGAGACAAACCAATGTATTCAGTCTGCCATGGTCGAAAGGAAGTCCACAGTATCATTCCAGATAGAGCGTGTTGCTCCACTTTGCGGATAAGGCACTTAAGGTATGGAAAGTTTGTAACACACTTACGGTCATAAGTTTAGTGAATTAACTTGTGAATTAGGTGCTTCTCCCAGGAAACTAGCTGACTCTAAACTTAAACCTGAGTCCCTATTACTGCAGCATTTTCTCTACCTTCCTTACATTTAACCAACCAACCCCCAGCTCTTTATTTATTAGTCTGCTCTAAACTCTCAAGTCTGAAGAAAGATGTATGTGATATCCAAATCTTCATTCTAGCCCCTCACATGTATCCTTAATTTATTGCCTTGCAATCCAAATAAATAAAATACTGTGTATGAATGATGCAGTGGCTTCAGGTCAGAGCTCCCTGTGATCCTCCAACAAATCTTGGGTTGGTTGTTTCCATGAAACGTCCCTGCCCATACCTCAGAAATATGCATAAGCCATCATTAATCTCTCTGTTTATGAGTTATGTTATCATATCTGCTTGATGCATAAATATTTGGGTAAGTGTGAATAAAGAGAGACCACCTGTGTGACCGTTAGTGGTTTCTTTATCCCATGGAAATATTCTTTTGCAAAGGTTCTTTTCTACCTATCCTGTGGCACAGCATTGTTGTATAAACCACAGTGGGAGCTTTAAAACATGTTACTAAATAAAACTGAGTTAATGCTGATTACGAGAGTCAAGAGGAATCATACTGGTTACTTTGTTTGCATTTATGCATTTGTTGGCTAATCTTCCCTTTCACCATTTTTTTCCTCCCCTACATGTTATTATAAAAATTTATAAATATATAGTAAAATTGAATTTTATAGTTAACACCTACATACCTACCATGAACATTTTACTTCTTTTGTAAGTCACATATCTATCCATCCTTGATCTACTTTTTACACATTTCGAAGTAAATTGTAGACATCTGTACACTTTCACTAACTTGTTCAATATGCACATTACTAACTAGACTTTAATATTTATTTATAATATTTTTCTTTCACATAAAAATTTATATACAATGAGATGCAAAAATCTGAAATGTACATTCATTGAAATTTTATAAATGCATTTCTTTCCTGGTCTTTTATTTTCTTTTGTGGTTACTGCATTTATTTAATTCAATGGATGTTTGTCAAACACATCGTTTGTGCCAAACATTAATAATAACACATATTAATATGATGTCTGCTAGACAGAGAAGACAATGTGGCTAATTCTCACAGTGGAAATTTAGGAGTTAAGCAACAGGGAGAGAAGTGTTACAGAAACATTTATCACTGAGGAAGCTCATGAACAAAAGCACAAAGAATGAAAAAAACTGTTTGGGGGACAAAATCAGTTGTCTTTTGTAGCTTGAGCTTAATGAGAGTAAACGTGGGTGGCAGGGGGATGGGTAAGAGGCAAAAGTTTTTAAAATCCAGAATTCAAAAATGCTTATTGCTGATGTGTATTAAGCACATCAGCAATAAGCAAGGTGTTTAATGCCGTAGCACTGAGCTTAGGAGAAGGCCTGCCCTTCCTCAGTTAGTCGTTCCTGAACCAAAAATGACAGTTTGACAACTCAGATTTCAACCTGTTCTGTTTCACTGGCAAACTGCTAAAATTCAGCTTTAATATATGTTTGATGTCTGCTGACTGCAAATTTGCCTCCACAATATCTTAACATTATATGTTTGGGGAAAACAACCCAAGTGATTATTCTAAATGTGAAAAGATCGCTGTGTAAAATGCTTCATTACATAAATCGAACTGTATAAATGCATTTGCTACAGACGGGGGAAAAGAGAGAAATGTGAAGATTGATGATGAAGACTCAAAACAGTAAGAAAAAGGAAATAAGCTTTCTTTAAATTTGTGTATTTATTACTTTGGATGTGACAGGGTACAAACCTTGTCATCGTTGACCCAACATGCCCCAATGTCAGATCCCTGAGAGGCTCTGTGTGTGTGTCCCTAAGAAAGACACTATTTTCTTGACTATCCAGTTAATTCTGATATATCTGCCACTATTCTCATTAAGGGTCTCATTTCAGACAATACCCTGGTCTTCCTTCATCCCAAACTTTATCCATTGATCCTGAATGGTTTGCTAAAATGCAAACTTGTTTGTTCATTTATTTATTTTTTAAAAATTAGCATTTATTATATGCCTTCTGCTCTCAATACATCTTGCATTTTCTGTGGTAATGACTGCCATATTGTACTGCCATGAAATATGTAGAAAGGGAAAACAAACATCTTAAAGGAGGAACTGAGTGTTGGCCTTTTTTCTTTAATCTTGAGGTTATAACAGTCCCCACACAGAATATGTGACCAGTGAATTTTTCTTACCTTGAGTTTGGGTATCCAGGCAATGAGCAGTAAATTGGTTCAGGGAAGATTGTTGAAGATAAGAGTAGTCTAGGTGAACTCTTTTGGATCAGGAAGGTTGTATTTGGATGTAACCAGAGTGGAGGCCGAAGTAGAGAACTGCATTGGCAAAGAAACAGAGACAGACCTGAACGCGGTGCTTTAGAGGTCAGCAAGATTAATCCCCCTTTGGCACTAGTGTACTTTACTTTCTTCTCCTTCTTCCAACTAAAGTTCTAGTTTTAACTTCATTCTTTCTCCTTGATATTGCTACAAAGGAACAGAGGGAAGTATTCAAGATAACTGGCCATAGGGTACTGTTTTCCAACAAATACAGCTTTCCCCCACTATCTGAAGGTAGAGCAATGTTCTTCTACAAAACCTTTCATAAACTGAAATAGCATAAAGTGAAGAAGTTTTCACCTACATGGAAAAAATTTTGAGCAGTTCTACACCCCAAAAATAACCTCTCTTAGGCTTTTCTAATACCTTAGGACAGATGTTAACGGCTACACAAAATAAATTGAGAGAAAGCACAGATGCTCACAGACACAGCTCAAAGCACTGGTGGCTTGATGCTGAGATGCTGAACTCAGTAGCTCCTGGGGAAGGTGCTTGGTGGGGCTACTCTCACTTCTCCAGGTGCGTGCTGCCTCTGCAATGGCTCACTGCAAAACAAATGCTGAATGCTATTGTCACTTTTTGTCTTTTTTCATAAAAGTGAAAATCGTCTTCTGATTTTTTTCCCTTAGTGAAAACAGGTACTAATGTCGGTCTTTAGTAAAATTGAAATAGCAGAATGCAGACTTTCAAAAACAGGAAATACCTTTACACCCATCTACTGATCCATAAACACATCCATTTTCCTTATTTATCCCATCAAATCATTTACCCATCAAGTCAGCCTTCACGATTCAACCTATTGTAAGCAAACCATCCAAAAGAACAATGGATACTGAATCCAGAAAGAAGTAAAAACAATGTCTTCTGGCCAAAAGTGAATTGAGAATTGGGGAATAAAAGTAATCAGGAAACAAAAGATTGGGAGAAAGAGGTCAAATAGGCCAGGCCATAAATTACACTACCAATGTCAACGATAAGGAGCATATTGAGGAATGTGTAAGTAGCTGTAGCTAGTGCCAGAGAATTCTCAACACAGTGAAAAAGACACAAGAATTTCAACCGCTAAGACACCTCTGCCAGCACAAAGCCTTTGTACTTCTTTGTCAGGCATTACTGATTTCTACACACCACACTTCACCTGGGAAAGAAGCCATCGTGACAGTGGGCCACCCAGACCCCCTTTGGGAATACAGAGTCTCTTACCCAGCTACTGCCCGGGCAGAGAGTCCTCAGTGGTCAGTCCCCTTTGTGAAGTGCCTTGGCTGAAGAAACCGCTTTGCTCAACTGGGACAGCCTGGGTCCTCTGTCTGGTTGACACAGGGCTATAAAGACCTATCTCTTCATTCAAACTGGGACAACTCTAAAAGGCCATCAAGTTTCAGAGCTCCTCAGGAAATCATTTGAATCCTGGCGAAGCTACAGTAAGACTTGATAAGACTACAATGCACTTGACTTCTCCATCTATGCAATTCTGCTTCCTTCTCTATCTTCCCACAGGTGCTAATCCCATAGAAATCCCACAGCTCTTACATTACTCTTCATTTTAGGAATCCAAGCCTGCAATAGAAACAGAGACAGATAGGAAGGTTATCCAAGGAAAGCTCAGACAGGTGCAGGTGATCTACTGAGACCCCACAGTCCCATCCTGCTCATGCAGGAAATGACTCATGCTTCTCCAAGTCCAGTCTAGTGGAAGATACACAAGTAAAGCACTTCACGTATAGCTCATCTGCAGCAGGAAACCCGGAGAATCAGCAGTCCAGGGTGAGGGCAATCCTACCACATTGCTTTATCCAATGTCTTCATTTTACTGATGAGGAAATTTAAATCGATAGGAAATTCACTGATGAGATAGGACACTATCTCCTGCCATTGATTTTTATGGTCTTTTAGTGTATCTTTGTGTTTCATGTGGCATAAGTAGGCAGTAGGATGGCCAGAATAAGGTGGTGGGGCCCTGAGAATTAGGAATTAGCACTAGAGTCTTCATGCCTTTATCAGTAGGCATGAAGGCAATTCTTCTAATTTGTATCTCAGGCTGGGTGATGTAAGAAGTTAGCTAATTTTTCTCTGCATATGTAAGGGATGTTCTGTAACTCACATTATGATCTACCTGTTCATCCACACACATTTGTATCAATTCATCCATCCTCCTACTCACCTTTGAAAACTCTTCCTAGGTATGAATGTGGGCAATGACTTGAATTCACATCCATTTCTGCTTACTATTAAGTTCTTTCCCATCTGTTTTCTTTCCCACCTATTTTATTAACAGTTCTTCAGATTATTTTATACACTTTGTTAAAAGATAATAAGCAAGACAGAGATTCGTCTGGGACTAGGACCCCAGGCTTCCAATCCAGAGGTTCTCATACCAGTAAATAAATGTAAAAACCAAAGACATAGATATAAGTAGTTAGAAAAGAGAGGGTTTGATTTTATAAAAAAGAAACAGTGCAATTTTACATTTATAGGTGGAGATAGAGGGTGGAACATAATGTAAATCATTTTTAATTCCAGGTTAAAAATCATAAACCTAATTCAGTATCCAATGGGATATAACGCAGGCTACTGTAACAATACCATAGCAGTCTTAAACAATAGACATTCATATCTCAGTTCTGAAGGCTGGGAAGTCCAAGATCAAAGTGCCAGCAGATTCAGTTCCTGGTGAAGCCCCTCTTCCTGGCTTGAAGGTTACTGCCGCCTTGTGTCCTCACATGGCAGAGAGAGTGAGAGCTCTCATCTCTGTTCTTCTTCTTATAAGGACAATAATCTCATTATGGGGGTCCCACCCTCATGACCTCATCCAAACCTAATTACTTCCCAAAAGACTCACTTCCAAATATCACATGGAGGGTTGGGACTTCAACATAGGAATTTGGGGAGGACACATTCAGCCATAATAATAACCAGGATTTGGAAATTGTAGTTCAGTTTTGAACAAGTTGGTTTGGAACTGCCTTCACAGCACCCAAATGGAGATACCCAGCTGTTGACTGGATACATGAGTATGAATTAGAGGGTCAACACCTGACTAATGAGACAGGTTTAGAAGGTGCCTCATAGAGATAAATGAAACTATGAAAACTTATACCAAGAAGGGGCAGACAGAATAAAAAGATGTACATCCTGAATACTGAATCTCATAAAACAATAAGGATTATAGTTTAGGAAACAGGATAGGAGGTTGCAAGAAAGAAATATAAGGTACCTTGAGAGAGACATAATAGAATAGATAACATGAATCATGGAGAAACATGGGAGTCAGAGAAAGTATGCATAAAAGGAAGTGATGTGTAAGATGTGGGTATATAAGGGTGTGGGAGCTATAGAGAGCATAGCAAAATTTCCAAAATAGTCTCACATGGAACACCAGTTCCATGAATTAGCTCCCTGAATGAAAACTTCTTTAGAAAGATACTTTGGCATATGCTTCAAGCTCTGACCGATACTTAGAGATTCATAGAGTAAATCACCTTATTAAGGGCTCTCAGAAATTTAGCAGTGAAGTATGTTGTTTCAGTTTATATTTTAGAAATGTATTAATAACAGACTCTGCCACCCATTTTCTTACTCAGATAGTTTTAATTAAATTAGTGTTCCTTAGGACAGAATTTGGTGAATATTCGCCACATGATCAAATCTCTCTAGAAAAACCAACAAGACACCCCAGCATTGTCAGAGACCTGAAGGAAATGATTAGAATAAATTGGTAGGAGGGAAATGAGAGAGTAAGTCATAGAATTAATGAGAGAGAGAAGCATGGGAGGCCAGTGTAGGCTCTTTTTCATGGGAGGAAGAGAAATAGGGATCATTTACAGGGATACTACGTTCAAGAGAATTTTTATTTTTTACTTTTTATTTTGAAATAATCATGGAAGTTTTAAAAGAATGTATGAGAAGGTCCCATGTATCCTTTCCCAGTTTCCCCCAATGGTGATATTTTATATAACCATGTACAGTATCAATATCAGGAAAATGTCATTGGTACAATTCACAGAGCTTACTCAGGTTTCAGCAATTATATGTGCTCATTTGTGTATGTGTATCATTATATATGACTTTGTCATGTATGTTTTTGTGTCACCACCTCCACTACAATTAAATCAAGATACAGAGTTTTTCTGTCATCATAAGGTTTTTTTGTACTATCCCGTTATAGCTCCACCCATCAATCTCTCCACCCCAAACCTAAGGCCCAGCAACTACTAAGCTGTTTGCCATCTATATAATTTTGTTATTTCAGGAATGTTACTTAAATGGAATTGTGCATTTTGAGATGGACTTTTTCACTCATCATTATTGCCCTAAGATACACCCAACCCATGTATTACTAGTTCATTCCTTCTATGTTGCTACATAGTATTTTATGGTGTAGATGTACCACAGTTTGCTTAACCATATACTTGTTGAAGAATATTAGGGTTATTAACAGGTCTTTGCCCCTTGTGGATAAAGCTTCTATGAACATTCATATACAGGTTTTTCTGTGAATATAACTTCCATTTCTCTAGGAAAAATTCCAGAGTACAATTGCTGGGATATATAGCAGTTGCATATTTAATTTTATACTGCCAAGCTCTTATCCAGAGTGGCGGTCATCTTTTTTACCTACCAGCAATGTATGAGTGCTTCAGTTACTGTTTCTTATTGCCAACAGTGATATTTTCTTTATTTTTATTTTAGTCATTCTAATAGGTTTGTAATGATATCTCATTGTGGTTTTAATTTGCATTTCCTAATAGCTAATGAGGTTGAGCATCTTGTCATATACTTATTTACCATTGGTACATCCTCTTTGCTGAAATTTCACTTCATGTCTTTGGTAAATTTGCTAATTGAATCATTTTTGTTAGTTTTTTTTCTCTTGAGTTTTGAGAGTTCTCTTTACATTCTAGAAATTAATCATCTCCCAGATACGTGGTTTGCAAATATTTTCTCCCCATCTGTAGCTTGTCTCTTCAGTCTCTTACCAAGATCTGGCACAGAGCAAATTTAAAATATCTTGATGAGGTCTAATTTATTGTATTTTCCTTTTACAGTTCCTGCCTTAGTGTCCAGTCTAAAATTTTTTCATCTAGCCCAGATTCCAATGATTTCATCCTTTCTTTTTTCCAAAAGTTTTATAGTTTTACATTTTTTCACTTAAGTTTGTGATCTGTTTGGAGTTAATTTTTGTATAAGTTGTGAGTTTAAGGTCAAGGTTCACTTATTTATATACTTATTTGGGCCTGTTGATGTCTATCTAATTGCTCCAGTACAATTTTTGGAAAAACTCCCCTTTTGTGTCTTAGTCAAAAATCAGTTGAGTATATTTGTATGGGTCTGTATCCAGGTTCTCTATTCTGTTCTATTGCTCTGTTGTCTTTCCCTCTGCCAACACCACACTGTCTCGGTTACTGTGGTAATGTAATAACCCTTAACATCAGATAGAGTGACTCCTTTATTCTTCCTTTTCAAGTTTTCCTGTTCTATGTCCTTTGCTTTTCCATATAAATCTTGGAATAAGTTTGTTCAGGTTGACAAAAAAATATCTTGCTGAGACTTTGATAGAAACTGCATTAAGCCTAGAGATCAATTTGGGGAGAATTGACATCTTTACTGTATTGATTCTTCAGTAATCTTTTTAAAATGTATTTTCTTTTAAAGGGGGGAAATTTCAGGAGTTTTGGTGTAAGAGATTAAAAAGGGGTATGTGTAATGGAAATGGAATTATTGAGGAAACAGTTAGGGATGAGAGCTCTGATTGAAGGCCTTAACTTCTCAGAAACCTAGAGAAAGAGAACCACAGGGAATTAACTGACTAGCAGTGAGAAGGAAGAAGCCATACATTTGACTTTGAAGCCAGTCCTCTGCATTCAAAGGGGACATAATTCTTGCCTCCAATCCAGATGGAAGAGGAAATGAGAATTACTCTGGGGTCCCAAGTGGACCAGGCTCTGTAGTAAAGGAGCAGTGTCTCTCAGAGACAGAACATTACAGAGACACAAGGGAAGCATCAGGGAAGCCTGCTGCCCAAGGAATAAAGGCTTCAGGCGTGCAGGGGCTGCTCAGGATTCCTTCCCTTCTAGGATTCTTCCTGAGGCTTTCTCTGATGCAAGAAATCAGAACCCTCCATCTTCGGGTCTCGCCTGTCGCCTGTCTTTCCTGCCTGACCCCATTTTCCCCTAATGCTGAGGGATCACATGTCTGGCACCACCTCTCTCACTCTCATAGCCATTCTTCTTATCTAATGGTTCCCATCCATACTAGTCTGGTCTTGCCCTACACAAGCTTCTTACTTTATTGGCTGAACTGATCCTTGGATAAGTGTGTAGAATACATTCATTCATCAGAGTAATGTCCTGAAGATTTCTACAGAGACAAGACTGAAACAGAGATAGTGAGATACTGTCTCAACATGGGTGCAGACTTTCTGATGGGAACCCCAAATATTTCACAGGTTTTTTTTGTTCCTTGTTTCTTGTTTCATATATACCCTGCGCTCCTTTTGCATCAAAGTCATCACCCCAAAAACCATCCTAAGTTAGAGACTGCAGTCTCATGAAACCTGTCTCACTTTTCCCTGATAGGTTTTTAAGCTCTATGCCACAAACTGTTCCTCCTCCATCTAATTGTTCTGGGTTTCTTACAAGAAGTAAATCACAGTGTTTAGTGGCTCTTAAATGTCTTCATATACCTAGAAGAAACCTTCCTGTGAGCAGACCCAGGTGGTCAGGCTCAGCTGAGTTTTGGAGTGAGGCACTCTGGTGTGCAAACCCAGCTCTGCCACCCCACACCTTGGTAACCCTTGTCACTTCAGGTCTCTGAGACTCACTTCCTCATTGGTAAAGTGCAAACAAGAACACCTGTTTCATGGTATTGCTGATAGGATTCAGTGAGATGATCTGACAGAAATATTCTAAAGTTAGATAGTAGTGATAGCTGCACAGCACTGTGAATCTTCTGGAAACCACTGTGCTGTATGCTTTAAAATGGTTAAAATGGTGAGTTTTATGGGATATGAATTTTTCACCTCAATTAAAAAAAATTTTTAATGTATATAATGCAACACCATTCATTTGGACTGTATCCAGTAAATCCCATTACCTGTTAGTCAAGTGAAAAGTTGCAGCTCCCCAAATCTCATTCGTAATATGAATTAGTCATAGAATGAAAGTACAGCATAGAAAATGTGGTCAATAGTTCTGTAATGTCTGTCTGTGTTGACACATAGTAATTATACTAGTTGGGGTGAGCATCTAATAACGTAAATAATGTTGAATCAGTGTGTTGTATATTTGAAACCAATATAATATTGCACATTTACTATACTTCAATAAAAAAGCCCCCCAAAAAGGAAATGCAAAAATAAGATACCATCTAAATTATGAAATAAAAAATTAATAATAACAGTAATTCAAAACTTAAACAAAAATGTTGCAGATCTTTCCAGAAAAGTTGGGGCCTTTTGCTTTAGACCACATGAAAGTCACTTGGAAGCAAGTCCTAAAATCTACAAAGATGACCAGTAGGGAAATAAACAGGAGCAGAGCTGGAAGGATTTTGCACATCTGCTGATCATCCCAGCAGCCAGTCCCCCCCATCCACTGAGGTTCCGAGGCATCTCTGGCTTGGATTTTCTCTACCCTTGCTCCCAGCCTCACCCTGTCCTTAGGGCTCTTTCCTCAGAGAGGACCTCCAGCAGGGCGGGGTTGACTATGGCTTTCAGACCTTGGTCTTCAAAAAGCTCCAGAAGCAGCTGGAAGATTTCATGTAGATGGTGACTGTTCACACTTAAACCCATAAAAAATAGTGATACTAAAGCTAAAGCATGGGAGAGGAAGGGTCAGTGAATATAAACATCTTCTCTGGAAGACAGCTCACAGCTGTGTGCTGATCTAGCACAGTGCCAAGGTTTAGGAGCTTCCAAAATGCATAGCTGTGGATAGGAAGGGAAAAGAAACTCTCCCCATATGTCCCCACCCCTTCATGGTGGCCACAACCCAGAAATTAGAGAGGAATTGCCTTAGCATCCAGATTGGTCAAGGGAACTCCTTTCATCGATGGGAAGTTACCAAAGCAAATCTGTGAGTTGGGCATGGAAGACAGAATGAGACAGTGTGGTGGGTTTTAGGTGAGGAAGGTATACGTCTGAATCGTGGTTACACCACCTACTGGTGACCTTGGTCAAATCACATGGCCTCTCAAATCCTCAATATCCCAGTCTCTGAAATGGGATCAAACTGTTTACCTTAATGTGTTCTCGAAACAATGAGAGATTCTGGATATGAAGAACTTCATAGTGTCTACCCCATATCAGACCCAGCAGAAGTGCTGATCTTGTTGCCATAGCTCAGTCCTCCCACGTCCGGTCATCTTTTGCAGCTTTGTATCACATAATTGCTCACAAAAACATTTCCAATTGATGTTTATAAGCATCATGAACCAAGACAGAGGAAGGGACACCTGGTATCTGGCAGGAAACCAGATAAAAATACTTGGCATTTAAAGTTTGCAAATAAAGCTCTGTGGAATAATAACAATGATAATAATAATTAGGTTGTTGTCAGTAGGAAGGTGGTACTTGTCATACCACCCAGAGCTTTCATTTTCCCAGAGAGATTATCAGAATAGATTTGCCAATAGTGATTATAATGTACTTAAAAATCAGCCAGCTCCTGCCTCAGTGATTTCATCAACAGCTTCCCAGAACATATCTCTGTGCTTCCCATTGGAAAGGAGATGGGATCCAAAGATTAAGACCACTGGCTGTCATCGCCTCAAGCCTGCCTGTCCTAACCTGGGGACATAAATGCAGGCTCAGCAACACTCTGGAAATGGAGACTACACCCCTCCACAACAAAAAGGAGGGAAAAGCTGAGCTCTGGTATTCAGAGGCCTTAAGAAGAACCCCAAATTTTAGAAGAGGTACAAATAAAACAGAGCTGGGTGATCTAGATACAATAACTGCCAAACTGAGAAGGTCAAGGAGGTGGGAAGTGCTGAGGAATCAGGACTAGGAACCAGTGAGCCCAGATAACATCCATAGGGCCATGGTTGTGAAAATAAAATCCTGCAAGGATGAGTTCTTTTGGAAGATCTTAATCCCAGATATTTCATCTTACAGAGTAATAGTGTGAGCCTGGTGTTGTACCCACAGCATAAATAGAAATATTGCCTTTCCTCTTTCCACACTCAAACTAGGCCTTGAACAAATACCATGTGCCCTGTCAGGGATGCAGAGCTACCCCTCATCCATCTACTACTTCCTTACAAGGTAAATGAAGATAATTTGACATATATTCTTCAAGATCTACAATACAGTCTATAATTTTAAAGAGCTATTTATGGTATTACAATTTGTAAGGTTAAATCTTAACTATATAGCAACAGAGTGACTTTGGGCAAGTAAACTCACCTTCCTGTACCCCAAATTCCTCATCTGTAATCAGGGTAATATTGCTTCTGATGGTTTTGTGATTTTATTGTTAATTGGTCTTTAACGTTTATTAAAACCTGCTAACCCTCCTTTAAACAACAACCACAAAAGAATAATAAGCAGGCAACCTCACTGAGAATCTGCATGAAGCGACAGTTTCTAGCATTGTCTTATTTTCAGTGTACTTATTTTTACATAACTTCCACTTGTAGCAGTTGATACTGGTTTTCCATAAGTGAGAGAGGCATACATTTCTTTTCAAACAAATTAAAGCGTATAAGTCAATTTTAATAATGGAATTTTGAGAAACATCCCGCTAGTCTGGGAGAAGTGTGGGAAATGCACTTTGCCTAATTTCTCTTGCATTAGCCAGCCCCGATTGCAACTTTGGTTTTATTGTTAAAAATCATTGAGTACTGCCAACTCAGTGCTGTGGTCTTATTCCAGTGATTCTAAAAATTAAATCATCATAAAGCACATGTGACTTTTGAGTTTGGGCATGGAGTCCACCACATGAAAGTGATTGTCCCCACACCCTCTCCCACCATTGTCCCCAGAATGGTGACTGCAGCCTCAGATGAAGCCAGTCTGAGTTCTTGCCATGTATTAGGAAAGCCATTCCTAGACTCGGAAGCAAATACCATAGCTGTTTTGATCACTGGTGTTCTAAATGGAGTTTGGGGATTGGTTTACCAAATCCAAAGTGTTTCACCCAGCCTCAGTAAAAAGGTTTGAGCATTCATGTTTGCCACTGCCCTTTGGAAAATAAAGCCAAAAATAGTTTTATTGCAATGACAGCATACTCCCAAAACAAACACGTGGCAGATGCTCAGAATTTGGAGATTGAATCCAAAATTTCAGAAACACATCTTTTTTGTATTCCAAGAGGGAAAAAGTAAGCCCAGAATTGGCCTGATTTGATTGGCTAATTTTTTTTTTCTGAATCCCATGAATGGAACTACATATTTAGGAATTTTATGTTCACATAGTATTTATAGGTTACCTATGACTCCTTGAGATTTTGAAAAGTTATAGTTCTGTACTAGGCTTTCCAAGATTTTTCTTTTTCTCTTAAATGCCAAGTACACTGAAATCTATCCTGGGAAACTGGCGGGAATGAGATATTTTTTAGGTCACAAGTTTAAAGACTCCTAATACTCACAGACATTCTATGTCTAGGAATGTTTGTTAATTTGAGCCCCTCTTTCTCTCTCCATGTGTATCTTTAATCTCCCAACCAGCTGTCTCCCATAAAAAGATATTTCTGTTTTTAGTTACAAATCTGTTTAGAGATAAAACTCACTCATAAATACACAACCACATGCAAAGATTTTTTTCTGCTGACAAATAGAAATAACTCCAGATGAAAAATATTAAGTTCTGTTTAGAAATAGAAAATGCATTCTTGCTTCCCTCAGCGGAGGCCCATGTTCTGTAGATGTTCAAGGTCTTTTTGTGTCTCCGTGTGAGCCTCTCTTGGTGAGCACAGTCTTCTGCTACCTCTGTGATTTAGTTCTTTTTCAAGCTGTAAAATTGGGTGCATTCCTAACTGAAGAATTAACTCCTTGCAAAGGCAAGTATTGGCTTCCTGAGAAAGGAATGCAAGCTAAGAAATAGGTTCTGTGTACTGCCACAATGGGCTTATTATTACTTCAAAGAGTGATTCCACTCCCTTGTTTCTTTTTGCTTGTGGGTTACTTTGCCTGAGAAGGATGGGAGAGCTTGTATTTTCTTCTTTTTCTATTTCTTTTAAAACCCAGTACTGTGTCTGCCACATAGTATTTGATCAGTATATATATTTTATATCAATTCAAATATATAATTTGCTATTTACTGAATTGTTAAAGTTGTGTTTTGTAATAGATTGTCCAAAAAAGAAAAATATTTAGACACCACTTCTTTCCCAATGATTTTGAGCTTAGGACTCCATCTCCTCCACATATTCATCACCTAGTGACCTAGTTCAAAGGGAACGTTCCAGATCTTTGTCTCTGGGGTTGATTGCTATTGTCTGAGCAAATCATTGTAACCATGCACTGCTTCCTGTTGAAGCTCATTCAGCAGCAGCTGATACATTTAATTGAGACGGGGGTGGGGGAGGGGTGGGAGGGTGGGGGAGGGGTGGGGGGGTGGGGGGGTGGTAAATGAAGAGAGATTATTGCCTATATACTTCATCAACCATGTAAAGTAGCTACTTCCAGCTCCATTTTACAGATGAGAAAATTGAGCCTCAGGAAACTTAAACTGCAGAAGCTTGTAAGACAGGCTACAGGCCTGTTTGACTCCAGATCGTAAGTTATTTCATGACATGAGTCTCAATCCTCTAAACAGAAGGATGGAAAAAGTAACTTCAAGTGAGCCCTTCTATATATCAGACCGTGTGGTGGTCATTTTATGTACTTTCTCTCATTCTGTCCTCACTAAAGTCTGATGAGATCATTAGTATTAGTAGCCCCATTTAGAGTTAAGAACATGAAGAAACATATGTAAATTATTTAAGAACATAGGACCAGTTCATGGATGCATACTAAAGAAAACTCAGCCTTTTTGGGGAATGGTGTTGAATTTTCAGTTAAAATAGTCCAGGCACATTGGGAAGCCAGGTTTATCTGTTCCAGGTTACAGAATCATTTCATCAAGCACAATTTTTATTCTAGTTTTCAGAGACACAACACACCCTGAAGCATTAACCCTGGTTTTTAAATATTTGCATGTAGAACTTCATGCTATAGATTCAAATTACCAACTTCCTTTCCAAAAAACAGCTGTTTGCTGATCAGAAGGCCACACTGGACATGACTGAGGCTGCAGCAGAGATCACCCACTGGCCATCTACCCCAGTAAAGTCCTGTCTTCCAATCTGCTAATCTCAAAAATGGTACAGTCTACACTCTGAAGGAAAAGGCATTTGTTTAAAGCTTCCCTTATGATAATTTCCTTATTCACCCAGACGTACTAAGCCAGCACATGGAAAACCTGCTCTTTCCCCCATTTCTTCCCACATACAGTTGATTTTTCCTTAGGATTACATCCTCATTTTAATGACTCCTCTCCATCCTTGCTGTGATTTCTCTGTTTAAACAATGTGTGTGTGGGTCATTAAGATGTTCACATAAGGAATATATATATATGTATATTACATATATAATTTAAAAATCTGGAATACTTCAAGCAACTACTTCAAAACATTGTAATTGGTGTTTTGTTTACTTGTGTCTACATTATCTTGTCTCCATCCATCACAAAGCCCACCAGAGTGAGAGCAGCATTTCATAAACGTTATTTGATTGTGCCAGCACCTCCCTGTCTCCCCTACATGTGCTAATTTCTTGTGGCTAATGAGAGAAAGAAGAACCGTGAAACAAGAAGGGCCCTTTAATGTCTGTTCTCAACATCCCTGCCTGACCTTATTCTCCACCACGACCCCTTGAACTCCAAAGCTACACTGACTATGAATGTTTCCTGCATACCCCAGGTCCCTGGGTTACCCCTGCAACTTTGCACATGCCATGCCTTCTCCTTGAATGCCCTTTCAGGGACAGAGCCAAGTCAAAACTATGTCTCCTAATGCCCAGTGAGTGCTGCTTCACTCCCAGCATCATTAAAAATGGAAGAATCTGTTAAAAAGTGCTCTGTGTTCTAATCAGAGTTGGGGGCAGACCAAGACCATCAGCCATTTGCAGAGTTAGAGGCTGCAAGTGAAAAATGAGCTGACAAACGTAAAACTCTTTGCAGAAACCACTGGGGAGAGGATCTGGCAGCTGAGCAAGCCAGGTTAATACCTGAATTACAAGGTGTTTGTGAGCACCTGAGTTGCAGGACTCCACTGTGAACGAAGCCTCGGAGGTGGGCCCCAGGTCCTTCTCTGCTGCCCCCCCACTGAGCAGTAGGCAGCCTGATTCGTTTGGTGCCATCATCCCCCTAGACCCCAGGGAATCGCTTTTTTCTATTTTAGTGATTTAAAAAGGCATCCGTTGGGTCTTTCTTAAGGCATTAGAGGGAACAAGAATAAATGCTAGTAGTCAGGCTTAGCCTGGATTCAAATCTGCTCTGCTTCACAAATGAAAATTCCTGTGACATCACTTTGTGGTAGTATGCCAAGCCTTGGGTTTATTGAAATAATAGCTGATTAAAATCATGAGTCACGGAAGACAACAAAAATAGTATTTGTTATACTTTACAAGCTGGGCACTTCACATACATTATCTTATTTATCCCTAGTCTTTTGAAAACACATTCAACATTTCCAGTTGAGGAAACTGGTGGTTAGAGAGGGTTTACATAATGTACTCAAGGGTATACAGCTGGCAAGGGTATTGACGCAGGCAGGATTTGAACCCAGGTTACTGTGACCCACATCCAGCTTACCTTCTTTCCACCACATGAATCTTTAAGCCTGCACTGCAGTTTCTTGTAGAAAATTTAAAGCCTGAAACTTTAGATTTCCAGATCATGGAAGTCAGAATAGGAGTGTTAAAAGGGTCATAGATGTAACCCCAGCTACCTCCGATGACCCTGGGTAGCTCATCCGAGGTTCAAGTTTCTTATCTAGGCTGCCTCATAAAGCATAAGATTTCACTCTTTAATGGAACCCACCTGAACTAACCTCTGGTGATTTGCCAGGGAGTTCCTCTTGACCATACTGGTGATGTCCAATATTTTTCAAAGGTTTGTTGAGAGAAACTGTGTCCTTGGAATATGGCCTAAAGAATGTACAATTCATCTGTTCCTCTGAGGATTACACCAGGCCATGGGCCATCAGCAGTGTACCTGCAGAGTATCACATCCTGTTGACAGTGTGCTCTGGACGTCTTCTGCTGGCCCACTCTGGAAGTGGAGGGAAGGGCAGGAGCCAAGACCCTGATCACTGGGTTTGTAGTTGGGATAACGTCAATGCACGTTCTGTTACTTTTAGCTGACCGGGATGTTTAGGTTACATGCAACCTCCACACAATTTAAGAATCAGAGATGGTTGTACTAAGTCTGTGCAACTGATTTTCTTTCAACTCAGGGGTAATGTGAAGACTGAATTGCATAATTGATGTGTTGTTTTTCACATTGTGGATGGAAAGTTAGAGCTAAATGTGAGATCAACTCTAGCAAATGTATGAAACCTTATTCTGTCAAAAGTCGGTGCTTTTCCTCTGTCCCAAATAGCGTGCTAGGACCTAAGAATTAATCAAGGTATAAAAACAAACAGGGTCCCCACCCTCATGGGGCTTGGCATCTACAGAAGGAGAAAGACATTAATCCACCTATCAATCTTGTTACCAGGTAAGGGTCTGTTGCCCCACACACCATCAGCCAAACATGGGATGCTAGCAAAAGGAAAAAGTTTTATTGTGGGGCTGAGCAGCAAGGAAACAGAAGAACAATCTCAAATCTGTTTCCTAGAATTAGAGGGAATGCAGACTTTACTCAGAATATTCATGCAGATTTAGAAGAGTTTATGCATATTTAACAGTGTTGGTGAAATTAAGAGGAAATTAACAGAGTTGGGGGGCAGGCATTTTTCCTGTGCTTGCATGAAATGTTATAGAAAGCTAACATGCTACTTTGTACGTCATATACCATAAAATGATCAAAGTGGAGATTTTAGTATGGTAATCAGGCAAGGTGGATTGAAGAAGTCTGGAACTGTTTCTGCACGTCTTCCAGTCTGGTTTAAGCTGGTTCCAGGCACAGTTGCAACTTCTCACAGCTCCCTAAATTCCTATTGCCTCCGAAAAATAATCTTGACACATTTTGTTACTGTTATTCTTTTGGTGGCCTCAGCCTGTGGGTTTAGCTGAAACTGACCCTTTGGGGTGCATTTCACACTCATGTGGGAAGAATTACTGATAGAGATGAGTGTTGTAGAGGAAAGGAATGGGGCTTTGTGGGATCATAAAACAAGAAAACCTGATTTAAACTTTCCTGTGGAAATGACACATAGACTATGCTAACAGGCCATTTAGGGTGGTGGAGATGGTGGTGGGGCAGGGGTTGTGTGATGAGGTTCATGGTGAGAGGTAGCTGCATGTGCAGAGGGCTTATCCCAGAAGGTGCACTTGAGATACTGGGCGAAGGGCACTGTCATAGGAGCTGGGAGGCTAGGGAGAGAAAGCTGCTAAACAGACTTAAAGTAGATGGAAGCCAGAACTACAAGGCCTTTGTAAGTCAGGGAAACTATTTCGTCTTGATCTGTAGAGTCTATGTTATGGTGAGAAACCATTAATAAGAGCTGTGGGTCTCAAAGTGTGGTCCCCCAGCATGAGCATCACCTGGAAATCTGTGGGAACGGTGAATTGTCAGGCCCTACCCTTAACCTGCTGAACGGAACATTCAGGAGGAGGAGCCCAGCAATCTGGGTTTTAAAAGTCCTTCAAGGGGATTCCTGCTCATGTGAAAGCTGGAGGAACACTGTGGGAGCAGAAGTGTTAGAAAGGAAACTGGGTGCAGTGCATCAGTAAGCATCAGAGGGGTGGGCGTGATGAGATCAGTATCAGGAGAAGAGTATGCAGGTGGGCTGGAGAGACCCCGGGAGCCTCAGGGAGACCAGAGAAGAGTAGACTGGTGATGTGGACTCTTATTTAGCCTCATTTTATGGGTGTGTCCTTGTTTCTCTTTATTTCATTGTCTTTACCTACTTGCCTTTATGTATGCAATTATGTTTGAACTTCCATTAATCAGTTTTGAAACAAGGCAGGAGGTGTATAAAGCATGTATATATTATTAATTGATAAAGGGAGGTTATGCATTTGTAAAGGATCCTCTCTCACTTGAGGACACCAGCCCAGGCAGTGGGGTCATTGAAAGGGCAGACTAGTAAGACAGCAGTCACTTACTGGACTTACAAAAATTTACCCCCTTCCCAAATCCAAGCTGCATGACAATGGAATATACTGTGGCCTTGCCAAACTAAATTATTAAATAAAAGTAAATGACATGAAACTACAATTTCAAAAATGGATTCTTTCCCAGTTTGTTTCTGCTCTGGTTCATTTTAATGCAGTGGGCCTTTTCTTTGGTTTTTTTTTACCAGAATTCAGTACATAAAATGTTTTGATATCAAGCAGATTTCAGAAAATAAAACAACCAATGGTGGGGAAGAAGACAAAAAGGGCTATATGAATTTCACTGAAAGTGGTGCACGTGTGGATGAGGCAGGACCGCCTAGGCTGGGTGTACTGAGGACATCTGTCCACAAATTGATCCCTGAGCCATACCACTTAGCTTTGTGATTTTGCTAGCTTGCAGTATGCCTCAGGCATTGGTCTTTTTAAAACCCCTCCTTCATTCAGGTAGTTCTAAGGTTGATGCATGGTTAAGAACAACTGTACTAACTTGGAAAAGAGCAGGACACAGACATCTCTAAACATACAGTGTAGTTTGAAATGTAACCTGTTCATAGAACTATCTGCCCAGCCAGTGGCCTGTCCAGTTTAGCATTCCAGAGGCCAAGTCTTAAACCTGAAATCTGAGATCTGGTTTCAACACTGAGCTATTAAATTGTTCACATCAGAATGTCATGTGTCATGTCTAGTGCCTCTTTGGGGCCACCCAGAAATAACTTTTTACAAGGAATTGGTTGGAGTTTGTCAGTCAGGTTCACCTGCCTCTGAGTCACCTAAGAATCGTTGTTGAGTAGTAAATATCTTAGATTGACCCCAGATCTACAGAATCAGAATTTTTGGAAATGGAGCCTTTGAGTGTACTCGACAAATGGTTCTCATATACTTTAAAGATGCAGCTCAATTGCTGCAATCACTTGCACATCCATTCATTCAACGATACTTATTAAGTGCCCCTTGTGGGTCAGGATGTGTGCTTGATGTTGGACATATAGTCACAGATAAAAGATAGGCCCAGTTCCTGCCCTCACAGATTTCTCAAACTGGTCTTTTGCCATTTTTCTTCCTCCTTTCCCAATTGCACTATCTGCATGTAGGCACATTTGCTCTGCCTGCTTTCCATTAGCTTTAGCATTCTTCATATACTAGTAAGGACCTTAGGTTTAATGGAGTTTCTGGCATGTTAAAAATGTAATTGCATTATTTACCAAATCTCAAGAGAGGGTTTGTCCAACCATTATGCATTCACCCCTTCGCTTATTTGTTAACCCTTTTGTCAGTCTATCCATCCATCCATCAGTGCCAGCAAAGACTTCATGATAAAGATAAAACCATGCTTTACTTGATTCATTTCCAGTCAATTAAATAAATGAAATAAAGTAGGTTTCTCTTATTGTGGAATTCCCCTCTATATAAAATCTATATCTCTTGGATCTCATGTTACTTGATGACCCAATGATCATATCCCAGGGGCAGAAATTCCAACCCCAACATGCCTGTTTATTTTGGCGAGAGTGTTGTCACGGTCCCTGACTGGAACATGCTGCCAAGAACATCCGTTTCTGGGAAAACACAAGGTTTGCAGTGTGATTGACTTGCTCTTGTTTAATGATGATTCCACCATTCCTAACAATCCGTGCCCTGCCCAGCTCTGCTAAGAATGTCAATTTCCTTGAAAACAAGGCTCAGGTTTTATTGCCACTTATGTCTCCTAACTCCTTCGTTAATGATATCGGTCCTAATGAGGATTAAACGGTCCGACTCCTGGCAATGAGGATTGTAAGAACCTTAATGGTACTGCAGCCATTTCATGCATGTCTCAGTTGCTAATGTGGCCACTTTTTTGTGATTGAGACACTTGTGCAAAAGCTGCAATGTACAATGTGGGAGTTTTACCAACGTGAGCATTCCAGTGTGAGAGAGAGAAAGTTCAACACACATATATTCAGTGTTTCATAGTTCACAGAGAACTTTTACATTCATAATCTAATTGACAGGAGCCAAGGGAGGAAAATGGAAAAAAATGGGCTGGGGGTAGTGGGTATGAGATGGTGCATATGTTTCTTAGATGGCATGTGATTTTTGAAGCACAAGAAAGAGAAATAGTAAAGAGGACCGTCCAGCTCACCTGAACCTTACAGGCAGTGCTCTTGACAACCATTTAAAGTGTGGTCTGTGGCCTTGTAGCAACAGCAGTTACCTGGGAATTTGATGGAAATGCAGAATCTTGAACTTCACTTCAAATCTACTGATTCAGAATCTGTATTTTAATCAAGAAGATCTTTGAGCCAGCTTTATGTATGTGAAAATGTGAGAACATTGTATTTAGCATATATTCCTGTTTCCTCCTTTCTGCCCTTCCAATGACCACATCGCTGATACTCATCTTGGAAAAATGAGTGAAAAAAACTTCCATATCTAATCCTTAAAAATTACTCTACTATATGGAAGATGACTTACAGATAGATATGTTTTAGAACAATTTTCATGTGCAGTAATAGAGATTGAATAAATTATGGACCTCCATACATAATTTTTGCTTCAACTGCAGTATTTTAAATAAAATGTTTTTAATAAAAAAGGTAAATGCATTTATATGAAACAATTGAAAAGATTATGTAAGTACATCTGAAGTAAATTTTAATGTACATGAAATACATAGGAGAGAACACTTGAGAAAAATACGAAATGATTTTAGTAATTTTTTTTTGTAAATGAACCTTTTCATTTCAGAAAGGTTTTAAGTTTACCAAAAATTTGCATAGACATTATTGAGAGTTCCCATATACTGCACACCCATTTTCCCGATATGAACATCTTGCACTAGTATGTATATTTGTGACAATTAACAAAGCAATATGATACGTTATTATTAACTAAGTCCCTATTTTATTCAGGTTTCCTTATCTTTTTGCTTATGTATTTTATGTGACCCAGGGTCATTTAGGATACCATATTATATCTAGTTACTGTTTTTCCTTAGGATCCCCATTATTGATATTTATTTTTAGCACTTCCTTACCTTCTGGCACTGTAAGATACCTCAAGCCCATCTTGTATATTGTCTGCCTCATTCTTAGAAAAATCCGCCTCTCCAAGGAGTCCTGTTTCCTTTTACTGGAGAATGGCATTAGAAACCAAGATCTGGGAGCTTCGTGTGCTCATTGGCACTGGGATGTCATTGCTTCTACATGCTCTTAGCTGGCAAAGCAGGGGAATATATGTATGTGTACTAAAACTATATGCATATGTGTATCTATAAATATTTCACTATTAATCACCTTTATCAATATAAAGCTAAACATGGATTCTTACTGATGCTTCCAATGGTAATCCATTCTCACATAGTCCTTTCTAGTCTCTTCCCTTTGCTTCTGTGTAACCTCCCACTCAACGGAGAGAAACCAGGCTGCCATCATTCACCATCAATTATTCAATTGGTTACAGTGAACCTGTATACTGTATGAGAATTAATAACCCCTCCACCAAGAAATGAGAGCACAGTGCGGACAGACAGCTCCTTCTGCTTTTATTTTGTGGACATTGTTCATTTCTAAAGTTCCTTAGGTCACCATCCCTTCTCCACCCCCTTTAGTGTGGCTATTTCATATATTTTTAAGTGGTTAAGATTTTTTTATCATATTATGCATTTCATTCTGGGATCCCTCATCTCCTAAGTAGTATTTTTAAATGTTACATATGTTAAGGTTCACTCTGTGCTGTAAAGTTCTCTTTGTTTTGACAAATGCATAGGGTCATATATTTGCCATTATAGTATCATATGGAAGAATTTCATCACACTGAAAAAAATCCCATTCTTCACCTGCTCAACCCTACCCCTTTCACTCACACCCCTGAGAACCAGATTATCTTTACTGTTTCTGTAGTTTTGCTTTTTACAGGATATTATATAATTGGATTCATGCAGTATGTAGCTCTTTCAGGCTGGCTTCCTTCACCGAGTAATACGTATTTAGATTCATCTATGTATTTTTATGGCTTGGTAGTTCCTTTGTTTTTAATGCCAAATAATATTACAGTATATGGATTTACCGCAGTGTATTTATCCAGTCATCTATTAAAGGACATACTAGTTTTGGTGAAACTATACACATTCCAGTTCCTATTAATTTCTTTTTTAAATGCGAACTGGCCATAGTTTCTTGTATCTTTGCATGCCTCATCATTTTTTGTTGAAACGACATTTTGAATAATAAAATGTGGCAACTCCAGAAAGGAGTTACTCTCCCCCAACCCCATGGTTTGTTATAGCTGCTGCTGTGGACTGTTGATTCTTTAGTGATTTCCTGAACTATTTTTGTAAATTATGTATTAGTCATGTGTGACCACCAAAGTGTGTATTCCATTTGCTTCCTCGTCAACCAGTATTTTCATAGATGTTCTTTAAACACCTGGAGCCAAAAGAAAAAGACACATTCCCAGTCTTTGCAGATTGACTGTGTTAGGGCACTCCTTCAGTGCTGAGCCAGTCCATCAGAGCTCTGCCTCAGTCTTCACTCTGCCTGTGCAGAGTCTGAAGATCAGCTTGAGGTGAAAGTTTAGGGTCTTCTTGGGTGTTCCCTGAGCATGTGTCTAGCCGTGGGTATGTACTTGGTATTCTCAGTTATATGAGGGAGCTTTTGAAAGCTCTTTAAAGAGCTTGCTTTCCTATGTATCTACATTCCCAGCCGTTTCCTTCCCATGAATTTTGGTTTCTGTGTCCTGTAGGAACAACTCTTGCGTTCTCACTTGTTTGTCAGCCCAGCTCTACAAGCCCAGTTTATCCTCCATGCATTGCATTTTGTCTAATGCCATGATCCCTTCTGTGGCCAAAGCTATTCATAATGCTTCAACCCTTTCCCATTTTTCAGACCCATTTATTACAACACAGACCTTCTCATGTATCTGTATTAGCGCAACCCAAGTTAGAATGGAAAAACAAATGTTGGGGAGATGATGGAGCAAATACATTGTTAGTTTAACATTTAGATGAATCCTAACCCCATTTAGACTTTCCCACTTGGTACTATAAGGAAGCATCATATGCACATGTGTGATATTTTACCCCAGCATTGAGAGGGTGTGAGGCACCACCACTACCACCTTTCTGTTGTGCTCCAAATTCCACTTCCACCAAATCCCGTCAGTATCTGGTCAATGACTGACCTCCTTCCTCTCTGTGTATCTCTTCATCTTAGCACCCCTATTAAAGCTCCGCTTTCTCCCTGTCTGACAGTGATCACTGAAGGAAATGGCCTCTGAATCCCCAGTCAGAGTCTTGCTGACCTGTCTGTTTGTATTTGTGGTGCCTGGAGTCACTGTTTTAGTAGTGAGGAGCTTTCGCCATATTTTCCTCACATCACAACTGTTCCCACCACAATACAACTGTTCCTACCAGCTCTCATGCCATCCCCTAGGCCACTGTATTCAGAAACATTGGAGTCTTAGCTGGCCAACAGCAGTTGCCTCTGCCAACATTATTATCAAAGCTACTGCCTTTTTCTCCCAAAGATGGTAGTGAAGCCTCCATTTCAACTTTTGGAGAAAATAAAATAGATACAATAAGATAAAAATGTAGCCTTAAGAGGGACCACTCCAAATTCCTCTCATTTTCTCTTCTTCTCATCTTCTTGGCTAGTAAAGAAAGCTTGGGATCAACATCATTTCATTGGCACTTGAAGATATTTGTATTGTCCCCTGACTGAGTGGGGTCAGGGATAGGGTAAGAAATGAGTCACTTGTGTTTCCTTCTGTGTACTGGACAGAATCTCTATCGTTTTTATCCCTACCTTGTTTAAGAGTGGAAACCTGTTCAACCTCAAGTAGATTCCAGGCAAATTCTCTACTAGCTTCTCTTTCCATAGATCATGTGCCACTATTTTTTTTTTCCTCTAAAAGGTCAGCCTTCTAACAGAAAGGAAGTTATTCCTGGCCTGTGGGCCTGGCTTCTGAAGATAGATACAGATTTCTCTACATAGACTGATTATTCCTGAATTGTTGGATAAGAATGGTACTTATAACATTAGATGCAGTTTTTCTGTGGTGTATTTATGTTCACCCTTGCTATCCAATAACCTGTTCTCCACTCAGTGGTTAGAGTAATCTTTGTAAAATGTCAGATCACATCATTGCATAGCTAAACCCCTCCACTTACTTCCCTTTTACTTCAAGGAAAAGTTAAAGTCGTCATTATGACCCACAATGTCCTACACTATCTTACCCCCATTAACTCTTTGAAATTACCTCCTTCTGTTCTCTTTATGTTCACTCCATATTGTTCACTGACCATGCTCTCGCCCTTACATGTGATGTTTCCTTCTTCCAGCAACACTGTTCCCATATTTATCCACTTAGTTCATCCCTTCACTTCCCTTAGGTCTTCGCTCAAATGACCCCTTAATAAAGAAGCCTTCCATCACCACTCTACATAAAGTAGTGACCACCACCATCCCTACCCCCAGCCCAGCACCTATCTACCTCACCATGGTTTAACATTTTATGCAGCACAGAACATCATCTGATGCACTACATATTTCTTTCTTTATTGAATGATAAGGTCAAAGAACTTGTCTGTTTTGATCACTGCTGGATCCTCAGAGCCTGGCATTTAGTAGACATTCAATGCATTTTTGTTTAATGGTTGTTTGAATGAATGGGTGTATGAATTAATGGATGAATGCAAGTATAAGTGCATCAGTGTATGAATACATCAATGGTTTCCTCCACTTGGCTCAGTACTTGATGGGAAGAACTCTATTGTACTCATCTCTGAACATGCTAACATAGTGAAGGCAATAATGGCTGTTCACTGAATATCACATAGCAAGAGTCACTCACACAGGGTCAAAAGTAAAGAAGAGATACACCCATTGTCTTCTATCCTAAGATCCAGGAAATAACTTTCTACATTAACAAGTGCCATTTGCAACAACATGGATGGAGCTAGAGGGTATTATGCTCAGTGAAATAAGCCAGGCGGAAAAAGACAAGTATCAAATGATTTCACTCATATGTGGAGTATAAGAACAAAGAAAAAAACTGAAGGAACAAAACAGCAGCAGACTCACAGAACCCAAGAATGAACTAACAGTTACCAAAGAAACGGGACTGGGGAGGATGGATGGGAAGGGAGGGACAAGGGGGGAAAATGGGCATTACGATTAACAGACATAGTATGTGTGGGAGCACAGGGAGGGCTGTACAACACAGAGAAGACAAGTAGTGATTCTATAGCACCTTACTATGCTGATGGACAGTGACTGTAATGGGGTGTGTGGTGGGGACTTGATGATGGGGGGAGTCTAATAACCATAATGTTGCTCATGTCATTGTAAATTAATGATACCAAAAAAAAAGTGAGTTGTTTTAATATTCGCCATGTACTGAAATAAGAGTCTTACCGAAAGGTCCTGGCCAGTAGCCAGATAAGGTGTCTCTGAGCAATAAGCCTGGGTGTAACCGTCATTATGCGGAGTCTTATTTTAGCTTCATGGATTCAGAATGTCAGGGTGCTCAAATACAAGTGACTGCTTGGGATTAATTCATACCAACCCAAAATCACAAGAGATCAAATTAGAATTAAGAGGCCAACACATTAACTTACAATTATATATTTGCAGGTTTTACCTTGCAAATAATCAGAATATAGGCATCTGTAATTCTAAGCAATCCACATCAGACTTTTCAATTATCCTATTGAAAGCATCAATTACAGCAAAAAAAAATTGATAATATTGAGAAATCTATTCTTAAGGTAGTCGAGACACCTCATGAAATCTTCCCAGTATCCAGAATTTGGGTAGGTGCTGTATTTAGTGTCTCTTTCCGTGGACAGTACTTAATTAATCTGAAAAGTGTTGTTTCCCCATTATTTTCCTTGGGTGCAGAAAAACCTCCTCCCTTTGTTTTTAAAAAAAAACATACTGTTTCTTCAGATTTAACAGTACCCATTGACCAGGCTACAGGATCTTTTACACCCTGCCAAGCCTTGACTAAATTTCTAAGCATATCTCTTCTTGCCTTTGGATTGGGATAAATCTGATCCATAAAGAAAACTGCTTTACATGACTAATCCCATGAATTTTGGGTGTTGACCTCTCAGACGACAATGAAGCCACCTCTTTCAGGATCCTAGTCTTTGACCACACATTTTTTTAGTTTCCTTTAGTTTCTTTTTAAGTCCACATTCACTTGCAATATCTACCAACCAGTCCAATTATATTTCAATTCATGGATAGTTCTAGATGATCTAACCATTTTAGATCGTGAACCACCATAATGATTTCAAGATCATGGCCTGGGTCTTTACTCAAAGTCAAGGTGTATACATGCCCTTCGGAAGTCTGCTGCATACGGTCTATAAAGGGATCAGGCAAAAATCCGCAGACAAAAACAAGTTGAATGGTGGACCTGAAACAGACTTCACTTTCTTTGGTAAACTACTCTGTCTGGAAAATCCAGTATTTCTTGAGGACCTTTGGCAATGATAGTGCACTGCAGTTGGATGACACTTTGAATCAATTTATTTAATCATTTTTACTTTCCTTAACTTACATTTTCCCCCCGAAGAAAATGGATTTCACTCTCTCTATATGACTACTAAGAAATATCATGATATAGTAGGAAAAAGAACATTTGAGTCAATAAGACCTGGGGGAACATATATTGCATTGTCTTTTACTGATTATATAAATTTTTCAAGTGAATTAGGCCCTCTAAATCTTAGTTTCCTTACCTTTAGAATGGAGCACAAAAGTGTCTCCTTCACAGAACTGATGGAAGGTTGAAGGGAGATGATGTTCAATGCACAGGCACTGTCCCCTAATGCAGTCCCTACAGATGCTGCTTTTCTCATCCCCTCCCTCTATTCAGTGTGGTGCTCATGTGTAGCAGAGTGTTCTCCCTGGTAGGCATCCACGATTGCAGAATGACAAAACATAATGTTTGCAAAGTACCCAGTACTCTAGTGGTCTGGTCAACCACATGGCAGACAGCCGTCCCAGGAATCAGACCTGATTGGGTTCCCACAGGCACCCTCATTCCTTCACTTGTACCTGTCCTGCAGCACACTAAATTCTCCCAGCCTTAGAGACTGCTTGCCTCTCTGTCTTCCTCATGAGACTGCCTCTCCCCGCACCCTCTGGAATAGGGAACTGAGCTCTTCTGCCTCTTGCTCTGTGATACCTGCAGTGTGATACCTGGAATACAGCAGATGTTAATAAGGGATAATTAAGTGGCACTGAGGCAGGAATTGGCCAGCTGTTTCACTGGCGTTCAGACTCAATATTTCTGCCCACTCCTTCCATTATCAATTTATCAGTACCTCAGTCTGAGGGGTTTCTGGGTTGTAAACTTCACTTAAATGCCAGAAATTAAGTTACCTCATTTCATGCTTACCCTAAAGTTGGGATATAGAATACAGCTCTGGATTTGCAAATGAGGAAAAAAACTCCAAGAGGTTACGTGCCTTATCCCCAGCCAAATCATTCATATGGTAGAACTGAGATCAAGCCTCATCAACCCAACCCCCAAACCCGGTGGTCTTTACAATGGGATGTTACCATTGAATAAAGGCTAACACTTACTAAATACCTACCTGGCACTATACTCAGTTACACACATGCATTATCTCATCTGATTCACTAGATTGTAAGGGGCTAGGAAAGCAACGATCTTATATCTGTCTCATTCTCTGTTGTAGCCTCAGCACCAAACACATCTCCAGACACAGAGTAGCTGCCAATAAATATGTGTAGAATGAATGAAACATGATCATCTAGACAACAGATGCTATGCACTGTCTAATGAGACAGATGCTATTATTATCTCCACTTTACATCTATTAGATAAATAGCTGGAAACTGAGAGAGATTAGTAACTTACCCACGGCCACACAGTAAGTAGCAGACTAGTATTTTAAATAACCTCTCTTTGAGCAAGTACTTAAGCATTCTGATACCCTGTTTAAAGAAAGAAAGGTAAATAAGTATGATCAAGAAAAAAATTTTTTAGAAAGATAATATCATTCTCCATCAGCTCTGATTGTGGTTACAAATTCTTTAGCACAGAAAAGAAATAATGGGTCATAAAACACTTCTCAGACCCTGGCCCCTCACCTTTATTTGTTTGTATACTGCTACTTTCAGAATCATTAAGCCTGTGACTGTTCATGGGGTAATTCTGAGCCTGTGACTATTGCCTCTGAGTCAAAAGCTGTATCCCAACAGCTTAAATATAACAATGGTACGTTCTTTTCAAAGGGTACATTTTCCCTCACAGCTGCCAGCTCTGCTTTCTATACAAACCTAAAAATAATGATCTTTCCATTATGGGAGCACTAGTATTGTTGCTTTGCCTCTTAACTTATATTAGTACTTAAATTATACACCTCTAGTCTCCAAGGGTTTGAACTTGTCTGGGAAACTTTTCCTGAGGCCAAATAGTAGAGTTAGCTCTGAGAATGAAGCTTCTACTGCAGACTCCTACAGAGCCTAGGGCAGAATTTTAGTACCAAAATCCGCTCCAGGTATCATTGTGTATCTGCTACAGAAGGTCATTGACAAGCGTCTTTGTAGTCAACCCCAGCCCACTTGACCTCTCCTCTGTCTGTCTGTCCTACTCATCAAAAGAAAGCACAAAGTGACGTCTTCTCATTTGGCAAGGAGGCCATGGAAATTTTGTATTCAGATACTTGAATGTAGGATTTACCACTAAATATGATCAGGTACCCTGGTGCTTTTTTCAGAAGCGTGAGAGCACCCTTGTTCTGGTGCGGTCTGACCGGGCATGGGTGGGGCTGTGCTGACCCAAAGAGCAAACCAAGCTCTCAGGCAGTGGGTTCTGGAGGCAGTGGCAGGTGAAGAAATGGAAAGGAGTGTGAATCAGTGAAGCTGTGGAGAAGGCAGAGAGGAAGCCCTAGCTTAAGGGGTATGGAGAAAGATTGGGAAGAGGTTTTTGATAATCTGGAAAGTTGTCTCTGAATGCTCCCATCACATAACACTCAGGTCCTGTGATCTGAGAGCTAATATCAAGTAATAGTGATTTTTCTTCCCCTGCAAATAGAGGGGGAAGTAGATTTATTTTTCTTGTTCCCTTCCTTTTGTTTCTCCCTTAAACATTTGCACCTGCCATTGCTTAACTGCTGGTGGTATATGTTACTTTGTTATTACACATTTGGGAAGGAACCTGGAACCTTTGGGCGGGCAGCACAGGGCTTCCCAGTCTACCTTTGTGGATCTTTACTTTGATGGTCAGTTAAGGTCCACTTCGCCTAACTCGCTGTCTGTGATAATCTTTGGAGGAATTCTTTAATTGAAGACTTCATGGAAATAACAGGATTACCTGGCAATGACTGAACCACACTCTGGAATGAGAACCTGACGGCCTGACGGTATATAATACACTGTTCACTGAAGCGTAATTGCATGCAACACACTACAGATGGCATCCTGAGGGGTTTCTAATACATTATTTCTAATCCCTCTTTACTATAGAATTGTTTGAAACAAGTCTGACGATCTCCTTAGGTTGTCCATCTTCTGAGCATTCTCTTCTGTATATTTCAAGTAGATCTAAGCCCGTAGTGGTTGGTGTTGAAATGGTTGACTACTTCAATCAACCTTTATCTTTAAGCCCTGTTTAAGGGCTCATTTAAAGCTCCTCTTTGTCAATTACACTGCTAAGGAGTCTTTGCTTCCCTCTAATTGCTCTGCAAATGAGACTGCTGCCATCCAGTCATCTCGGGAAACATCTGTTCTCTCTTCTTTCAGTCTTCAGGATTTTTTTTTCTCACATGAGAGCTCTGGATTCTCTAGTCTCTGCATCCTTCCAGCAACAGCTCCAAAACTCTAAAATAAAGAGTAATTTTAAGATCGGATTCAAACTGAAATGTGCCTTCCATTGGATGCATGTATGGACATAAGATTTCTTTTGCTACTTAATAACTTGTAATAACTTATAATTCTTTGACACTTAAAGAGCCCTTACAAATACAACCTCTCAAGATATTCTTGTTTCAGTATTCCACAATTCGTGTTCCTATGGCCTCCTAAAAAATATCCAAATAAATGCACATTAAGAAAATAAACATTAAAGATTCAGAAATTGTTATTTAGGCTTTAGCAGCCGTTTTTCCCCCTTTAATGAATGCATTGTAGACAGAGAGCACAGTTATGCTTTTTGCTGTGACTATTCTTAGTTTATGTGAAGACATAACTAGTGTAATATGTCTCATTGTTCTACAAAAACTGCCATGAGTTCCAGATTTTCTACCTCTTAAAACAGCTTTGTGACTCATAGATTTATATATTTATGTTCTATTTTATAAGACTGAGAATTACAAAATTTGGGCACTGTTCCTGGGTGTCCTGTTTTTCTTACTGTAGGACCTTATATGCGCCATTTGTTCTCTCCTAACTTTAGTTTCCTAATGTATACAATGGGACAGAAAAACTAGAAGGTACCCTCTCTGAAAGGAAAGGAGTGACACACAGCAGCAATTCACTGGAGAAATCCGCTTTATTAGGGAAAGGTGCTGGGTTATATAGGAAGGGGCATGGGGTGATCGTGGTGTTACTTCTACGGGGCTGGTGGCTATTGGCTAGGTGCTGGGAGTGGGAGGGGGGAGAGAGGTGATTGGTCTTCAGGTGGCGCTGTCGGGAACCGAGGACCCAGAAGAGAAGCCGGAAGTTTGCCATCTTACTGGTGGGGGCCCTACACTCTCCATCATCCGAGCCATGGTTCTATGATATAAGCTGCTACTTCTATTGTGATCATTACTCCTATTATTACTATTACTAATATTCCTACTGTTACTGCCATTAACACTTCACTGCAATGCTGCTGCCACCATACAGTGACTACTCCAAACACCCTTATAGCTATTTCATAGTTGCATACAGGTCTCACTTGCAAAGAGTCTTCATATGTATTTCCTGTTTTAAAGAGTAAATGGGAGGCAGCATGACTCCTGGAGGAAGAGGTGAGCTGTTTCATAAACAAAAGAGCCTACATTTTCTTATCAGCCACACTTTTATTCCTCCATCAGCCACCACCTCAAGAAACTTCTCTTTGACGGAGTCTGCTGTCTGCCTCTGCATTCCTACAGCTTTTTCATCTTGATTAAAACTAAAGTTAATTTGTTCTGTTGGGTTTCTGTATGTCCAACAGTGAGAGAATTGACTCAGAATTCTTGACTGCTGCCTTTCCAACAAAGGATCATATTATTTTAGAAATTCATTGTTCTTTTACCAAATTCAAACTTTATTTGAACATTTCTTCTGAGGGACAGATGTAATTGATATTTTTTGCCCTCTTGAGTATTAGTGGGAATTTTCCCATGAGCCCCCCATTCATCAGAGACAGATGACAGGCTTAGCAACCAAGTCTCTGTGTTGCTCTATTTCCCACAGTAGCCTGTGCCCCAGTGTCATTAGGAAGTAAAATGATTCTCAAAGGTGTTGAGATCCAGGTTTATCATAGCAAAAGTCTCTTGTATATTAGGTATGTTATTTAGGGATCATATAATCACTTATCACTCTATTATATTTATTTTTATTTTTTATGTCAGCTGTAGTACTGGAAATCATTAAAAACATCAATAGCAATAATTAAACTTATTTTTGGTTCTGAAATGGGGACGCAAACTTACCAGCCTCATTGATGCCCATTGACAACACGGAGGCAGACTATGTGCACTCCAGCCCTCAAAGGAGCACATTCTCAAGTCCAAAACCATTTGTCTTAATACAAGATTTTTATAACATTTCTCTAATTTTGGCTCTCTTCTAGCACATAACAAGCCCAATTTTGTGATAAGAATTTGGACCATTCCTGACATGAGTAGGAGAAGTATAAGGCAATCTTTTCTTCACTCATAATTTGGAGATCTCAGTCCTAAGCAACCTTATTTTTGTGTAATATGATTGATTCACAAATCCTGTGAGATCTAGTACAAGCACTGATCCATAAGCACTGAAATATTGTCAGAGGATTTCAGGCATTCTTGATACCTCACCCCTAAGTATGATGATGCTTGAGTCCCTGTTGTTCAGTGGCTGGGAGCAATTGAACAAACAACCCTTTCAATTGTATAATTCCAACATATCAAGCTGGGAAAAGCCAAAGGAAAATTATTCTAAGACAAAAGAGAATGGTAATAATCATTGGTGGTCCTTTCATTGATCAAGAAATAGAAGAAATGGAATATTGTACCAGATCCTGACTTGAAGATCAACGGGACAAAGAAATACTTGTCTGGACAAGTTAGCATGTGACCTTGCCTCAGAGATAGAGAACAGTGTAGTTTGTACCAGTTTCACTTAATGTTTCCTTTATAAGCCTGCCTCCATAAAAATCACAGAATCCTAGTGAGAAATAAAAATTGCCAACTGCAGTGGGTCTCACATAGAAAATGCTGGAAAAGTAGCTGCTCCCTTGCACAATTGCCACATTTGGGTCTGGCTGAAGATGGTTATCACTGCAGATGAAAACAGCATTTCTTTCTCTTTCTTGAAGAAAGGTGACATGGTCCTGAATTGCATGTGTCCCATCAAGTTTTTGTATCTGTTTACTAAGGAAGCTATGGCAAGACACCTTTGTTGATGGCCCACGTGGGTTGTAGAGGACAAGTAGGGAGTGGGAGACAGTAAAACGAACCCACCCCACAGCTGTGAGCAAGCTCTGATTCTGGCAGGATGTGGAGAATTCGACAAGACTTTTCAGAAATGAAGCATCTGAACTTCATATGAATACCTGGAGTTGTCTCCGTTGGATGTATCATAGGGAGAAATCTCATACACACTGTTTCTTTGCTTGGTATCTGAACACTGTAATAACACGAGTTTGTCACAGCTCTCTGATCTCCTTAAGGACATCATCTGTGAAGATACAGGATTACAGATAGATGGCCTAAGACCACACAGTATAGTAATAGAAGATTTAGTTTTGGAGAGGGAAATGAAGACTCCAAGTTCATTGCTCTTTGTCCAGGTTCCTTCTACTTGATTTCCTACAAAAGGTTATATTCTCTCAATAAGCTCTGCATCCTTTCTCTGCCCAGTGAGCACTGTGTTCTGGGTCCCTTTGGCTCTTTCCTTCTGTTATTCATTAGGAATCTCTCTCATATAATTCTCTCTCCTTTTTAAAGCGTCCCATAACACAATTGAGATTCTAGAATTCCTAACATCTTTAGAGTCAAATTTGAAATCAATAGCATATAGACTATTACAAAAGTATATGTGCAAATAATAAATAACAAGGGAGTTGGGTAAAGATTTTCCAGGTAGAAACACTGTGCATGTATGCCTTAGCTGATGGATGCCCACTTAAAGTGTGAGCACCAAAGTGTCCACATCTAAAATGTAATTCTTGAATCTCTCTCCTGAAGTTCTTCAGACCAGTAAATGACACATTCCTCGCCCATTTGCTCTGCCCAGACTCCTATGAGTCATTCATAAGTTCTCTCTTCCACACCCTCTCATTTAATTTATCAGCAACCCCCTATGAGCTCTGCCTCCCAAAATGCATCCAAGTTTTGTTCATATCTAACCACGTATCTTCTACCACATTCCAAGCCACTCATTCTGATCTCCCATGGATTGCTGTCAGAACACCTAACTAGGATCCCATCCATTCTTGCCTCCCTGCAGTCAACTCTGTGCATAGCAACCAGCTCCACCAAGCGGCCTTCCTTAACCCCATTCTGTAAAGCGGTACCCATCGCTCTCTGCCTCCCTTACCTTCTTGTTCTCTTCACCCTCACTGTCACCTGACATTATTCTTTATTATCCCTCCCCTCCACTGGACTAAAGCTCCCTTGAAGATAGACTTTATTTCTCTTGTTCCAGATTGTATCATATCCCTAGAGTTTATAATACTCTAGACATATAGTAGATACTCAATAAGTATTTAACAAATACGTAAATGGATGGATATGAACATTTTTGGATGATGGACACACTGAGAATTTAAATATTTGTTCACCGTCCATGCACATTTTGTGACATATTTGATATTTTCATCTGTGCATTTCAGAAATGATAATATTATAATTAAAAATAATAAGGTTGGAATGAGAATTTTGTTCTTTAGATACTGGCCAAATAGACTCCAGCAGGTAGAGTTCATGAGACCACTTGAGCTTTTCTCTTCAGAGTCATGTGTCTTTTGTTTTGTTTTGCAAACTTGCTAAGTCCATGTTGAAAGCTGAGTCTTTTTACATTTGAAAGAATCAACATGTTGACATTTGTACAACTATTATTTTCATTTTCTAAATGTACTGTTTTAATATCTTCTTTGTGGCTAAGGAAGAAAAAAAGTGTAAGGAACTAGTTAGGGGACAAAGAAAATTTGTAAGATTTTAAGATTTGTAGGATCTGTAAGACCATCTTCTAAAAATAGGGAATCTCTCTTCCTCTCCCTGGACTCAGTTTCCCCACTTGTAAGTTGGAGCCTTCATGATCAGGGATTTCAGGAAATATCTGTCTATACTATTTTCATATGTGGTCTTTTTTGTTCTCTAGTGATTATATCTAAAGGGCCCATTTCTTCCCAGAGGGCCTCAGAACAATCAAACAAACAGGAAGCCATTCCCGTAACCAGCTGTGGTCTCAGTGTTTCAGGAAGCACTGACCAAGGGTGAGGATCTGCAGGCCCACAAAATTGGTGTTCAGAGCAAGCTTGTGGACTTAGGAAGGTTGTCCTGTGTCCTGAGAATCCCATTCTCCTCTGCCAGCTCCATGGGCATGCACAGCAGCAAAAATGAGGAATGCAGAGAGACCAGTGAGGAATTTTTAAGAAGATATTGAAACTGTTGTCATAAATGAGGAGGTACATGGAAGTAAAGAGGTAAAGGACAGAACCATAAGATACCTTACATCTAAACGATGGTAGAAAAAAGAGGAGTGAAGACCTGAAAATGGGGCTAACCTAGTAATGGAGTTGGAAGGAAGAGACCAAATAGAATAAAAATTTCCATTCTGGCCTCCAGACCACTGTGTCATCTGTTTGATTTTTCTTCACCTGTCCTAAGCCACATCACTCTGGGGTCTCCCCTATATATTTTTCTCATCCATTTCCTGAGCCATGGTGCCCACTGACAGCAGTGGCTCATATTTCCGCCTTGCTGTTCCTGAGCAAGCACTGATCACGATTCCTAGCACAATACACAGAATCCTAAAGCCATCACGTGCTTTAATTGTTTCTCAGATGAAAGAAACCCTTTAAATAAACACATAACTATTTCTCAGATGAAATAAAACCTCTAAATCAGTTTTTTGCCATGTTTAGTCTGCACTTCACCTGGGACAGCATCACCCGGGATGCTTGTTAAAAATGCAGATGTCTGGGTTCCACCTCAAAGCTACTGAACCAGAATTTCTTGGTTCAGGTCCTTCCCTATTTAAGAAGTTGCCCAGGTGATTTTTGTGCCCCTTGTTAACTCTTGCTTTCTAAACCATGAATATTGCCCATGGTCTCCTTGAAGTTCCTGAGTTGGGGGTGGGGGAAGGAAGAGAGGAGAAAACCATTTATCTGTGCATGTGTGAGGCTCATAGGCAATATAACTAGATAAGGAATGAATTCATTAGGGGCCTCAGATTCAGTTCATTAATTGCAAAATAATAATGATTACAATGTTTGTAATCTTCTAAGGCTGGGACTTCGATCTCCTTTTATTTCCCCAGCATGTTGCAGAGTGCCCAGCACAATAGGCAGTCAACCAGGCTGAATTCAGGGGAAACTCAATGAAATCTGACTGAATCATCTCTTGAAAATACAACCGTGGATGCTATCAATGGTGGAAAAATAAAATAAGGTTAAAAAGGCAATTCTTGATAACTATAAAAAACACCAAATTACATAGAATTTGATGATGATTATGTTCATATCAATGACAATACTTTTTCATTCACTGGATGCTAATAGGCAGTTTCAAATTCACAATTTATTGAACAACTGCTTATTAAGTACCTTCTGTGTGCTAGGAAATGTTCTGGGCATTTAGAATAATCAATGGACAGAGCAAAAATCCCTGTCCTCACAAATCTCAAATTCTTCATAGTGGTGGAAAAAAATAAGTTAGCACAAAAATAATAAATAAGTGCATTATACAGTATGACAGAAGATGAGAAGTGCCATGGTAAAAAGGAAAAGTTGAGTTGGTTGAAAGGGATCAAACTGCAGAAGGGGGTAGGGTAGGTTATAGTATTAAACAGGGAAGTAAGTGTCTGTGGACAAAATGAGAGTTCCTGTCGCCAGGATTCTCACTTGGTCCTGATTGACTATCTCACTGGACACCTGTGGGCAATACTGGGCTATTGACTCTATATAAAGAGCTCCACCCAGTGCTCTGTGTGTAACATGGTGGCAGGGCTGCAAGGCTGGAGTGGTGGCAGTGCCAAAGACAGAGGCCCAGAGGACAACTGTGCAGGATGACTGTGCAGAGAGGCCCAGAGGATGGCTGTGAGGGAAGGATGTGCAGGCAGAGAGGCCCAGAGGACGGCTGTGTGGACAGATGGGCCCAGAGGCAGAGACCAGCTTACTGCATGCAGACTTGCTCTGAGAGAATGGGGTTCTAGTGACTGACCTGCCACCTGGAAATAAAGTTGGCTATAACCCTTTCACCTCAAAAATGTTTTGCTGTCAATTTCTCTGGTCACATTGAATCCATAGCAAACTTGCCCGGGGCTGAAACCCATTGGCAAGACAGTGTCTTATTTTCTAGTCACCAAATGATATAGGTGTTATCATTATTATTCCTATTTTTCAGAAGAATGATTGAGTTTTATACAGGTCTCTGAGTTTTCCCGTGGTCATACTCCTAGTAAGAGGCAGAACTGGACTCAACCCTAGATAACCTTTGCTGCAGATCCTGGACTTCTGAGAGTTCCAATTTATATATTCTTTCCCATTTGTAAACGATGTATATACTATTTGCATTTAGGGCAACTGTGATGGTCTTCCAGGAGCTCCAGAGCAGGAGGAAGCAATTCCAACTTTCATAATCCCAGACTTAATTACCCAGTGGGTGCCAGGAGCTCTCAGTCACCTGCAGTCTTCTATTCAATCAAGACACATGATTCTTATCAAGAATCTATAATGGAAGGTCCACTCTTTCCTCACTTGCAGAAATGGGGGAAGGGGCTCACTGGGGATATCACACTAGGGTTCAAGAAGAAGGGTACACAGGGAACATGAAGAGGATTACATGTTTATTTATTTTTAGTTTCAATTAATAATTTTTTGCTGAGCCATCAAGTTTCGGAAGATGTTTTAAAAACTTGCAGTCTAATTACTTTCTAATTGGTGAAGATGAGTGGACATCTGAGTGCAATATTCCTGCATATTTTTTAATTATAAAATTGTTAGACATTGTTTTACACACTCTGACACTTTTATGATTACCTGAGAGAAGGAAAATAGTCTTAGAACCATGGATTATTTGTGTGAAAGGAGACCTCAGAGACTGCCTTGCCCAAATTCCTCATTTTAAGGATGGTGAAATTTAGAGGCTCTGAGGAGGAAGGTGCTGTAGTCGAGATCCCTCAGGCAGTGTCAAGGAAGAAACACCGCAGTTAGAAAAT
Source organism: Manis javanica (assembly GCF_040802235.1). Taxonomy (NCBI): domain Eukaryota; kingdom Metazoa; phylum Chordata; class Mammalia; order Pholidota; family Manidae; genus Manis; species Manis javanica. The sequence continues at coordinate 45,656,455 of NC_133172.1, forward strand.
CATAGATTATTAGCATTGGGAATCATCTATTGCTTTCCTCTCATTCTCTAGATGAGGAAAATGAATCCCAATGCAAGCTCATTATCTGTCTCATTCTCCAACACATTCTCCAAACAACCCACTGATTCTTTAATGCAAATATAAACATGTCATTCACTTAAAACACTTCAATGATTCTCTGTCTCCAGAATACAGTTAAATTTTGTTACTATGCACAAAAGGTTCTCCATTATTTTTCCTTTACTTACTTTTGTTAATACATCTCTTGATGCTCACCCCTACCTTGGCATCAATCTTCTCTTTCTGCAGATTTCATTTCAGGTATTATGTGACCCGGGATGCCTTTTCTGTCCATAACTTTTTTCTGGGTAGATGCCCCTTTTCTGTGCATGCCTTTATATTTCAATTATTATGTGCCACTGATATTTTCCTTATGCCAGTCTTTGCTGATTGGAAGCCCATTTAGAGCAGAGATTGTAATTTTATCAATCTTTATATATTCACTCTTTGGTAGAACCTTGCCTTGCACAATAGAGAGCCTGCAGTGAATGACTAAAGGATAAAGAAGTGAATGACTAGTGGATTGATAAAGGTTATAGATCTCTAATAAAATTTCTAGAACTATTTTTCAGGAAGAAAACAAACAGAAAGTAAAAATAGAATTTTGGCCTCTTATTGAAATGTCTCAAGTAAACTATATCCTTGAAAAGTTTCATAACATAGGTATGGATTACGGATGATTGATTAAAAAATTTTGCAGACACTTTGGTACTATTATCTTGCTAAGCCTCAGTTTCTCCCTGTGTAAATCTTAGTTCAGTGGATCCCACTACTCCATAATTGTGATGAATTTTATCAAAATTGTGCATATTGTATTCTGAATTCTTTATTCATTGATTTAAGACAGTAATTGAACTTATACTAAATTTGCCAATATTGTCCAAGGGCTAGTGAACAGATGAGTAAAATTCAAGGAGCTTATAGTCTAGGAAGAGAGATAAGGGCACAGAATTAGTTTATATCTAAAAGTACTATGCATAATGGCCAAAGGGACATGCAGAGGGCCTGGGGAGCTCAGAAGAGATAAAAGGTTACTTCTATTTGGAGAAACTTGGTAGACTTTTGCAAGGGAACCATTTGAATGGAATCTTGCAGACTGTTGACAGGAAAGGAGTTCATAGATCATGTTAATAGTAGAAATTCTCGAAGATATACTGGATTTTTCTTGAAAAAAGATAATACCAGAATTCTCCTTGGAGCTAGTCTTATTATTTTACTGTGGAAATATTTGGACTCTATGATCTCAAGAGTATTAAGGATAAGTATTGTTTAACCTGAGTTATTAGTCATCGTACAGTTTATTTTACAATCAGAAAGATCACCAGGTGCAAACAAGGTACATCTGCTTTGGATGGCAAGACTCAAAGAGTGAATTAATAAATGCATTGCATGAAGACTCCATTCATTCAGTAAATATTTACTAAAGGCCTATGGTGGGGCAGAGCGGTACTTTTTGCCCAAAACAGAGAGATGAAAATGCATCACCTCTGTTCTTAAGAAAGTCTAATGAGGAATCAGCATGGAAACAAGCAATATGGTCATAACATAATTATTTTTCCAAAATTATGCAAGACTATGAGCATAATAAATAGGAGGTCCTCCAGAGTTAGGTGTCAGTTCAGATGATCCTTGAAAGATAAATAGGTGTTGGCTAGGTATTCTGGAGCAGAAATGGACAGAGATAATGTGCTAATAGGCACAGAAACAGAATACAGTGTGTTATTGAATTAAGTGGTTTTTAAAGACTTGAATGATCTTCCTTATTTGTTTATTAGCAAGAGCACTGTTTATTTTCTTTTTGGTGGTTACCTTAGTGTTTATAGTAGTTATCTCTTATCTTATGAAAGTTTTCTTCCATTTTCCTTCCCCTGGACTTTGTGTTATGGTTGTCATATATATTACTTTTATATATTTGTAAACCACATAGTATTTTTTTTTATTTTGCTTTAAAAATTAAAATGTTAAAAGGTTTTTAAAAATAAGAAAAAACATCTTTTATATATATTCACCATTTTAGAGGTTCTTTATCCCTTTGTATAGATTCCAATTTCTAGCAAGTATGATATTTCTTCTTTTTGAAAAAATTTCTTTAGCATTTCATGTAATGCAGATCCACTGGTGATGGACTATTTCAGGTTTTGTCTATCTGAAAAAAGGCTGCATTTTGCCTTCATTTTTGAAAGGCTGCATTATACCATGCTTTGCCTGGTATACCATTCTTGATTTGACAGCCTCCCAACATACTCCTGCAAGAAATTTGATGATGTGCTCCTGTTTTCTAGCTTCCACTGTTTCTGATGTTATTCTTTTCTACATCCAATGCCCCTTTTCTTCCTATATGTGGATGCTTTAATATTTTCTCTTTATATTTAAGCAACCCATTAATAATGGCTTTGGTATAATGTTCTTCATGATATTTTTATTTGTGGTTTTTTGAGCTTTTTTAATCTGTAGTTTAAAAGTACTCACCAAATTTAGAAAATTTTTAGCTATTATTTCTTTAAATATAACCCTCTCCCACTTTCAGGGACTCCAGTTACATATATATTATGCCACATGATGCACTCACACAACTCTGTTGTTGCTGTGTTGTCTAAGTATTTTTTTCTCTTTCCATTTCATTTCGGGTGCTATCTATTGCTGTGTCTTCAAGCTCACTAATCTCTTCTTCTCCAGCATCTAATATACTGTTAGTCTCTTTTTATGTTTCTGTAATTTCAAATATTATATGTATTTTTATCACTAGATGTTCAGTTTGGGTCTTTTTATATCTTCCACATCTTTCTTAGTGTTTTCATATTCTCCTCTACATTCTTGAACATGCAAAATATATTTATTATACCTGTTTTAGTGACTTTATCTACTATTTGTGTCATCTGTGTAATATCTAGGTCTGTTTCTATTAATAAATTTTGCTCTTTATGGGTGATACTTTTCTGCTTCTTTGCCTGCCTATTCATTTTATATTGAAAAGATGACACTGAATTTTACATTGTGGGGTGCTGGATATTTTTGTATTCTTTTAAATATATTTATACTTTTTTCCAGGACACAGATAATTTGCTTGAAAACAGTTTCATACTTTCAGGGTTTGCTTTTCAGTTTCATTAGGCAGGTTTGGAGTATCATTTAGATTATGGGGCTAATTTTACCCCACTACCAAAGGCTAATACTTTTTCTGTGCACTCTGCCCAATGCCACATGTATTCTTCGGACTTTATTTATTTATTTACTCTGGGTGGTGAAAGCAAAAACTATTTCTGGCCTTGTGTGAACTTAAGGGATTTTTCCAACTGTTCTTTTTTTCCAGGTGGTTCTTTCCCCAGCCTCTAGAAGTTTCCTCACATGCATGCACTGATCAGTACTCAGATGGAAGCTAGGAGAACCCTCAGGATATCTCTAGAGTTCTCTTTGTACAGCCCTCCTGTCCATATGTTCATTTCCTCTTTGGCCTCTTCAGTACTTCCCTGTGAATCCTAGCTGTTTTGACCTCCCCAAACTCTTAATTCCATCCCCTTCCACTCAAAGAGGCCGAGGCTCTGTTTGAATTCCCCCTCCCTTCCCTGTAGCCTGGAAACTTTCTAGGCAGTAAGCTTCAGGCAGTTCTGAGCTTACCTCATTTGTTTTCCTTCTGTCAGTGATCACTTTCCTGAGTTACCTTTCATTCAATGCCTAACATTGTTTCATAAATTCTGTCTCTTTATTTGCTGAAAGTAGACTGGAAGCACAAGTCATCCATAGGATGTTATTCAAATTCATGTATTTCAGGATTTCTCATTGGTAAACTGAAAGGGTGGAAGAACACGAGGCAAGTCTGGATAGCTGAAGAGAAGTCACACAACAAGCAGCCTTTTTATCATAACCAGGATAATTTTGTGAGTTGTGAGCAAATAAGAAATGTGGTATAGTGGAATAGATGAGCCTAGATTGGATTTGGGGGAACCAGAGATTGGTGAGAAACCCAGAATAGAGTTTCTAGAAATAGTCCGGAGAAAACACTGTGGGGATATAAGCCTAGATAGTGATGGCAACCATAGAGGTGGGTGGACAAATTTAAGGGATATTTGGATCTCAGAAGTGCCAAAATTCAATGCCATCATCCATGTGTTTGAGTCAAGGGGTAGCAGCTGGAGTGGAGAAAGATTTTAAGAAGCTATTTAGGTTTCAGCCTTGGATGAACTGACAGATGTGGTGCCAGAGGCCCAAAGAAGAGGGACCATAGGTAAGGAATGAATATTGTGCAGAAGATGATTAAGTCAGTTTACGTAGAACTTGAGCTGAAGTGTCTGTGGCATACTCAGGCATGGAATACCGAACTGATACTCATGTACAGAGAGTTAAGGAGATAGAACTTAATTAGAAATGAAGTTTCAGGATTCTAGTATTAAAGTGGTAGTTGAAGCCATACATTAAGTAATAATCCTCACTCTGAAGAGCCCATATGTACTATTTCACTGTTTCTTTTTGGTAACAGGCCTTGTTGGCTGTCTAACAACAGCCATTTCTCTATTTCCATTCTAACTCTTTGACAGAACTTCACTTTCTATTTCAGAGTATATCAGCTGAAGCCATGTGCTCAGGCAAGCAGAAAATAACTGTAAACCAGGACATGGGTACTGTTTGATATAAACTAGCCATGGAGATGTCAGTCAGTTGGGCTTAGACAGAGGAGAGAAAGGGTTGACCAAAGCCAGATACAAATTCCAACTTTCACATTTACAAGTTGTGTGACTTTTGGCAAGTTACTTGAACACCTTAAGTGTCAGGTAATTTTTTTTATAATGGGGTGATCGTGACATTATAATAGTTCACTCATTTACTCAAAATACTGAATATTTATCCAGTTTCACACATCCTGCTAGCTGCTAGGGAGTGGTGATGACGACAGATCCAGTCCTTAGCCTCACTGAACAGATCACATTTCAATGAGTGCAATACAAAAATTCTGTCTGTGATGTCTGTAATGACAGTAGGGTGGAATAAATAAATAATAAATAACTGAAGTTGAGTACAATTATCTATTAGAATTTGTGTCTATTCCAAAGATTTAGGGATCAAACCAGGTGATGTATGGACATCTCCAAATGCAATGCCTAGCACATCATAATTGTTCAATAAATGACTAAAACATTGCATCGAGAGGTAGTAAATGATTGGGAACATTACTGTCAAAGGAAAGACCATTAGTAAAAGTCCAAATCTTTGTGGGGTATGTGGGAGGAATGGTAATCAATAAATTTGATTGAAGCATTGGATATATGTTAAGGAAAAATTTAGCTGATTCAGTAATAAAGCTTGGCATTTGATCATAGAGATCGTCCAGTGACAGATAGGCTATTTGCTATAAAGAAATTTTGTATGTATACCTATATTACATATTTTTAATATATATATGTTTTATATATATACACATGTATATAAAACTTTTGCCACTTTCCTGTAGCTTGATAACTTTTACAAAGAAGCTTTGATCAATCTCTAACCAGAAGTGTCATCGGTGAATAATGCCATAAGATCATATTAAACATATCCCGCACAAGTATATCCGGAGCAAAGATAAAGTGTCGACAGGATGATTGAGTTCAGCTTGCAAAATTGATTATTTTACTTCCCAACTCTTTAGCCTTTAATTGAAAGGGATAGATGTGACGGAGTACCCATGGCCTTGGCCACAGTGCCGGGCAGAGCCTGAAAACTAACACCCTGACTTCTGGGGGCAATGAGCCAAAGATTTCCATAGGTCAATTCTCCCTCTCGACTCTGTTCAGTTGATGAGGATGGGATCAATGGGAAATTGGCCAGGTCGCCACTCTGACGCCTTCCATCCTGCATCTGTGCAGGGAAATAGAGCTTACGTTACCCCAACAGCAGGGGATAAAATTAGATTTTATTGCACACTAACGTGTTCAGCCACCCATCCAAATCACCCCGACTAGGGGAAGAAAATATCCTGTTGAAAAAGAAAACTCTGGGAATTGTTTCTCCAAGATAATTAACTGTTTCCACTTTGGTTAAATTGGAAACGGGGTTAGTGAGCCTGACCTCAAAGTTTGGTGCCACATTTTCCACAATAGCAGTCTTTTAAAATACCATGTGAAGGATGCAGAATGGCCTAAAGAACTGTGTGGTACTGACTGAAGATGCAGGGGCTGAAAAGGCCATTGCTTCCATGGTAAGATATGGGACATGCCATGACCTATTACAGAGAAGGTTAATACAGTGCACCTTTCCCCTGAGGGTCGCTGTACCCTTGTTTAGGAATGTCAGCTTGATCCTTGAAACACACGTTACTGGTAGGATTAACCCAATTTCTATACTTGTATAGTAGACAAAAGAGCAGCCCTTCTGTTTTTACTGAAGTCTTATTAGGAGCTTATTGAGGAAAAACATGACTTAGGAGAGGATGTGTAGGTGTACACACATGTGAATGAATGTATTCTGATGCTGTAAGTATCACAAAGTCTCCATTATCATTGAGCAGATAATACAATTTTGGCATTACTGGAAAAATATATCAAGGGTATGAAGAAGCCTATTGTTTCAGGATTGATTACTCGCGCCCCTTCTTTTGTTATTCTATTTTCTGTTCTTAGGGGTCCCTCCTGACCGTTAATAGTAGAATGCTCCTAGTTGTCTTCATCAACACTAAATGCTGTTGTGTTTTTCTTCAGTGATGCCAGTCCCTTCATACCTCCCAATGATTTTGTTTGATTGTTGCTTTTTTCTCGTGTCTTGGTGAAAAAAGAGTAATTTCTAGCTTTGATCCTCTTGAAATTTTCTCCTTCCTACAGTTAAAAAAAAAACACTTCCCCAGCATCAAAGCAAACTCCTGTGTGGCATCAACAATAGACTTAGCTATGGAAACACTATCCTCTTGCTTATTTAATTTTTTACAGGGACTTTGGAAAATCACTGATTAGCCCATATGTTTCTTTTTAAAATTTCAACATTCCAAAGGGGGCTAAATATAACATTTTCTGGAGACTGTAGTCAGAGTTTTACATCAGTTTTATTATAGTGGAAAAAACATGGGATTGGGGGGCAACATACATCTCCAGGTAGAACAATGATGAATTACAGTGCCTTTAATAGATAGACTATTATGTAGCCATTAAAATGATACATATGAGGACTTTCTGATGATGTGGGGAAATATTTATAATATAAAGCTAATAAGCTAAATCAATACCCAGAACTGCTTAATACCAACACCCACTCATTTGTGCACTCATGTAAACAGAAATGTATAAGAACCACGTACAAATGAACACTTCACCAAAAGTTTAATAGTGATTATTTTGAAGCTAAGAAATTAAAAATACTTTTTTTCTTCATACATGTTAATATTTTTTAAATAGCCATGCATTTAATTTTAAAATGAAAGAAAACCAGAATCATTTGAATCCAACCAACAAAAAAAGTTGTCTGAAGGAAAAGTATGCTGGGTGGCCCCTTAGTCACCAAATTCACTGACCTTTTTTTCCTACACCTCAGGAGTTCACTACTGCTATCCCAGCATCCACTGAGAGAGAATACAGTTTCCCTAGAGGGTAAAATGACTTGCCAGAGTGAAGTGGTGACTTAGTACTGAGGTCAGTTCTGGACCCTATCCACAAACACCAACAGCTGCTGTGAATAGTTTGGTGACTCCTGCTTCTATTGTTCAACCAGCTGTTTTATGTTTTGTGACCTATGGCCTAACAGCAATGGTAAATATCTGCTTCCCTCTCCATGAGAGACTTTTATTGGAAGCATTAAGAACCCTACTGGTTATAGCTTACTACATGACATTTCCCAAAGTCACAAGGAATATGACATGACATTTCACAGGGTTGTGATTTTGCAAACATTTCTTATAAAACATCATGAAAGTTTCTCATTAAACTAAACTAATTTGACTGGGACAATTGGTGGTTTGGAAGGTTTTTTTTCTTGCATTAAAACTAGGTGTTCCAACTTCTAATTCATTCACTTATCCTTTACAGATCCTTTCCTAAACCATGGAGGCAAATCTGCCTTAGAAGCTAATTCCTTAAACTTCTCATTACATTTGAGGAAAGACACCTACTTGTACCAAGACATACTTTCATTAAAGGAAATAAGAAGAGAGGAGTGAAACTCTTTGAGTCTATAAAGTCTTTAAAATTTTTTAAATTTACCCTAACTCTAGAATTAATAATAATGAGACTATATGAACTGCAGATGGAGTTAGGTGCTTATCTTATTAGCTAGGTGTTAACAAAGTGTGCCCTGTTAGCCAAACAAAAACATGTGGTTAACTACATTGAGGAACAAAGTAAAAATATATACATTTATTCACCACAGGACTTCTCAGAATTCTTAATTCATTAAAAAAAAATGCTTTTGGTCTTCCAGGAGGAATATAGTGGCCTGTGACAGCAGTTGATGTAAGTTTTGTCTTCCTTCTCCTTCTGAAAGCCAACTTTGTCTCCCCTCCTCAGGAGTGAGCGCATGACCATGCCTAGCCAATCAGAATCCATAAAAATTATTCAACAGTAGTTAGTCCAAGGGGTGGGCATATGAACCATGCCAGCCAATCAGAGATATCCCTGGGATGCCACAGAAATGATGAGAGGAAGAAATGTCCCCCTTCCTCACTATCTCCTTTCCAACCCCTTTCCTTGCAATATTTTTGTCCATAGCATTTATCATCATGTAGCACATTGTGTATTTTCTTGCTTATTTTGTCTGTTGTCCCATTCCCCTCAGTAACATTTAAGTCCCATGGAGGCAGGAGGAATTTTATGTCTGTTCTGTTCACTGGTGTGTCTAGTATATGCTATACAATAGATGTTCAATAAATATGTTGTTGAATCTTAACTAGATCAAGAAGCATAGAGTGTGTACTGTTTCTCAAATTTATTTCAAAATAGAATCCTTTATCCATAAGGTATTAGAAAGATTAGTTCTTTGTGGAACATACTTTGTGAAATGTTATATTTATAAGGGTCCTAATAAGTTTAAACATGGATATTTTTTAAATGAGGAAACTGAGAGGTTAAGTAATTGACCCAAAAGCCCCCATGACACTTGAAGTTTCATGAATTTGAGCCCTAGGCTCTCCCACATAAACCCCTGCTACCATGTATAGAATGTCTTCTAGTACATGCTAGGATCACTGAAGGGTCTGCCTCCTCTGGCACGTTATCTTACTGAAACGTCAGTATGATCAGAGGGGTTGGAATGGAATTCCTCTTTTGCCCACAAAGTTAAAGATGACTTCTTCAAGGCTGCACAGCCATATGCCGGGGTAGGAGTTAATTGGTTCCCCAGTTTGCATTTCTGATGAACAGGAAATACTGCCTCCAAACCCATCCTTCCTCTTCACTTTTCAAAGGCTCCAGTTTCCCCAAAATGTATACAGACTATACTCCTAATTAAGCAAAACATGCGTTGAAAGTCTGTGTGAAGTCAGTGTTGCACATTGCACCTTCAGGATCCATTCAACCAATTTTGGGGTGCCTACTATGTGCCAGGTGCTGTGTTAGGCACAAGAGATACAAAACAAAAACAGAAACGGTGTCATCCGTGTAAAGTGTAACATCTGGCGAGAGGAGATAAAGAACTATTAAGCATACAGGTTTCGGTGATTGTGATACATGATACAAAGAAAAAATATAGTAGAAGATTTCTAAATTATTTAGTTTTAGATGGGACTCTCTGAGAAGCTTTGTGGCTCAGCTCCTCAAAAATAGGTAGGTACTGGATGTCATGTTCTAAAAGGGGAAGAGAAATTCCATCCATCCTAATCTAGCCGTTAGGCCTTTTAGAAACCAACTCTGCAATCGATTCTAGAGTTGAATTATTTCCTTTCCCATTGAATAACTTGGCAACATCTTAGAGCCCTCCAAAAGGACCTGGCCTTACCAACAAACAGATTTTATGCTGAACTGGACCTGAGATTAGATGGAAAGTGCTGTCTTGGAGGCAGATGCAAAGTGCTTTATGCATGTAATAGCACTGTTCTTCATTATCCATTATTTATCAGCCTGGGGAGATTGGAGGAGACTGAGCAAGACCCCTTAGTTTAATGTGAGGTCTTTATCTCTCAGCTTTTTGAGCTCACACATGCCAAGAAAAGCTGTTGAATTTTTGTCAGTGAGCACACACATCATTTGGCCAGCCAGCTTTCAGACTGAAATGCGTGAGGCCTCAGAAACGAAGCCACGTGAAAATTTGATCATGCTTCTTAGGGAGGTGTTGTGAGGGGGTTTAATTGTAGGGCTGTGGGAAAGGGGTGTGTCTTGCCAGTGGGTTTCAGCCCCGGGCAAGTTCACTGTGGATTCAATGTGACCAAAGAAAATTGGCAGCAGAATGCTCTTTGGGGTAAAAGGGTTATACCCAACTTTATTTCCAGGTGGCAGATCAGTCACTAAAATCCCGTTCAGTCAGAGCGAGTCTGCATGCAGCGAGCTGGTCTCTGCCTCTGGGCCCCTCTGTCCGCACAGCTGTCCCACACAGCCGTCTTCTGGGCTTCTCTGCACAGTCATCCCACACAGCCATCCTCTGGGCCTTTCTGCATAGTCATCCCACACAGAGCCATCCTCTGGGCCTCTGTCCTCGGCACTGCCACCACTCCAGCCTCTGCTCTGCTCTCCTGCAGCCTTCCAGCCCTGCCACCGTATTGTGCCCAGAGCGCTGGGCAGAGCTCTTTTTATAGAGCGAACAGCCATGTATTGCCCACAGGTGTGCAGTGAGCTAGTCAACCACAGCCAGGTAAGAATCCTGGCCATAGAAACTCTCATTTTATCCACAGGGTGAGTGGTGGGGTTTAGGATAAACATTTTCCCTCTGAATTACTTTAGTTTTTTTTCCATAAAACAACAGTTGTCAACCTTTGCATTGGTGTCACTTGGGGACTTCAAAATTCTGATGCCTGAGACCCACCCCTGGAGAGGGTGATTGACGTGATCTGCTTAGAGGCTTGAGCATGGAGATTTGTCACAACTTCCCAGGTGATCCTACTGTGCTGTCAGTGTTGAAAAGCGCCTCTGTATGTGTAGGTGTAACAGTGATGAACAACTTGGATGTGGGGCAAGGTCAAATATTTTAGGACTGTCAATCCTGCCTTGCCAGCCTCCATAAAAGATTAATTCAGTCACTCATGGGCAGAGCTTTGTTATTCTGTTCTCATGCTACCCTTTTGATCACTTTAGACAAACTGGTCAATTTACCTATATTTAAATCACAGAAATGTTGCCCTTTCCAAGGTAATTTTCAACGCAAGTGGATTTTCTTGGGCATCTGGTCCTAGGAGGCTGGTGTGAGTGGAAGGTGACATAGCTTCCGTGTGTCTAGCCTGGGTGCCTGCAGAAGGGCAGCCTGGCCAGAGGAAATAGAGGCACAAAACTCTTCACCAGGAATCTCTTATTTTTCCTACTGTGCCTGTGGATAAAATGAGAGTTCCTGTAGCTAGAATTCTCACCTGGCTGTGGTTGACTAGCTCACTGCACGCCTGTGGGCAATACATAGCTGTTGACTCTATAAAAAGACCTCCGCCCAGTGCTCTGGGCATGACAAGGCTGCAGGGGAGCAGAGCAGAGGCTGGAGTGTGGCAGCACCGAGGACAGAGGCCCAGAGGACGGCTGTGTGGGACGATTGTGCAGAGAGGCTCAGAGGACGGCTGTGCAGGCAGAGAGGCCCAGAGGACAGATATGTGGGACAGCTGTGCAGAGAAGCCCAGAGGACAGCTGTGAGGACAGATGAGCCCAGAGGCACAGATCGGCTTCCTGCATGCAGACTTTCTCTGAGTGAATGGGATTCTAGTGACTGACCTGCCACCTGGAAATAAAGTTGGGTATAACCCTTTCACCCCAAAGAGCGTTCTGCTGTCAATTTTCTTTGGTCACATTGAATCCATAGCAAACTTGCCTGAGGCTGAAACCCATTGGCAAGACAGTGCCCCGCACAGTTGATGTTGGAAAAGTTCTCTTACAAAAGGAATGAATTTTCCTGCCAAAATATTTCACCGTAAGCCTTTCTGTCTGCCAAGTGAAATTTCTCTTTAGTAGGATGTGTAGCCATTGATACAATTCCAACCCAAAGCAAAGAAGCTCAGCCTTGAGTTTCATCTCCCACAGGTGTTTGCATGCATTCTCTCCAGGTTTTCAGAAAATGGAAAGTGGAGGTTAGATTCATTGATACATTCAGAGACCTCAAGGGATCTAGGCTCCCAGAAAGAGAGAATGAAGCCAAGAGATATTAATCACCTATAATGGGCCAGGCACTTTGCTGAGAGATAGGTATCCCCATCCTCATTTCGTGGATCAGGAAATTTGGGCTCTGAGAGTTCAAGTTATTGGCTCAGAGTCCCAAGGCATGGTGAATGGAGGGAATTGGGAGTCAAATTGAGGCCTCTATCTCTCTATGCTTTTTGCCCTCCACCATGCTAACCCCCGTGGGAACTTCTGAATTTAGACTTTCATCAGCAAAAGAGACTGCTTCTTTAGCCCAAAGGAAACCACTTTTATTGAGTCTTTGAGATTTCTTCCATCCATCTCGCAGAATGATTGGCTAGCCAGTAGGTCCAATTAGGAAGTTCCTCTGGCTTCAACCCAGGATTCATTAGAGTGTGCTGATCAGGAGAGGAGCTCTGGCTTCAGACAGTCTGGGATTTAAGGCAGCTCCACTGCTCACCACTCGTGCTATCTTAGGCAACTCACAAACCCCTCTGAGCCTCAGTTTCCATTATCTATAAAGTGGGGACAATGGTGGCGCTTATCACATAAGGTTTTTGTGAGGATTGAATGAGATGATCACATCTGACACTTCGCAGAGCACACGTTAAGTGCCCGATAGATGTCAAAAATCATCACTGTTACAATCCCCACCCCCCCAGGGCATGTGTTACCACTTGGCCTTCTCCTGATGGGCAGAGAAATGAATTACCTCAGATATTCCCTTGATTGTAGGACTCAGCAACCCAGCCTGAGCCAAGCACCACATCCATTGCCGTTTCAGCTTCTGCCTTTCTTCTAACTGTGTATTGATCACATCTCTTTGCATCCCCAGCCTCCATTCATATGGAGGTAATGCAATTGCTTATTTCAGAATGAGAGCAAAGAAAACTGACTCCTCCTCCTTGAAGAATGGCTGAAAACCCCTCAATTTTATACTGTGTTTTAATCAGGCTTGAAAGAAGTGACAGAAAGCCAATAGCCAGGCTTGGAAATCTGTGAGAAAAACACCCCAGGAAGGCTCATTTGTTTCTTGTGCATAAGTGAAAGCCAAGTGGGCTCTGGAGAGCTTCAAAAGCTGCTGCTGCGGTCACTGCCCAGGCCGGAGCTGGGTAGATGGAGACAGGGGTCCCTGCTCGGACCCCACTTTCTCTGCCTCGTTGGAGAGGACAAATGGCTCACCACCTCGGGTGACAGGAGCCTGTGCCCTGTCCCTGGGAACGGCCTCTCTTAGAACTCATGCCTACACACATGCACTTCCTCTGGGTTCTTGACTTGTGTCTCAGCATTGCAGTGCCTCTCAGAACACCACCACGGTTAAATTCTAATTAAGATGCTGAGGTCAAGTCAAGGTCACAAACATCTACTCTTTCAATTACAGGTTCTGTATAACAGCAGTAACTGTACTTCCCATTCCATGTGTAAAGCACAGCCCTATTTATTATCTCATTAGTAGAAACAGCAATGCTGAGAGGAAGGTGTCTTTACTCAGATACTGTCACCCAGTTATTTTCATTTGATTTGATTTATAAAATAGGAATAATGATCCCTATTTCACAGGACTGTGGTAAGGATCGAATGGGGACTTTTCTAATATAATAGCTATTTAATTATATGTCTGTGGAATCTGAACCCACGGAAGCCAACCTTCATTGAAATCTCACATTCATTCTAAAGTGGCAAAACCTGGATCTGATTCCAGGTCTTCAGAATGCTCTTTATCTTATTCAGAAATTGAAAGCCCTGTTGGGATTTCTAAGACCTAATTTGTATGTTATTTCTGTGAGGCAGCAGGGACAAGAGGAAAAGAAATGTCTTATAAAACATCATGGGATCATAATAATGTCAGGAGTCAACATGTCTGTATTAGAATTAGGTTCTATTAGGCACTAGTTGTGTGACCTTGGACAACTCACTTTTATCTGAGCCTCAGTTTCCAAAAATAAAAAATAATATTTGCCTTGCAGGGTTTTTGCAAAGTTTAAGTGTAACAATGTGTGTAAAGTTGCTCTCAGCATTTGGTACATGAAGAACAACAGTGTGCCCAACTCAACAGCTGGAAGAAATAATGGGAAATGTTTAGTAAGGAGGTGACCTACCCTCAAACAGAGAAGAAAAGGATAACCCAGTCATGTTGCTCTGAACAGTCAAGTCCAGTCTTCATCATATGCATAGACTAAGACCCATTCTCAACTACAGTTGACAATGAATGTCAGTGAGGAAGGAGGCAAGTCGCTTCCTGGCTGATCAGGTCACACAGCTACAGGGCAGTCTCAGTGCCATGGGAAGTTTTCTGAGCATCAGTTTCATCATCTATAAGGTAAGGGCAATGTCATACCTATTGCATGGGTTGAAGGAGATAATTCACATAGAGTAGATTAGGATGACCTCAGTGCAGTCTACCACATATTAATAAACACATGTTTTCACCAACTTTGGGCAGGTCCTGTGCTTACTGGAGACAGGCCCATAACAGGCTTTGCCCTCAAGGAATGCTTGTCCTTGTGGGGAGGCAGTCCTAAGGCCATGCAGCTGAGGTCAGCAAAAGGGGCTGTGGAAGCACGGATGGGCAGAGCCCTCCCCCAGGAATGATGTGTAGTGTGAGGTGTACAGTTCATTTGGAAAACACTTCAAAATGGAGAGCTTGTGCTGGAACCCAGATTTGACTCCAAGCACTGCCACTTAACTCTGGGGCACTGGCTACCTCTCTTTATTCTTTGAATCTCAGTTTCCTTTTCTGTAAAATGGGTTTATTTATACTTGCAGAGTTCAGGAGAGGATTAAAGGAGATACAGTATTCAGGGGGTGACTCTAGCATGTTGACAATGTTAGAGAATTGCTAGCTATGTTTTAATGTAAATATACATTGGTGTGTCCAGATAAAAAAAAACACTATAAGAGGGGATATTAAATTTTGTATCAATTGGGCTACTTATTTATTTATTTTATCAAAGTATAGCTGATATACAATATCATATTGGTTTCAAGCATACAACATAGTGGTTCAACAGTTACATACATTATTAAATCCTCACCTTAAATTACTATCTGTCAACAGAGAAAGATGTTACAGAACCATTGATTATGTTCCATGTTTTCATCCCTTTCATTAAAATATGTTATTATTGAGATTTTATGCCTCTTTATCCCCTTCACCCACCCACCCCAGTCACTTTTCAGTGTCTATGAGTTTACTGTTGTTTTGTTCATTTTGTTTGGTTTTGTTTTTAGATTATGCATGTTAAGTAAAACCATATGGTATTTGTCTTTCTCCACCTGACTTACCTCACTTAGCATAATACCTTCTTGGTCCATCCATGTTGTCACAAATGGCAGGATTTCTTTCTTTTTTTATGGCTGAATAGTATTCCCCAGTTGAGCTATTTAAACAGAGACTAGAGGTAAGCCATAGAGAAGATCCTTAATGATATTTGCCAATGCATTCCCCATACAATCTGATAATCAGGCGTTTTACCTGAGAGGAGGGAATCCTGCTCCAAGACTCCTGAAAAGGATAGTTCTCAGGCCAGTGGGCAAGGCCTGGAGAGGTGAGCAGGGGAGAGAGAGAGAGGACATATGCCGAAGCAGGGCTGACGACCAGGAATCTTATCAAGGGCCCTAATCCCTTAGAGAAAAATCACACATGCATTAAAGAGAACATTCCTTAATGCTCACAGGTATGGATTGGGAAGCATCATTTAGAATCCATAGTTTGAAGCTTTGAGAAAACAGAGGTGACTTGATGGAAGGAAAGGGAACACCAGTTAGGAGCATTACAACAGTCCTGTTGTGAGGTGGTAATGGCCTGGAGTGGCAGTGGGAAAATAAAAACAAATGGGGATGGATTACCATTAAGATAAAATAATTAATTGGAAAGTTCACAGTCTAGAGCCTAAAAGAGAGAGAAATAATGTAGCAGACAGCGATGCCAGCCTCAGCATCTAAAGTTGGCTAGAACTTAGAGACCATTCTGTGCTTTATTAACCATGTAGCCTTGGGTGAATCACTGTATCCCCATAAGCTTCATAGTCCTCATTTCTGAAATGGGATTTACGATGATACATATATCACAAGGGCTGTGGAGAGCCTTAGGAAATACCCCAAGCAAATTATTGAACACCATAAACATCAACATTGATAATTCTAATCATACCTAATATACCTAATATATTACACCTAGTATACCTAACATAGTGTTATTAGATATAATACATCACAAATACAATAGTTGTCAGTTTTGTTTCTAACAAAGTTGGAGCCAAAGCAGCCTTGAGGCTCTCCCTCATTAACCAGATAGTATACCTGACTGGAGATTCCCAGCCTCACACCTCTTGAGACATCCAGGAAAGGTGATAAAGGCAGGTACCCTTGACTCATCCAATGTCAAAGAGAATTGGGTCAGAATCTGGAGGAAAGAGAGAGGGAAGTTAGTGCAAGGCTTAAATTCCAAGAACCAAATAATAATTCAAATCCCATTGATGATAGAAGCCAAAGGAATTTTCCCCTTTTACCCTCTAGTACCACATAATAGAAATGGGGATGCAGAGATTTCCCTGTCACGTGGCCATAGGGCCTGATATGGAACAAGCTCATGTAAGCCACAAGAAACACTCTCAGCAATTTCAGAGAATTTAAGACTCCTTTGAGCACACCAGGGAGACAGGACTCTGAGAATCTGTAGAGCCCCTTCAGGTTCTTGCCACTCATCAGTTTCTAGGGTTAAACATCTTTAATTGGCCCTTTCCGACCTCCATAGAGACAAAAATCAGTCCTCTGTGTTCACTTTTGCTTAAGATTCGAAGAAACCCATGCCTATTTCAAGGAACTGTAGATGTTGAAAGATGGTCTGACTTAACCTTCCAGATTTACAAAGAATAACATTTCCCAAAAGCTTTGCAGTTGCAAAGCCTTTGGCATATATAACATCTCATTTATTCCTTGTATGGATACTGGGTGGCAAATATTCTCAGACAAGAAGGTGAGGAGGGAGTTTGCCCATTGTTGTGGGGCAAGCTGTTGTGTGTTCCATTCCTGCACTGCCACTTTTAAGGCATGTGCCCTCAGGATGAGTTCATTCATCTTCCTTGCCTCAGTTTTTGTATCACTACCCTAGGCACTGGATGTATGTTGGAGAATGAAACAGACATAGTTTCTTCCCCATGAAACTTATAGTCTCATGAGGGCCAATGAGTCATAAATAAGTAAACAAATGCATAAATATGTTACTATAAACTGCCAAAGCTCTAAAAGGATAATAAACAGATTGCTCTGATGGAGTGTAAAGAGGAAAGAATCTATGCTGTTAAGGTCTCCCAGCATAAAGGACAATATTAAAACCAAGACCTGAAAGAGGAAGACAGCCTTCCAGAGAGTGTTGGGTGATCCTAGCTGGCCAGTAGGCCTAGGGAAGGGTGGCCTATGTGAGACAGTTCCTACACCCCTCCTGACACGTGGGGTCTGGGTGATAAATGGGGGCTTGAATCTGGAATTTATTTTACAGGTGATCAAACTGTCGAGGCTTAATAGCTCAGAGAAGGGGTGGAGAAAGGTTCTAACCAGTTCTTCTCCTTCCTTTTGCCTTGAGAAGCAGTTGCCAGTGAAAGTGTCACACAGAGTGATAGAGTCACAAAAAAGAGCAGGAGGACTGGGACCCCACCCTGCCTTTAATACTCCAAATGCTATATCCCACAAAGCAGCTTACCTTCTTGCTGCAGATCCCTTCCATTTCCCCTTTTAAAATAAAGGCTTCTTTTTATTAATTTTCTTTGACTCTTTCAACCTATATTTAATTTGGCTTGACTAAGTCCAGGCTCCCCTGAGCCAGGCTTTCTTTGGGACCTGTGCACTGCTGTGTGGGAGAAGAAAGCCCCCCGTCGCTGATGGAGGAGGCCTCCAGAGTAATAGGCCTGGCGGACCTGGAAATATGGTGGGGAGGAGGGCAGCTACATTGCGGATATCTGGGTGCTGAGCATGATGCTGACTCAACCAGAAAGAAGTGGTTGCTAGAATGAAATATGTGTCTGCAATGTCATGAAGGCACCATAAACCAAACAACACCCAATGGTGTTATGGAGTCCCTTTAAATTTACAACCTGCTGTCTGTGGAGGGGTCCACCAGGTCAGGATGCAGGAAGGAAAAGAGGGCGTGTGTGTGTGTGTGTGTGTGTGTGTGTGTGTGTGTGTGTGTGTGTGTGTCTGTCTGTCTGAGAAAGTAGGAAAAATGAGACGTGGCAAAACCAGGAGAAGCATAGGGAACCAGAGAGAAATGCAGGGAAAAAGATGCAAAGAAAAATACACAAGAAAAAGATACAAAGAAAAGTAAGCAAGGGGTGAGGCGGGGAGAGAAAAAACTGAAAAAGAAAAACATCCACCTCAAAGATAAGTAGAAACATAGGGGAAGGTATAGAGAGAGAGAGAGAGAGAGAGAGAGAGAGAGAGAGAGAGAGAGAGAGAGAGAGAGAGAGATTGAAACAGGCAGACAGAGGGGCAGAGACCAAGGTAGAAAGAAAATAGATAGATGGAAAGATGCTGAAAGTACAGTGAGAGAAAAACAGAGAGGGGTTGAGAAGCAGAGAAAGAATGGGGGAAAGAAACAGGAATAAAAAGAATGACAAGACAGACATACCCAGAGAGAGACAGAGAAACAAGAGTTGATAACAATCAAAAACTGACAGTCGGAGATGCAGAGACTGAGTCAGAGACAGGGAGACAGAGATGCGAGCAATGAATCCGGAGGCAGAGAGGGAGGAAGGGGAGGAAGTAGCAATGGAGAGAGACACAGAGAATTCGGAGACAAAGAGAAATAAGCAGAGGTGGGGGTGGGGGGAAACATGCATTCAGGTGCTGAGAGGTGGCCTGGCAGCGACTGGGGCTCCCCTGAAGACAGCAGGCTCTCTGGGTGGGCAGTTCTGAGGCCCCGAGTCAGTTCTGGCTTCTGCTCAGGCCAGAGATGAATGGCTGATGGGGGTTTACAGTAACAGGATTCATTTAATGAAAAATTTCCTACACATAAATGATATCTACTCAAAGGGCCTCTTTTACTTTCTTGAAAATGGAAAGCGAAGTTACTTAATATTGCTTTACTGAGAAACAGGTATATATGTCAAAAAATGGCCCTTGCTAGTCTCTAAAAAAAAAAAAAACCCAAACATTTCTAACCTCAGACAGTGTTTTTATTACAACTTGTTACTCTCTGAGTGGACGTGTTCCGAATGTCTGCCGCAATCCTTTTCCAATTAGATTTTTGGATGACACTTACCGCAAGGGAAATACAATTTCTTGGTCTGTGAATTGTTTATGTCCTCATCAAAATATATCTTTAACAACACCCTGGGAGATGATTTTCAAAAGAACTTTCCAATCTGCAGACTCTTTAAAATCCCCTTCTAAACTTTCCATAGTTTATAAAGGGAACAAATAACCCTGCTCTGGAACATTTAGCTTAGAGAACTCTTGCTTTGTTTAATACTTAACAATAATATTTGTTATTTATTGAACTGGTCCTGCCTAGGTGCCTTATAGAAAGTATCAAATTTAATCTTTCTCACAACCCTACAGAAGGTATTATTATCCCCATTTTACAGATAAGGAAACTGAGGTTCAGAAAGGTTAAAGAACTTGCTGGAAGCTATGTCCTTAGTAATAATGACATCTTTGATTTAGGCAATACAAAATATGTAGCACATATAGTATATTAGCTGCTTCCCTAGAACATTGCACGTGCATTTCATAACAGCCCATTCTCGGAGCTCTAAGACTCAGAGAATTAAGGTAAGTTTCCCAGGACCAGTTAGCAAATAAGTGGGAGGTCCAGAGTTCAAACCAGGCCTGTTCAATTCCAAAACCTGTGCCCTCCAAGTTCAGGATAGTGGCTCTCTCTCCTTGCTCGTGTCAGCAATCTCAACATCTCTCAAGCTTTGAGCTCAAGGAAGGCAAGAGAGTGTGTTCTAGGCACTGGTATGCTTCCTCCCAAGAAATGAAGTTTCCTGAGAGCAAGAACCCGTGTCCCTGTACTGGTATCAATACCTGGCATTTCGTAGAGGATCAGTAAATATGAATTGAATCAATGTTGTACTTGGCACGTGATTGATGCTCCTTGCCTATTAGCCTGCCATCCTTCAGCAGAATCACTCTGCTTTGAAGCTCAGCGGTCCTCAGTGTGCTGACTTCTGCAAATTTTTTACTGCTCAGGGAAAGTGTAGAATTCCAAAGTCTAGCACATTTGTCCTAAGGTGCAAATCAAGTGTCTTTCTGCAACAATGGCCAAGACAGGAGCTTTTATGAAAACCTTCATTTGAGTTGAGAAACTCTTGATTTGAAAAAATGGTTCTGTGCTTCCTCATCCATTCCTTCAGCCTGCTCAGACTTCAGCATCATTTTTAAGTTTCAAAGTGAAGAAAGGACTTTGATTCATGTTACCCATTACACAAAGGAGGTAGGGGCACAATTGTTGCTTTCATTAGAAGGCTGCTGTGATCAAGCCTAGTTTACACCTCGACCTTGTTCCAACTTAAATTTGTAGGGCAAAAGTGAATCTGATTTTATTAAGTGGGGGCTCTTGGAAACTGGTACCTAAGAATGTTATGGTGAATTTTGCTTCGTAGTAAATAAGAACACTGAGTCTGTAGGTTCCAGAAACAAAGAGAAAATTATAATATAAACTCCATGAACCATGGGTGCTTTTTCCTGAGTCTCTAATTCTAAAAGCAGTTTCTACCACAGTTAGATGCCAGATTCTTATTGTGCTATACTTACCATAAAATATAAGTTCAGTGAGGGATAGGGTTACTGGTTAATATTTCTACAAAATGATGGCTGTTACATGTATTCCCTTCTGGATAAGAGGTCGCTACAGACATACTGTTGCTCCCTCTCCCAGCTGTTTAGCCATACTGGTTAAGGGCAAACCAGCCAGCAGTTTGACCCAGCTGACAACTGGGAGCTGCTTGTTATCATACATGGTCCAATGCAGAAGACTAGGAGTCTGTCCCATTTTCCACCTTAGTTTCCTTGGATATGATCCCTTTTTCTCATGCCCTATCTTGTCTTTCAGAGAAAACTGACATAGTCTCCTAACTGGTCTCCTGTATTTAGACTCTCCAATGCAAGGTCTATGGAGAAGATGGTTCTTCTAGTAATTGAGACTGCAGGCATCCTGATAGGGTACTGGGAACAATAGAAACTACCAGTTATTCAGCGTCTACTCAGCGTCCGGCCCTTTACTTAGTGCATGGCATATATTACTTCATTTCATAACTACGGAATTCTGTGGAGAAGTTACTTTCATTATCTTGATTTTACAAATAAGAGAACTAAGCCTTGGAGAAGGTGAATAAAATGCCCTAATATCAACCTGTTGGTCCATGGTAGCAGCAAGGTTCAACCTGGTCAAGTATCCAATACCCTCAACCACTCTCCGTTTCTGCCTCAGCACACCTTTAAACTAAATTAACCTGGTTCTGGGAGCCCAGCTCCAGAATATACTAACCCTCTGACCAATTGTAAGCAATTTCAGTTTCTGAACTTCAGGTTCCTCATTTATAAAATGGATATCATTATATTTATTTGGGGCCTTATTTTTAGGATTAAATAAGCTAATGGATATATAAACCATAGCACTTAGTCATGCACATAGCATGGATTAAAAAAATTGAAGATTATTGGAAATAACTTTGCTTCTCTTCTATAAGGAAGATTTGACTTCAACTTCTCAGAGAAAAGATTATTTCTTGAATATCTATATGTTATATACATTGCCATAAACATGCAGAAAGGTTCTGGGGGTGAATGCTGTTTTCATCAAAGTAAATTGGGATCCAAAACCACATTTCTTGACTCTTTGCTCTTCCTCCCACAAAATATGGCCTTTCTACATTAAGAAGAAAAATCATCAACAAAAGCAATCTATGAAGAATCTCTCTCTATCATCTCTCCAATCATCCCATTTATCCTATTGCCTTTGCTCAAATTTTCCTGCTCACTGCCTACAATGGAAAGCAACCAGCCCTCTTTGTTCTAATACCACATCTAGATGTTGGGGTTTCTTATGGGCAATTTGAAAATGGCAAATGATGATGGAATGTTCAGTCACACACTGAAGTGCCCTACTGGAGTGAAATACACCACACAATGCTTAACTGTTTCCCTGCTGGTGTTTACTGGAGAAGCATTATTACCTTAGCTATAGAAAGAGCAACAGAAGGCAGGCTGCAAAGACTAAGGTTTCCTGTTGCCTCAGGGATTGGTGTGATCAGTTTACCTTTTGATGGGTTGTTTTGTGCATCAATTAACAGGGTCACCATAAACCCCTTCACCCAGAGCAATCAGCCAGCTGTTATAGTGGAAAGAAAGGTGAGCCCAGTATAGGCTCCTGGTTCACCTGGACTTGGTCCAGCTGTCTCTTCAGAGAATTAAGTGGAAATAAGTGTTGGGGGAAAGGGGAGGGAGATTCAGATATGTGCCCTGTTGCCTTGCAGAATTTCTGGCAGAGTATGATTGCAGCTGCCTTGAATACCACCGGCAGCCAAGAGGTCTTGATTCTTAATTCCGACCTTCCTGGCCTTGCATCTGTTCCCCAAAATCTCCCATCTGTTCACTTATAAAATCCTCAATCTGTGATCCCTCCCAAAGTATGATACTCAGTGGTCCCCTTGAAGCTGAGTGAGTCATTTTAGCAGAGACTCTGTATGCATACATTCACTGTGGTTCATTCATTTGTTCATTAATTAATCTATTTGTAATGAGCGTGTTGTTCTTGTGGGGAAAGGGACAGTGCCAGGGAAGAATTCCTTGTTAGAATTCTTAAGAAGAGTACCTGTGAACAATCAGATAACAACCAAATAGGTAGGACTTTTTAATCATCTCAGGCCCTCTTAAGAATAGATCAGCTTATGGATCTTTGCAGTCCCTTTCCTGACAAGGTTGGTGAACACCAGGAAAAATGGGGAACCAGGCCCCCAGTGTATCAAGGGCACTCTCCTTGGTGCTGGAGATGCAGTGATGCATTCATCAATGTTCTTGTCCTCAAGTAGTTCACAGTCCATCCCATGCTACTCTATGAACAATGTGTGCACAGGTATGTCTCCAGGGAGGAGGGAGAGACTAGACTTCTGAAAACATTCAGCACAAATCAGTACACTTCATCTTCCTATATCAGATTCACTTATGAACATGGGAGGGTAAAGAAAATTTAAGGAGTGAAGTGGTGGGAACCAGCAAAGATGTAGCATAGAAAGATTGTCCTAGGGACTAAGTACGGATGCAACTACTCAGAGCAGTAGGTTATTCCCACCTACATGACAGGACATACTAAGAGCAGGGGCCTCTCTGGGTGATGAAACCTTGGAAAATCAGACCTGGACCTGTAGCATAGAGAGACATCTTGAAACAGAACTAAGGAAGCTGGACAAGGACTAGATAGAGGAAAATTGGGCCTCAGCAATGAATTCTCTGTGACTCAGTACATCCTACCTCTTCTTCTTCATCCAAGTCTGAATAAAGCAGAAAGGAAGTGAGTGAGGTGGCCCATTGTTTTATTTGGAGCTGAATTGGCTTTGGAGTCTAAAGCTGTAAAGTGAGGAGCAATGTTAGGCTCCTATTCATGGTTGCCCATAGTACATATACTGCAGGTTCTCTCAGGTCATTCCACCATCCAGGGGGCTTTGGTGCAAGTCAGGGCATGCATGTAGGGGTCAAGGAGCAAGATGGGTTGTAGTGCCATATTTCAGGCAATTGGAAAGGATCCCAGGCAGAAATTTGGCTTTGATATATAAGGCCAAGATACCTAGGGTTGCAGCTAAGAGGCTAGGATTTGAGACAGATCTAAATAGGAGCAGAACTGCTAAGGAGGGGAACTGAAGCAGAAGGCCAGAGATGGTGCCAACTCTGAGGAGCAAGGGGAAGGACAAGAGAGGATTTGATTCCCAGAGTTTTCCAAAGGCCTCGGGGAGCCTGGGCCCAAGGCAGTAAGACACCTGCTGGTGTGACAGTAACAATGGATCTGGTCAGGTTTATCTCAGGGAAAGAGCAGAATTGGGGTACCAAGTCCATATCATCAGTGGTGGCAACTGAATGGATCTGGAAGGGGCATGGTAGAAGAAAGGCCAGCATAAGAGGTAATAACTTCTTGATATCCCAACACCGTTTTCAGTGGGAGGCTTGAAGTGGGCCACAGAGATGGCTATGGGAGGGAGAACAAACACACACTTTGAAGTCAGTCAGACTTGGGTTTGATTTCTACCTTTCTACCTCTGTGATAGTGATGGTGGTGACAGTAATGGTGGTGGTGGTGGTGACAATGATGGTGGTGGTAATGGGGGTGACAGTGATGGTAACAATGATGGTGGTGGTAGTGACAATGATGGTGGTGATGGTAGTGATGGTGGTAACAGTGATGGTGGTGGTGATGGTGACAGTGATGGTAACAGTGATGATGGCGGTGGCCAAGGTCATGGTGGTGGTGACAATGATGGTGGTGGTGATGGTGATGATGGTAAGTGATGGTAATAGTGATGGTGGTGGTGGCTATGGTGGTGGTAGTGGTGAGAATGGTGGTGACAACGATGGTGTTGATGGTAGTGGTGGTGAAGACAGTGATGGTGGTGGTGATGGTACTGGTGGTGATGACAGTGATGGTGGTGATGGTAGTGGTGGGTGGTGACAGTGATGTTGGTGGTGGCAATGATGGTGGTGGCAGTGACAGCAATGGTGGTGACAATGATGGTGTTGGTGGTGGTGTTATTGATGGTGGTGACGATGGTAACAGTGATGGTGGTGGTGGCAATGGTGGTGGTAGTGATGTCTTCATCATTGGTTACTGTGAGGATTAAGTGATATAATAAATAACAGATCCTTTGAGCAGTGTAAGCATTCAGTACATCAACTTCTTACTACTAAGAGTCTTACTGCTAGAATCTTTTCTGAATGAGCCACATTCCTACCTCTTCACATGGCAGCGGTTGGCCAACATCTAAGTTCCAAGCCTCAACTTCCTCTAAAATACCCACCATGACCACAAACAATGACAATAATAAAAACATTAGCCAATACTTACAGAGCATTTATTATGTCAGTCATTATAAGTGCTTTTTAAAAATAGTATCTCATTAATCTCTCAAAAGCAGAGAGGTGCATTGGTGTGTCCAAAGTCACAAATCCAGCTCCCACAATTTTTGAGGCTTCCTCTGAGAAAGTTTTGTCCTTAAGTCTGTTACTGTTTGAGACCCCAAACAGTTCCTCTCTGTGGCCCAGGAGCCGCAAGATCCAGCTCGATGGCTCTGCCTTCAGAAGGGGGCTGGGAGCGCTGGTAGAGAATGGCGCGTAAATCTCAACTTTATAATCTGCGAGCCTCTACCCCAAAGTCATAACTCCACATCCATCAAGCGGAGGCCTGAGTGTGTTATTAGAGAAAGAACCAGGGATAATTCCTTCCAGGAAAGGGCTTTTTGCTCTGTGATTCATTAAGACTCCCCCTCTCAGAGCTGCCTCTTGCTGAGGTGCCAGCAGCTCATTTTCACAGCAGTGCAAGAACATTTCTTTGTCCTCCAACAATAGGGGTTCCAATGAAGACTTTTGATTTCTATTTCTCCTCTAAGAGGAAGGCTCAGAAGGAAAATTTCTCATTAAACATTTATGGCCTTCTCCCCACCCCTTTCTCAGTATGTTAGACCCCAACAGACCTCCTTAATCACAGGGCAATCAAACCGTTAAGAGATGAAGTGCTGACTGAGAAGGAAAGGTACCGATGTGCAGAGAAGAAGGGCGGGAGATAAGGAGTTTCCTCTGGAAGGAAGGGGAACCACACGTTGGCCAAGTGACCATTAATGAAGCTTGGATTTAGGCAGATGATAGGTTTTAGGGAATAGAACAAACTGTCCCCCACTAGCCGTAGCTCACCAATGCCATGTCAATGCATATGCCTCCTTACCCTGTCTTCTCCAGTTGTTCCCCTCAAGTCAACTGCAGATTTTTTTCTATGGTTCAGTTCATTCACATCTCTTGTGGAGTTATCCAGGTTCCAATTCTTGACTGTCCCAGGCAGTTCTACCAGTGTCTTGAACCTCAGTGACCCATCCACACCTGCTACACTGTGACTATGGGAGAAACCATATCACCAGCCCCCAGGAATATTCTGAAAGTTGCTCCCCTCTGGTATGGAACAGATATATCCCCTCGCACTACCTTAGACATCCTAGCGCTGGGCCTTTGAGATCTACACTTTAGTTTGGCTGCTATGGGTGTGACAGTCCATATAAAAGCTGGGTCTTTGGCTTATTTGTTTCTGGCTTCCCAGTTGAACTTAAGATCTGTATCCTCTCTGTCTTCCACAACTGCAGGGGAAAGACTTCTTCTGCCAGAGCAAGCCTCATTGAATTCACTAAATATGTTTATATCTAAAGAGATAAGAGAAACAAGTCAACAGTTGAGGTCTGGGAACAGACTGACTTTTTTCTGAAGAAGCTGGAGGTCTGGAGCCATATCCTCAAAGTTGAGGGAGCAGTGACTAGACTAGGAAACCCGTCTCCCTTGATTGAGACCTTCACCATTCTCTTAATCTTCTTCAGCAAAGATTTGATCCTGGTCCCAATCTGAGCCCCTCAGGAGTGAGCTGGTCTTTACCTATTGTGACAACTCCCACTCCCCCAACCTCTCATTTTGTCCAGCTACTCTGAAATTGGATTGATGGAACTGGCACTTTTGAGATGTGTTGTGGTTTGGGGTAGTGGAGTTTAATGTTCTTTCTAGTTCAAAAAATCAATTATTTTAACTTTAACAAAAGCCTACCAGGAATCTTCATTGTAGACGAAGAAATGGAAACTCAGAGAGGCCAATATGCTTACCTGTTGAAAACGGCCAGTCATACAAACCTAAAAATGGACTGAAATCTTTTACAGCCTAGCAAAGGTTCCTTTTTGTTTGTTTTTCTTTAAATCATTCTATTATGTGTCTCTTTCTCACATCCTGTGTTTTTATCTGTTATCAATTCTTCTGGAAAGAGTATCTAGAAGAAACTGTTGAAAGTTTTTAAAGCCATCATCATTGCAGCCACCTGGTCACATCGGAGTGAAGGAGGCTCAGAGAAAAGAAGATGTGTAGACACCAATTTATCAGTTGTCCTGGAACTCAGTGCTACTGCAGCCCCAGTGATTTAGGAATTAGTTTCCTGGAAGAGCGTCACTAGGTAAAGCTACTTCAATGTTAAAATAACTAAAATGTACACCTCAGATTATCACCTATGGCATCTCTCATTCTGTGCATGTGTTTCTAACCAATCTCAGTCATAACTAGGCACATGAAGGATACAGAGCTACAGTGTTTGGGATATGCATGATTATTTGCAATCCTGGAATTTAAGGCAATGCAAGAGAGAATGGAAAATTTTAGCCAGAAACAGCAGCAGAGAATATCCCTTAAGAACCTCTTTAGTATGGGTAAGACTGGCTGGGAGGCCTTACTATATTCCAGTCTGGTGAATCACAACAGACTAGTTGTATAGGCTAGCAAAAGTCAGCCCCAAAGGGTTGGGTAATGAATCTTGGTAAGCTGCTGGGGTTATTCCATTCCAAATGGGGCTTACCACAGGCTTCAGAGTAAAGAGTGGAACAACAATTATAATTTTTAATGCTTCAACCTTATTTCAGAGTGTTGTCATAAGAGGTGATAATACTCTTAAACCATAACTCAGTAGACAGTGAGTGACAGAGTGACAGTAAACTGTGTAACTGTATGTTCAGAAGCCAGTGGAGATTCTCTCTACCAAATTAACAAAGGAGGAAATACAAAATAGTGGCCTGTTCCCTGGAAAGACTGTTGGACACAAAGGCAAAATCACCCTAGATCTACCACAAACTCACTATATGCTCTTGAGGAACTCACCTTCTTATTCTATAACCCGTTTCTACCTCTGAACAATAAGGAGGCTTCAAAAGTGTTTTCTCAGCCCTTCCAACTCAAAAATTCTGTCTGTTTATGAGAACATAGACGACCTCTTGTTGACAAGTGCAGTCAAGTGCTCTGTCCCTGCGGCATCGTGCAGTAGGTCATTCTGAGTTATGTAACCAGTTTTGCAGATTATACTGAAAAAGTTCTCACAATCAGCACTACGTCATGACATAAAAAACTGGAAAGCTTCTAAGACTTGAATCACATGCTAGAAACTGTTCCAGAAAAGCCCCATTGAACTGTGTCCTCGAGACAGACCTGGGGTTCCCAGAGACCAGCTCCATTTATAACCAAGCCAACAGCCTAAAAATGTCTGGTTTTGGCCAAAGATACAAGGAAATTATTGAGTTTTCCTTTTAAAAATCTTTCTGCTCCTCAAATGAGCTTATAAAGATAGACGTTCTTGGGTTCTGAGCCACTGGAAGAATTTTCTAATTTTTTTTTAAGAAAAATTCCATATTATAGAAAGGACACTGAAAAATTTCCAATAATTGTACTATATATAGTACATTTTCTGGATGCACAGAGTCTTTAAAAGTGACCTCTCTGCACTGTAGATAATGCAGAAATAATCAGAAAATACTTTCTTTACAACCATTGATCTTTTCTTAAAATGCAAGGAGAATTAGGCATTTTATAAGATTATTATACTGGAAAGAAGGAGACTGTGCATCCTGGTCTGTTTCTAGGTTGACTTTGGCCAATGCAGGGACACTCTCTGGGCCTGCATGTCCCTAGATGTAAAGTGAGGAAGTTGAAATTCAGTGTGTCTTGATTTTATTATTTTCATATATCTTAGATTAGTTAGGGTTCTTGGTGGTGAGTGACAGAACCCAAACCACTAAGTGAAACATAAATTCATTTGCTCAGTGAGCTGAAGGGCCCCGGGGTTGACTGACCCAGGGGACAAGGGTGATGTTGTCAAGGGCCCAGAGTCTGCCACTCATCTAAAAGCCTTTCCTTAAGGTGTGTAGGTTTCTTTTCTAAATGTCAAGGAGGGTCAGATGAGCACATGAGATGGGAGCTTCCATCCAGGAAGAAAAGGTTCTTTCTCTCAATCGTTGAGCAGGAACACTGTGCACGAATCACATTGTCCTGAATGGGGTCATGTGGCTTGTCTGAGCCAATCACTGGGTCTGGGAAAATCGGAAACACTAACAGCCTTACGTTAATCAGGGTCCCTCCAACAAGAGAGAGGATACATTCAAACCAAGGGGCTGAATGTAGGGAGTCATTATTTCCCAAAGAAAATTATGAGTACTCTTTTACTAGGAGAATGTTGAATCACAGGCAGCAAAAATAGTGGTTTAACCACAGATATCCTCAAGAATCTGATGAAACTCTGAGCATTTTCCTAGGAAACAGGCAAATATACAAACACAAAGCCAGAACCAAAAACAAAGATTTCACAGGAAATCAAAGGAGTCAAAGACTCCATGAAATTTGTCCATGGATCCCAGGTACTGTTATAAAATATCTCCTTTAGGAATTCTTCTAAAATGATGCCTACATTGCCAAGAACCCACCTGGCTAGAAATGTAAATTCTGGTGCTCTGCTTGGGGCAAGACAAGTGAGGAGCCCCTCATATAATCACCTCTAACTGTGACGCCCTCCAGTCTAGGTTTTTGCATTTCCATAGGCACCTCCTTACCTTTTGGCAGGCTTAGAAAAAAGCTACAGCCTTTTTGAAAAAGCAGTTTTGCAATATGTATCAGGAACGTTTAACTGCCAATGCCCTTTGACCCATAAATTCCACTTCTGGGAATCTCGCCTAAGGAAATCACCAGAAATACAAAACAGCTTTTGCACAAATATGTTAAATGTCTCATTTGTATAAAAAAAGAAAGAAAAAACGTGTACATGCTCATCTATGGCCACTGGTCAGCTAAATTGTGCAAATAGACATTTCCTGAGCTGTTGTACAATTATCAAGCAGACTGTTTAAAGAGTTTGGCACAACAGAGGAAACATAAATATTCCAATGTTGAAAGACAAAATTTAGGTTAACTAAACTATGTATGTAATATTGTATGTGTATAGTATTGTGTAATATAGTGATTTTTACAGGTTTGTTAAGATATTTATAAGAAAGGATGAAATTAAGCTCTTCTTGAGCTAAGGTACTGAGTTCATACTTCTTTTCCATCTCTATTTCCTCATTTCTCTTGTAAGCGTAATTTACTTTATAATGAAAAATAATTTCTTGAAATGAACAAATAAATGATAAATGAGTACATAAATTAATATATAAATAAAAGTCCATGGATACAGGATGTGGCAGGCAGGGGGACAGGTAGGAGGCATGTAAATGAGATTATTGGAGAAATTGATTGAATTTGAATATGGATGGTAGATTAGATAATGTTGTGTCAATGTTGAATGTCATTTTTCTTAGAAAATACCCATTAAATATTTAAATATTTAGGAGTAAAGAAGCAAGTTGTTTCCAACTGACTCAAAATATTTAGGAAATATACATAATTTTTTAAAATTAATTAATTAATTAATTAATTTTTTTGAAGAACATTATGTTTACTAGGCTCTCCCCTACCCCAAGCCCCCCCACAAACCCCATTACAGTCACTGTCCATCAGCATAGGAAGACGCTGTAGAATCACTACTTGTCTTCTCTGTGTTGCAAAGCCCTCCCCTTTCCCCCACCCCCCACCTTATACATGCTAATCATAATACCCCCTTTCTTATTCCCCGCCCTTATCCCTCCCTACCCTCCCATTCTCCCCAGTCGCTTTCCCTTTGGTAACTGTTAGTCCATTCTTGGGTTCTGTGATTCTGCTACTGTTTTGTTCCTTCAGTTTTTCTTTTGTTCTTATACTCCACACATGAGTGAAATAACTTGGTATTTGTCTTTCTCCGCTTGGCTTACTTCACTGAGCATAATACCCTCTAGCTCCATCCATGTTGTTGCAAATGGTAGGATTTGTTTTCTTCTTATGGCTGAATAATATTCCATTGTGTATATGTACCACATCTTCTTTATCCATTCATCTACTGATGGACACATAGGTTGCTTCCATTTCTTGGCTATTGTAAATAGTGCTGTGATAAACATAGGGGTGCTTCTGTCTTTTTCAAACTGGAGTGCTGCATCCTTAGGGTAAATTCCTAGAAGTGGAATTCCTGGGTCAAATGGTAAGTCTATTTTGAGCATTCTGAGGAACCTCCATACTGCTTTCCACAATGGTTGAACTAATTTACATTCCCACCAGCAGTGTAGGAGGGTTCCCCTTTCTCCACAACCTCGCCAACATTTGTTGTTGTTTGTCTTTTGGATGGTGGCCATCCTTACCGGTGTGAGGTGGTATCTCATTGTGGTTTTAATTTGCATTTCTCTGATAACTAGCAATGTGGAGCATCTTTTCATGTGTCTGTTGGCCATCTGAATTTCTTCTTTGGAGAACTGTCTGTTCAGCTGCTCTGCCCATTTTTTAATTGGATTATTTGCTTTTTGTTTGTTGAGGAGTGTGAGCTCTTTATATATTTTGGATGTCAAGCCTTTATCGGATCTGCCATTTACGAAAATATTCTCCCATACTGTAGGGTACCTTTTTGTTCTATTGATGGTGTCCTTTGCTGTACAGAAGCTTTTCAGCTTGATATAGTCCTACTTGTTCATTTTTGCTTTTGTTTTCCTTGCCCGGAGAGATATATGCATGAAGAAGTCGCTAATGTGCACATCCAAGAGATTTTTGCCTATGTTTTTATCTAACAGTTTTATGGTTTCATGACTTACATTCAGGTCTTTGATCCATTTTGAATTTACTTTTGTGTATGGGGTTAGACAGTGATACAGTTTCATTCACTTACATGTAGCTGTCCAGTTCTGCCAGTACCATCTGTTGAAGAGACTGTCATTTCCTCATTGTATGTCCATGGCTCCTTTATCGAATATTAATTGACCATATATGTTTGGGTTAATGTCTGAAGTCTCTAATCTGTTCCACTGGTCTGTGGCTCTGTTCTTGTGCCAGTACCAAATTGTCTTGATTACTATGGCTTTGTAGTAGAGCTTGAAGTTGGGGAGTGAGATCCCTGCCACTTTATTCTTCTTTCTCAGAATTGCTTTGGCTATTTGGGGTCTATGGTGTTTCCATATGAATTTTTGAACTATTTGTTCCAGTTCGTTGAAGAATGTTGTTGGTAATTTGATAGGGATTGCATCAAATCTGTATATTGCTTTGGGCTGGATGGCCATTTTGATGATATTAATTCTTCCTAGCCAAGAGCATGGGATGAGTTTCCATTTGTTAGTGTCCTCTTTAACTTCTCTTAAAAGTGTCTTATAGTTTACAGGGTATAGGTCTTTCACTTCCTCAGTTTCTCATCTGCAAAAACAATGACAACAAAAAGCAAAGCAAAGGAAGGACAGATACTGTAAAAGACGATGTTGTGAAGATTAAATCAGAGAATGTGCATAAAGTACTTAGCACTGTGCCTGGCACAATAAACCTTAATAAATGTTGACTTTAAAATATTATGGATATATTTAATAATAATACTAAAAATCTGTGACCTCTTTAGATGGACAAGGACAATGATCCTTGAAAAGAAGTGGCTTGCCCGCAGACACACAGCTAGGATTCAAGTGTAGGCCTATCTGATTCCAAATGCTCTATTCCTGGTCATAACGTAAGTTTTGCAAAAATTCTCTCATAGGAAGTAGGGGAGCAGGTATTCTTAATAATCATTGCAACTGCTCTTCTTTCCAAATCTTTATGTTTGGGAGTCCTTGAACCAGACGGTAAGTCAAGTAGTAGAGCAAAAAGAACCTTGCAATTTCTGGGACAAGTTACTCAAACATTCTCCAGGTAGCTGAATGTCAGGAAGCTGGGAGTCAGTTTTATCATTGTTATTTCTGTCTTTCTCAAAAGGAAAGGCTGAAAGAAAGGGATTGGAGAGAAATCTCAAGCTTAAACCAGTTCCTAGTCTTCAAGTGACTGATCTCATATTACAGCTAACTATAAAAAATTATAACAAAGCACTTTGTGAAACCACAGTAGGCTCTGTCTTCCACAGGCTGTGAAGTTCTTGAACTGGTTGGTCTAAGCCATTTATTTATAAGCGAGAAAAAATATTCTGATGAGAACCATTTTCTAGTTTGACAATTTTATTTTAGTGTTACTTGATCTACTTTGAGGCCTCCTGGGAAATCAATAGTACATTTGACTTCTCTTCATGTCATTGTGTTAGCTATTAGATGGCTAATTCACTCACAAGATATGCCAATATGAGAGGCACTGGGCTCATAGTGGGAGTAGAATTTCACCACTCAGTGGTCAGATCTTTTATGATTAAGACAGAAGAGCAATCCAAACACAGCAGCCAATGAAAATGTTCTCCCATCACCTGCAATCATTGCTCTTGGGTTTCTAATGGAAGTGGTCTCACTTAGCACTGATGGTGCAGCTCTCATTTATCCTAAAAATAATAATGTGGCTTGGTTGGCAGGTTGAGACTATGTTAAGTTCTTCTCTCTCTCTCTCTCTCTCTCTCTCTCTCTCTCTCTCTCTTTGTTTCTCTCTCTCTCACTTTTCCCCTCCTCCCTGCTATTTTTTTCTATATTTCTTTATGTTGCACAATGAAGACATATAATTAAAGCTTCCCATGAAAACAGCAATATGTGAAAACTAAAACACTATTTCCTAAGGAAGTTCAGTGAAATATGCCAGTTTGGGGTCATATAATAATCCTCAATGTGAAAATTCCTAATTTGTTATTTATTAGCCATGTATCTTTGAACTAACCAATAAATTTACCTAAGCCTGAAGGACCTAATGTGTCAAATGAAGATACTCCCTAGAGTTTTTGCAAGGAGCCACTGGAATCATGAATGGAGAGCATCACAAACCTGATGGGAACTGTTAGAGAGAGTCCCCAGGGAGATATGTCACCTTCACTGTTCTGCACTGTTCTGCAACATCAGACAGAATGGCATGGCATCAGGACAAGGTGAAGCATGACTAAAACAAGTTCATTTTCCGATGGTGAGACCTCTGAGAACTGAACAACATGCATTTTAGAACTTCTTATCCTCTTATTTAAGAATCAGGATTAGCAAGGGTAGAACAAACCTTAACTCTGTGTTTATAAAACACTCTTCCAGAAACTGAAATAGAAGCCCTGCGTCTGTGTGTAAGTGTGGATGCATGGGCTTGAGTGTGCCACGGGAGAAGTACTTGGTCAGATAACACTGGATTCCACTCTTGCCCCAAGGCAGATGCTGCCCAGGTAGGAAAAAGAGAAAGACATCTCCAAAAAAGGGAGAAAGCCTGACTTCTTTAAGTCACATACTTCCTTGGGGACATAGATGAATTGTCTAACTTTAGTTGGCCTTTGGTATACATTTCATTAAATAAGAATCTCCCTGTGTCCTTCCCGGCTACCCCAATACCCACTTTAGCCATCTACAGTAAGGTGAGGGAAAATATACAGAAAGCATTGCGAATATGGAACAATTCTCAAAGCACATTTCAGAAAGTCCCTGGTGAAGAACCCCAGGAGGCAAAGTGGAAGGATCTATACCCTCACCCGTGTCCTTATCATTACTCTCCCAAGCTCTTGAGTGGAGACAGACTTTGGTGAGGAAGCATACAGTGACAGAGACTTTCTTAGGATAAAAACAAAGAAGCCATCCCCAGTAAAAGACAGCAGGTGAGTCTGCCTTGAAGCTACTCTCATCTGAGTTTCTACAAGGCCACTCTTCCGGCATGAGCTGGGGTCCTGGGATATAGAAGAAGGCACTGACTGAGACCTGGAGTAATGATGGTGGAGTGGGCATGGGTGGGAAGTCAGGAAGAAAAGGAGTTTGGGGTATATGTCTAGGAGGATCTGTTTAGACCGAGGTTAAGTCATAGGAAAGGGCATATTTTGTAAACATTCTTTAGATCCTTTGTGGATGAAAAATATATTTCAGCTATAATGAGACTCTCACTCTGCTAATGAAACATACCAGCAATGTCTACCCAAATGTTTGGGCATCATGAAAGGATTCATCAGAATTTATCATGCTAGCTGTTGGTGTAGCCACCAAACAGGTGGGGGAGAGGAGAGGCCAGATGGGCAGAAATGGGCCAAGGTAAAACTGACTCCTCAGAAGGTGATCAGCAGAATAAAATGAAATATTGGTGGTGGGGAAGGGTCTTGTCCTCTGAGTGGGGTATACCCCAGGAAGAATTATATGCATGAGTTAAGTGGTATACCAGTCATCACTGAGCAGGGAATCTAGATAGGGTGGTGTTCATTCATGCATTCATCTATTCAATCACTTACTCAGTTTTTGAATAAATGAAACAGAGTGGCCAGGATATGAGATGGGTGTTAAAGATGGTCCTCTACTGGTCAGGGCTTGGAAACATTTAGGAGTTGGAGTGAGAGAAAAAACTGGGGATTGAAAGTTGTCAGGGAGAGAAAAGTCTGGGATTGGAAGTTGTCACCAAGACCAAGGGAAAACCCCAGGTGTTTGTGAGAGAATGCACAGCAACGAGTGCCGAGGCTTTTTCCCACCTTGCCACAAACACCCGCTCTAAAGTAGCAAGACTGATTCTCAATTCCCTTTGAAGGTGGTGTCCCTTGAAGTCTCACAGGGTAGTCTCGGCCTTGATTAGCACTGGTTTAAGAAATGAGTGGAGCAGGACCCCAAGGTGCAAGTCTTCAGTGCCTGAACCGAGGCCAGCCTACACGGGGCCACAGAGTCATTGATTAAATGAATTATACATTGAAGTATAAGCCTTATGAATATGTCCTTATGCCCCCAAACAACTACCAGAAAAGAGAGGACAAGCAAATCAGAAAACCCAGAGCACTGGGGAGAAGTTCCAAAGAGGCTGTGGGGCAGAAACAAAGTATAGTGAAAGCATCCACCCAGCTCTGAGTGGTGAGGCTGTGAGGAGGAGAATAAATAGATTAGTGTCATTTTAGAGGTGTTCGTGCTCTCCATTCAGCCACATAATGCAATTATTTAGTAGTTCAGGATTCTTTTAATTCTGTTTGAAGAACTTAAGAGGTTAAGGGCTTGAAATGATAAATGCATTATTAATGTTGCCTCATAGAAACATCCAAGTCTATAATTTCTGAGGCAGGATAAAAAAAAAAAGACTAATAGGTTTTTACTCATTTTTTTCCCCCCGGTAAATTAACCTACAGGACCTATGAGAAATGTATAAATTAGACATTATTAGAGAAAGTAATGATGGACTAAAAGCATCATCTGAAGGTTTGATTCATTAGCAAGAATGATGTGCACAACTTTACTTTTTGGTCCTCTTCTTGCACAGCTGGGAAGAAAGGGGTTAACAACACATGCAGGGGATGGGTTCACACCAGGAAGGGCACATTTTTCTAGAAGGTTTGATGTGATTCCCCACAAGCCCATGAGACAGTCATGGAAGGCGACGTATATGGAAATAAAGAGACTGGGTTTTGGAATCTAAGAGACCTAGGTTCAAATATCAGCCCCACCAGATATGAATTGTGTGGCCTAGCAAACCCAGATGAGTTGAAAATAAAAAGGTAAAAAAAGAAGATATGTGAAAGAAACACTAATTAAATAAGAAAGCTGGACTGGCTGTGTCAATACCCGGCAAAGCAAACTTCTAGACAAGGAGCACCATCAGAGATGAGATGTCTGGAAATCTCTTCCTGAATTTTTTTTTTCTTTTCACTGTCACAACCTTTATATTCTTCCACATTCAGGACAATGTATGTCTATTGAAAACCTGCATCACCCTTTATTCCTACTGTAAGCTACTCTGAGTGCCCTTGCTCATAGGGCAAGAGATTTATGGCTGAGCATGAGCCCTGTACACAGTTTCCCTTAGCTTTCTCCAGGTGAGTGGACAGAGACACAATACTAATGGTCTGAAGGAATTTTTTTAGCATGAAAGACTGCTTTGATACAATTGTGGGTTCTGTGAACTACCAAATCAAATTCCTTTATTTTCTCTCACAAACATTCTTCCAGCATTGTGTGTGTACTGGTATGGAGATAGGTTCTAGTACACAGAAGTGAATTCGGTCAGAATCAGTCTCTTCAGAAATCTATAATCTGCACCATAAGACTGCACTGAAACACAATATAATTTACACCAAACTTACAGTCAGATCTTGGGAATATTTTACTTTGGCTATTTCCAAAGTAAACCTTCTCCAAATCAGGGTGGAGAATGATACTTCTGTGAAGGTGGTAATGCCTGGGTGTAAATCCAACTGTGTTTTGAGCTTTATTTGTGCCCTTCCCACCCTGGTTTGGGCCACTTTTACAGGATGGTTCCCAGCCAGCTTTGAACATAACTTCATTAGGCACATTGTGTTCCTATGTCTTTGTTCTTGTGTTTAGGGTTTTTAATATTATGTCATATTATGCAATGCCCCATCCCCACCCCTGCTGAGTCCATCGTAATCTCACAAATCTACTAAGGCCTTAGGCAATTGTTATCACCTAACGTAACCACCTAACTTTACTTAATGGTGGACAACAACAGGAATTGCAATATCCCTTGCAATTGTTACCACTCTGACTTTAATACTGTCTCTATCTTGCCCCTTGCCTATATCCCCTCAACACTCACCATCTCCATACTGATGGCTTCCAACTACAAGCAGCTACAACTCTTTGCCCAAAGATTTTCTCCAGCCAGTGGAGCCTGCTCAGCTAGCCAGACATGCCCAAAGAACACCCCTAAACCAGTGGCTGACCGGAGTTGGTAGAAAATACCCCAACTTTCTTGCTCAAACATAGCACTGAAGTCTCTTTTATACTGTATGTAAAAGTTCTTCAGGGAGAACAAATCCTGATCTGATTTTTCTCAGCCGTAAGCTTGAGAATAACATACTCTTTTTGTCTTCCTTCCTTTTCCTGAGTGACTTCTCTTCTCTTCTAACAGAGCTTCCTGATTCATCTACCAAGTTGACACTTGCTAAGTGGCTAAGTGGCTGGCCTTCACTGTCAGAAAAGTTAAGAGAACTTAACTTCTTAACTTCTCTTAAGAAGTTCCCAAGTCTTACTCAGGGACCTGGGGCAGGTTTCCAGAGCCCCAAGGTTCTCTTCTCGTGGTTACACACTTATTCAACAAAGTCAGAGAATCATGGAACCCCCCAGTGCCCAATGAGACCTAAAGGGCAAGAGTGTCTCTGATGGGCCTGTGCACTGAGATGGTGGCCAGAGCCCCTGGACACTGGCGATCCGAAAGGAGACCTTGGAGAGGTTGGGGGAACGTCTGCAAGCCGTGTCAAACATGTTGCCCACCATGGATTGCAACCTGATCTTTACACCAGGGTTTGTTTCTGGAGTAACTAACCTAACATATCTGCATCTAGAGATGGAAACATTCATTCTTCACCTGAAGATGACTTGGAAAAACTTGAGTCTTTGGGCCAATTTCTATAGTCTGGTATCTTTCTATTACAAGTGACTACCATACAACTCAAACTATTTTCAACTGAAAAGGAGAGCTACTTACTCACATACTGAGGAAGTCAAGGGGTTTCTTATGGTGTCAGATATGGTTTGAGACAACTGCTCAAATAATGTTTTATAATCATCTCTTGGTTCTTATATCTTCTTGGTCAGCTATATTTCCAGCTTGACTCTATTTATGAAAATAGCCAAGATGCCACAGGGCTTAGCTATTCTTTAAGTGCTTAGAATCTGTAGAGAACAGTGTTTCTGAGGATAGAGTATTTCTTCTGTTTTAGAAAAGTTTTGAGTTATATGGAGAAATCCTGAGTAGAATATTGAATCCAGGTAGATGTCGTACATTACAGGCTATGCCTGGATCCTGCCTCTCCTCCTGGAGCCTGCAATGATGTCAGCCCCGCAGAAATCGCATAGACTAAGGATAAGGGAGGAGAGTGTTCCAAATGGAAAAAAGAATCTCTGTTACCAGAAGAGAGAATGGATGGTGGGCACAGCAAGTTCTACTGATGACAAACCATTTAATCTTATTGCTTAGTGCGTGAAGGGAGACGTGGAGAAACACCAGAAGAAATGACTCGGGGCATATGGCCGACTTTCTCACTGGTGATTCCTTCTGAATCTGACTTCAATGCCACATCACCTTGACTGCACAGCATTGTGTTTCACAAATTTCTCGAGTTAGAGAAGTACAAATATTGTGACATGATTGAAGGCTTATTAGACAGACAAAAATGAGCATAAATCCTTATTCCTATGATTTAATAAAATGTAAAATAATGAAACAGTAGCTGTTATGAGCTGAATTATGTTTTCCCAAAATTTGTATGTTAAAGCACTAGGTTCCAGTACCTGAGAAATTGACCTTATTTGGAGATAAAGCTTTTAAAGAGACAATTAATTTTAAAATGAGGTTGTTAGGATAGGCCTTAATCTAATTCAACTGGTGTCCTTATAAAAAAAAGGAAATCTGGATACAAAAAGGGCCATCAGGGGCATGCACAAAATAAAGGCCATATGAAGACACAGAAAGAAGGCAGACATATGCAAGCCAAGAAGAGAGGCCTCGAGAGACATTAAACTTGCTAAATACCTTGATCTTGGACTTCTAGTCGGCAGAACTGTGTGCAAATAAATTTCTGTTGTTTAAACCACTCCATCTATGGTGTGTTGCTATGCCTAGCACACTAATACAATAGCTACCAATTATTGAGCACCTTCAGGACTCTAGTCACTATACTAAATGCCTTTCTAGAGAGATTATTTAAGTCCAATGGCAGTCTTCAGAGATGTGATTAATTTACATATTTTACAGATGGAGAAACTGAGTTTCAGAAAGATTAAGGAAACTATTCAAGATCGTGCTGATTGTACGTGATTCTATTCAGACTCTCAACTGCCTACTTGAAATCTTCCCTTGAACATCTGAGCACAACCGAAACCAAACTCAAGGTCTATTCACCAGACCCAGTTTTCTCACCCGATATTTTCTCCGTCAAGCATCCTGATTTATAAGCCAGACCCCAAAGAATCATTTTTTGCCAAACCTCGTCTCATCCTTCACATCGAATCCATCATGAAATCTTGCTTATTTGACTCATTTCACACAGGGCCTGATGCAATAGATACCCAGTAAAAAATGAGTTACTTTGTGAAATTTCACAACATGCTCAGCAATGGAATAGATGGGCATCAGTGTATAATAGAAATAAGATCAAAGATCAGGCCAAGGTTTTAATTTAAAGCATGAAAGGGAACCTGTGGGAGGTTTATTTTTGAAGGACCTCATGAAGCCACACAATCCTTTTCCCTCTGCTCCCATCCAGGGCTCCTGCTGTTCTCCATGCCCAGAGTATCCACTATGGTCCAGACTGTTATCTCTCACCTGGATCAGTTCAGCCGTCTCTGTACACTTTCTCTCCTTTTCCCTCTAATGCATTTTCTGCAATAGCCAGAGTAATCAGGCCAATTCCCTTTAAAACCCTGCATGAGCTCCCCAATGGGATATATGTTAGGCATATGAACCATGTGATCTTACTGGCTCTCACTCCCACCCTAAATAATGCCCAAATGGAGACAACGGGCAAAGAACTTAATTTGGCCAAGGTTGCAACTCCAATCATGGCTCAGTCACAAATCCACAGGTTGTTCTTTTTCAGGAATTCTGGTTTAATATAATAGTGATATCCAAAATAGAGGTCTCCTCATCTGGGCATGGAGGAAAGGGGTCTAAGGAGGATTTCCAGAGATCAGGCCTTGCTTCTGCTATGAACTGAACTAACTGTGAGTTTTAAGATAAGTCTCCATAACTTAGTTGCCTCATCTGTAAAATGCTAGGTTTTGATCTTTGTGAGTCTTTCATGCTCCACAAAGAAATTATAAAATCACTTGCCATGTTGTTGAGAAGAAGCAAGAAGATCTCAAGATGAACTAGAGGCAGAAGGGAACACCATGCAGTAGACGACTTGGGATAAACACTGGTACTGAAAAAGGAATGTGGGGATGCACTGCTCAGAAACTAGTGATTAAGAAACTTGGGTTTCGTCCACT
The DNA here is from genome assembly GCF_040802235.1 of Manis javanica. Classification (NCBI taxonomy): domain Eukaryota; kingdom Metazoa; phylum Chordata; class Mammalia; order Pholidota; family Manidae; genus Manis; species Manis javanica. The sequence goes on from NC_133172.1 coordinate 45,697,631, forward strand.
CTATGAGTTTTCTCTACACTTGCCCAAGGAATGCCAAAATTAAGAGCTGAATTTTCTCCGGGAACAAATAGGGGAGAAACTAGGCCTTAGACACACCTCTTTCCACCCAGACTGGTCCAGGATCCACCCAGGATGTTGCGACTATGAGAGAAGAAAGTTGGGGCCAGATCCTTTCTTTTCTGTTCACATTGCTGCTGTGTGAAGTCACACTGGGCATGGCTGATTTAAAAAAAAAAAAAAAGGCCCACTTGCTAAAAAAAACAGAATCAGATTCTATGAACAACAAGCTATCTTGGAAAGCAGTTGGAACTACACACTCATTTCTCAAGTGAGAAAATCAGGCACAGGAAAGTCAGATAACACATCCAAGTTCACACAGCCAGGAAGAGATACTCAAACCTTAGTCGCTGTGACTCCAAATCTGTGTTTCTCCTGTGATTCATCTTCTTGATGATGGATGATGTGAGGATGTCCAGCTGACATCTCTGGCCTTCTTAGAGTAGGGACAGACCATATTTATTGTTTCTATAGATTTTTTCTTCCTGCAAAGACAACTCCTTATCTCTTCAGTATTGAGGGGCCATATAGGGAATTCCAGGCTCTCCTGTCCCAGCATATTGTGTAAGTTATTTTTGATACTGATACCCAATTCCTTATATTGTTCTGGTTCTTTCATTAGGATATTGGGACTCAAGATAATCATCTCCCACCTAGGAATATAGCTATTTTCTCATTTGATAGGAGATATTAGTTATCTCAGTAGGTAAGCATTTAATATACTGCAGAAAAAAATAATCAGGAAATAAAAAATAGAAATAATTGAGTAACTAGATGTATAATCTCTATTCGTCATGTCTCCTTTCTGGGTGTCAGTTTACCCATCTGGAATAAAGGGAAATGTGATTAAATGGTGTCTAAAGATCCTTCTGGTTCTATGACTGAGGATAGAAAAAGAAGAGCCCCATGGCAACTCAGTGGGACAGCCAGCCACCCAGGTGGCTGTGGACTCTTGGCAGCTCTGGGAATGAGGGGCCTGGCCACTGCATTTCTAGAACATTCCCGTCTCTGCCTTTACCGAAGCCACGTGCTTTCCTTCTATCCAAAGGGAAACAACCAAGAGTTTTGGACCTGAAATGAAGAAGAAATCAGCCCCTGGCATTCGCGCCCAATAAATTTACAATTACAGCAAAGGTACATATTGTGGCTTTGTAACAATGATCTACTAAAGAATAAACCAGTCTTTCCAGTCTAACCTTATTGGGCAATGACACCATTATTTATCAAGTATTAGATATTTCACCTTTCTCTATTAAATAAAAATATTATAGCTTAATAAATACTAGTATCTTAATAAACAAATAGCTTAATAATCATTAATAGCTCATTAATAACAATGCCTGTCACTGATTACACACTTTACTAGATACATGACACTTTGCCAAGTACTTTACATATATTGTTTTATTGAGTCCTTTTCAAACTAATGAATTAGGTTCTTCTAGGATTCCCATTTAATATATGAGAAAACTAAGACTGAGAGAGATTGAGCAATTTGCCCAGAGTGACACAACTAGGAAGAGCTGAAGCCAAGATTCAAACTTAAATTGAGTTGACTCCAAAGACTAGTATTCTCTAAAACATCTGCCTTTTTAAGATACCTTAAAAGTTGCTCTAGGATTAGACACTGTTCTCTTCTTTCTGTTGGAATGAAATTATCTACTGAGTCTTTCCACTTGCTTTGGCCAAGTTGGCGAGCTGTCACATTTCCTGGTCTATGATTTGTCTGTGTCTTCCACCAGTAACCAGGCAAGAGAAATACCTGTCAAGTTTCTCTCTCAGAGGATGGGGTCAGGTCACACAGGATGCCAACTGGTGAGACAGAAGCTCAGACTTTAAAGAGGCCAAGTTACAGCTGAGAGGCAGGGAGGATTCCAAAGGTAGGAAAAATGAGCCTCAGAACACCCCAGGTCACAACAGGGATCCAAATCCTAAAGGCTTATTTACAAATGGATATGGTACCAATCTATACAGTTCAGAGAAGGAGGAGGAGAAAGGGTTGGGGGTTGGAACTCACTGGCCAGAACAGTGCTACATGATCATCTCTAGATCCAGCAGACACTGGGAAATGCCTCTAAGGAGACTAAGTCAACACGGAGAAGGGAACCAGAAAGGACTGAGGGAACCAACCTGCAGTTCCTGCTCCCCCTTTGATGGTTATCCTATAAATCATATGACAAATGATATCATGCATATGTTAACAAGCCAACCCAAGGAAAACTCAGGAAATAGGAGACTAAGTAAATGCAGGAAGGTATGAGTTTATTAAGATGACCAGGGTGTATCCAGGAATGACCTAGCTGTGCTGGCATATCCAAAACCTTAATACAAGCCGCAGGGTGATCTGCCACTGGAAACCAATGCTTAGCTCAATCAGTGACAATAAGAAGGGGCAGGAAACACTGACTTGTATTATTCCATATTTCACTGAATATAAAGAATTCCTGTATCTTGCAACAGACAGAATGTGGTCTGCACCAAGAGCAGAAAAGTGAAGCAATTTATGTAGTGGGTCTCCTTCGTGGAAGTGAAATGACCTGGAGAACCTACCTTACTCTGTCCTTTGAGAGGTATCCTCTGATATGGTGGAGGGATATTTCAACCACCTCTCTCAAGAGTCTAAGATACAGAGATCTCAGTGCCATCACAGTAAGCTACCTTGTGAAGATAAAATTGAATTCTCATGTCTGGAATAGCAGATATGTATATTCCAGTGATGTAAAAAGAAGTTCTACAGTTACTTAAAACGAGTAAATTGTGATTAGGCTCATATATTGGTATTTGTAAACTTGGTTGGCATGAATGAATTTCTTAGGTCTGGTCAGCTCTGG